>NC_090933.1:381643607-381948039 GCF_040938575.1 Ambystoma mexicanum
ACGTATGTGAGATGATTAGAGCATACGCGGGACACACAGCTATGAGAGCTATCCCATTAGAGCCAGAAATATTTGCGTATGGGGTACTTGTGCTAATGGCAGGGCTGCCGGACATTGTAGACAAAACGATGAGGAACCCAGATTAATTTCTATTTAGGCCAAGAATACCTATGCACGAGGAAAAGGGACAAGTACTTCCCTTGACGATACACACAGCTATAGTGCGAGCGAAAATGGCATTGATCGATGGTCGCGTTGACGAAAGCCGACAATGGTGCACAGTAATCGCCATTGATAAAGGGTACAGGTTGACTGACGTCACTGATGACGATCTGTTTGACGAGCAAGCAGATGGAGAAGAAACAACAGTTGAAGTCAACCTCACTTTTTTGGGTGAAAATGATCAAAAGAGAAGTGCCTCAGAGAATGATGTTGGCACAGAATTGTACTGAATATTTTGAGGACGACATGGTCCAGGTGCCTGTCTCAGTATGGACCACAGGCCCCTATGACGTAGGCTTATTGAAAGGAGTCAGAGAAGTAAGGATTAAACTGAAGCCAGGAGCAATTTTACCCAAGGTACAACAGTGTCCCATGTCTAGGGAAGCAGATGAAGGAATTTTCAAGACAATTTCGGCTATGATGGAACATGGCATCTTAGTGATGTCAGAGTCATCTACAATACCACAGTTTACCCTATCAAAAAATCAAAGAGAGGGTCTTGGAGACTAATTCAAGATGTATGCCCGATAAATGATATTGTAGAGGCCGAGTTCCCTTTAGTCCCCAACCCGGCTGCAATCCTATGTAATATACCTGTTGAGGCAAAATATTTCACAGTGATTGACTTGAAAAATGCATTTTTCTCAATCCCATTGCACCAAGACTCACAAGATTTGACATCATTTACATTCGAACAGATGCGTCTGAAAAGCACAAGGTTGCCCTAAGGGTACTGTGAGTCCTGCAGATGGACTTAAGCAATATTGCATTAAAGAGTGTTGTCTTGCAATATGTGGATGACATCCTAATTTGCAGCACGACAGAGGAAAGACACAGACGTGATTCTACTCAGCTTTTGACTATTATGGCTGAGAAAGGATATAAAGTTGACAAAGAAAAGTTGCAACATTGTCAGCAAGAAGTGCTGGACATAGGCCAACTGATCTTGCATGACGGGAAAAGGTTCACCCCTAAAAGGGCTGAAGCCATACTGAACACAGCCAAGCCACACACAATAAAACAGATGCAGAGTTTTTTAGGTCTTTGCAATTATGTCAGGGCATGGGTCTTTGACTACAGCTCATATACCAAGCCCTTGTTACAGGCCCTAAAGAAGGCACAGTTGACGAAAGGAAAAATTGAATGGTCCGAGACCATGGAAAACGGGCTTACTGAACTCAAGAGAACCATTTGCACGGCACCAGTTTTAGGGATTCCCAATTATGCAGAGGAATTCTACTTGTTTTCACAAACGAATGGCAGTGTTATGACAGCAGTGCTCACACAGAGAACCACATTGGGGTACATGCCCCTGGCATACTACAGTGGGAATTTGGACCCAGTAATGAGAGGCCACAAAGCTTAGCTGCCGCAGCGTTCACCACAGAGAAAGCTACAGCCATTGTGATGGGATGCTCTATGACGTTGTATGTCGAGCACACGCTATGTGCTATTCTAGAGAAACCAAAGGGCACATTGCTCAGAGAGCATCTGCTTATGAAGTGATCATATCCACTCCATCGATTAAAATAATTCGATGTAAGATAGTAAACCCAGCAATGTTTATAGCAGAGCCAGTCACTGAAGGAGAGCCAATACATGACTGCGCGAATTATGAAGAATTTCATGATGAGACTCCCTGAGTGAAAGAAAATGCATTGGCAGAAGGAGAAATTATCTTTGTTGACGGTTCATCGAGAATCGATCAAAACGATGAGCAAAGATATACAGGCACTGCTGTAGTGAAGCACACAGCAAACAGAGAATTTCGAGTACTCATTAGTGCACGATTACCATCTCATTATTCAGCACAGGCTGCAGAATTATTGGCGTTGATACTCGCGATTGAGAATCACGCAAACCAGGAAGTAACAGTGTACAGGATGTGACATCAACAGTGCACGCAGGCGTAGCGCACTGGAGGAGGAGGGGCACACCAGTGCAACACGCAGCCATATTGGATAGGCAGCTGGTGAAATTTGAAATGAAAGGCCATAAATGTATGCACCTAAAATGTGGGAGCAACCGAGCGCAAAAAGGGTTCCTGAAGCAAAGAAGAGGATTTCGGAGGAGCGGGTGGGGTTCTCCCCTGAGAACATTTTTAAAATAATGGGTTAAAATGGAACATTTTATATCACTTTCTGTGAAAAATTGGATAAGAAGCCACACAGTTTGGAATCAAAACACATAAAAAACACAATAGGTGCAAGTTACCATTAGTGCACAGGATAATTTTCCAAAGCATTTTCACTATACCTTTGCCCACAACATATGCTAGTAAATAAAACATTCTCATGCTGGCTGCGCCCATACATGTCCATGCATGCTGCACCAATATTACCATATAAGGATGCACAGTCAGTAAGAAAATGCCATGCTACAGAAAAAAGGTAAACATAAGTGTTATTACGTGGATAGACTGGCCTACATTTATGGTTTGCCAGCTGAGCCATGTAATAACACTTCACTTACCATTTTTGCTTTATCCTGTATGCACGGTATTGTGTGCATCAAGGGTGAAGTAAAAAAGAATGTCATGCATAAAGCAGTCCCCACCCCTAAGTGTAGGGGCTGTGCTAAGTGGGGCCCCTACATTTAGGGGCCTGACACACACACACATGCAATACACACAAACACTTTCATCCGCATGTTCACACACCATTCCCACACAACAAACACCTACATACATACATACATACAATCCATACAATCATGCATACATACACATTAAATACAAAAATGCACTTACCTTGCCTGCAGCCATCCACATGTATGGTTAAATATAGCCTCTGGGTGCCAGAAATAAAGAGGCCAGAGTCAGTTATGAGGGCTCACCAAAATAAAAGGCCAGCGCAGAAATGATGTTGGACAGAAGGCCTAGTGAAGCTAAATCAAAAGGAAAGAAAGTGGGCCTCAGTTTCAAAATGCGAAAATGTGCGCAAGGCATTTCATGGAGGGAAAGAAAGGGATGTGGAAATGATGTTTTGACAATCTATGTAGAGCTGCACCGACAGATATGCAAACCGCAGTGCACAGTATCTTCAATAAGATGCGAGAATTGTGTTTCAAGCAGCCGCAGTGAAACGGGGCATTTCACATGTAAAGGAAATAAAATAATGTAATTTCGTTTTTCCCTCATCTAGATTAACAATTTACTCAGCAAAATGCTTGCCAGACTTTTAAAGTATGACATGGTTTCTGCCTAACACAAGCTCATCCACATGGACAATTTCAAAGCAACATGCATATAGTTTTGAAACTGTGTATCTTATAAGATGTAATTTAAAATGCATGTATGTTCAAGTTTGCAGGCTGTTTGCTGCAGGGTACATGCTGGCCATTTAATGTGAAATTAAACTCCAGGGCCTCCCCCTGTTGCCCTGGAGATTCAGGCCTGGTTGTCTTCATCCATCAAGTGCCCTTCCTTAAAAATACAAGCAGCAATATGTTTGTTATCAGAAATGTGGTGAAGACCAGATACATTCTGGTCTGTTCTGCAGCCCTGGTGACCTCCAGGTCACAAACCCCATAATGAAAATCCATTAGTAGCCATTAGGCAGCTCCGCTTGCGTCATGTGCCTGAAGAGGAGAACTGAAACCTTAAAAAAGACGGGGCCCAACAAAAGGAGCAGGGGAACTGCACATTGACTTAAAATGGGGATAACACATTTTATTGCATATAATGGACAGCCTACATCGCACCATGGTCATTCCAGGCTTTTATTAAAGATTACAGTCAGCCCCTTCTAACCATGCTACATGATTTTGGTGGGATAAACACAACTTAGGTTATTAATGAAATGTGATTTGGCCCTTCCTGTGATTACCAGAGATGCGAAAGTTGATAAAAGCATGCCAATCATAATTAATATGACGCCCATAAAGTGGCATATTTTTCACTGAAATGGTTCCTGAGTAAATGAAGAAAAACTGTATCTATGCACAGGAAAGGTGCGCAGAGTCCATTCTAGTCTTATCTGATTTGCCTTAAAATATAGTTTTCAAAAATGTATTCATACATGTAAAGTTTTGGAAATTAAGGGCACTTGCCATGTTGAGATATTTTGAGTTCAAAAACATGACTGAGCCCACCTGCCAAAAGGAGATGAGGAAGCTCTCTCCTCCCACTGACAACTCAAAGCACTCCCCCGTCCCCTTGTCCTATCAGCACACATGTCAGAGGGGGTAGTGAAGACTAGCCAATTCCTTTCGCGGGAATCATGACAAGCTTGTGATGTCATTTGCTCTATAAGTAAGCCAGTTTGCATCAGAGCTGGAGTTCTTCCACTAATTCCAAGAGGTGACCTGCTGCCGAAATCTGGTGAGAAACATCCCAGCAGAGAGAGGCCTAATCTTGCAGTGGAGACAGGAGCCAGGAGACATAGAAACTGATTGGGACCCCTTGAAGGAAAGAGAGGAGATCCTTGACTGACCCACTTGCTGTACCAGCGGTGTGTTCTGATGCTCAATGATGCACAGTCCAGACCTCTCCTGTAAGTAGAACTACCCCAAAGCCCTAGATTGTATAGACCCTACATTTTACAGCATTGTGTTAGTTATTTGCCCATTGAAAATATCCTGTTGCCTGTGTAGGTCCTGCATTCTTCGAGTATCGCTTTAGACACTTCTCCATTGAAAATATCCTGTTTGTCTGTTTAGATCCTTAGCATATTTATCAAAGTAAATCAATTAATTCCCCATTGAATTCACAGGATCTGTATTGTTGGCATTCAAAACGAACAATCTTTTCCCAGTGTGTTGTGAGCTGGTATAGTCATACATATTTGCCAGAAGAATCAACCCCACAGCCCTATTATACATGTGTGTGCATGGTGTAAAAAACTGAATTCCCCATTGATCCCCTTTATGTGAAATCAGAAGTGGGAAGCCCAGTAATGCCTGTGCATATGCAAGGTGCAAAACGAAATTGCCCATGTGTACCCAGTGTGCTCTGCAAGACACATTTTCCTATTTGCATTTTCTGTCTTACCTTACATCTGTGCTAATCATCCCAAAATCGGTTTTCCCATTGTGCCCGAGAAAAACCCTGAAGCCCTGTGGGCCTCATTGCGAGTTTGGAGGCAGCCATGGAGCTATAAGCTCCATGGCTGTCTCCAAACCGGACTCCATTACCGGGTTCCTGCAATGAGGAATAACCGGGTGATTCCGACATAGGAGGACCCGGTAATTCCTCCTTGCAGGAACCATTCCCCATTCCCTTTGAGCCCCCATAGGGCTCAATGGGAATGGGGAGCGAGGTAATAACGGGCAGATTACATCTGGCCCGTTATTACCTCCCTCTTCCCCTCGCGGCAAACAGAACGGACGCCTGGTTTTACCAGGCATCTTATCTGGGTCCCGCAAAGGGAAGCTCGTAATAGGCGCTCCCGTAATGAAGGGGGCTGTTCCCGTACCGGCCCCCTTCATTCTGGGAGCGCCAGAGTCCTAATGAGGCCCTGGGCCTCATTACGACTTTGGAGGCAGCCATGCCCTTAATAAGGGCATGGCTGCCTCCAAAATCGGGTCTGGGTTCCCTGAATGGGGAAATACCGGGCCATTCCGAGTATGGAGGGCCCGTATTTCCTCCTTCAGGGAACCCGGGCCTGGTCCTTCCCCATTCCCATTGGAGCCCATTACAAGAGGGCCCGTTATTAGCTCCCTAGTCCCCTCGCGGGACCCGCTCTGGACGTCTGGATAAACCAGGATGTAAAGAAAGCGCACGGGGGACACTTGTTGCCTGTCACTCAGACGAGGTGGTGGCCTGCCTTTCAGAAAGTGGGGTGGCGACATCTCCCCCGCCCCCTTCTGGCAGCCCACCACTGCTCCTGCCACCTTTATGACTCCACCTCCCAAGTCTAAATAAGTCTAAAGTTTAGAAATTGACATCTGTAGCAATCCTGCTTCATTATTAATATCAATTCTCAAGCTCTGAATGAACAATTCAACCAGGTGTCTGCCGTAGGCAAGCATAAATCTGTTACTCTGAAGTAACTCTGACTCACTTACAAAAGCCTTTGTTACTCAGTGGGATCATCCCATCGAAAACACTTTGTAAATCAGACCCACTACCTCAGACACTCCTCCTGACTGCCAGGCATACACCTTTAAATTCAGAGTCAAAATCTGTACCTGGGATCCATTTGGACGACGGGGTTCAATTCCTTCTAACCATCAAGTGAGCCTAAATATCACTGCCATTCCTGCTGTCAAACTGGCATCGCCTTTCGAGCTCTGAGCAAAAAGTAAAATCCACATACCTGCAGCAGCTAATCAGTGTTTCTATTTCTGCAGATCACCTGGAAAGGCTGTTTCCTGATTACTTCTCTGTATGCTTTGGTAGCTGATAGAGGAGAATAAAGGAGCACGAGGGACTTGCAGCAGGTCTGACTCATCTCTTTATCCTGCCAAAGCTGATACCGTGTCTTCACAGCTATCCAATTGTGTAAAAATAGCAAGTTATTTTAAAAGCCCAAGGGAAAGCTAAGTTTGCATTGAGTGCCGCTTGTAATGCCAACATTATTACTTTCCCTGCAAGACAGTCTATCTGCAGCTTCTCATGTTCAAGCTCACTTCCGCGCCGATTAACCCATTACAGATTCCAACACGATCCAAGGAAGACTGATATTACGAATAAAAGGGGGTGGGGGGCATTATAGTACCTTTTCCACTGTCAGTGGTGGGGCACTGTAGTGTTAATATAGGACGCAGAATTGCCAGAGTAGTTTTGCTTCCCCACCTTTGATTGTAGCTTCTGTTGCCCATACTGCTAACCTCTGACACACCCCTTTCTCTCTCTTTTTTTCTGACAAACTAAGGTCTGCTCAACCCAGTCGGTGGCAACATGCGCCATTCTACTGACAAACTACTGCAGTGGTGACGTGAGGCAGTGTCTCTATGCTGTTCAACCATACTTACGTTAACCACTTTTTGTTCGGCTCCTGTGGGTCATACATTTTTTTCTTTCGATGGTGGCTACCCCCAAACGCCCTCCCCATCCTCCTCCCACCATACCATACCCCCATAACATAAACATACATTTATACGTGTAGTTTTCATAAGATCAACAAAAGACAAACAAAAGTTGGTTGATGTACTGTGGTTGATAAATTCACAGATTACCGAAAAAAAGCATATTAACATAAAATAACATATTTCTGTTTATTGTTTCCTCGTGAATCGCAGTAGGCAGCAGGTGGAATAATAGACAGCGCTCCCTTGAACTCAGCCTCTGTTTAATAAGATCTTCACCCACAGATCTACCGCCTTGCACTTAAACCTCGCTTGCGCGGGAATCGCAGCTCTGCGCGGTAATGCTGTGGCAGTCCGCTTGGTAAGAGGCCGTGAGAAGGCAGGTTACTCTTCTGGGGTCAGAAATGTATTTCTGAGCTCACATATTTCACTGTTGCATAAAAAAACTTAAGAAAGAGTTGAGGAGAAAGTCTGAGTCCTCTTGTAGAAATGCAAGAAACAGTATATACTCAAAGAGCACAAAAGGGGTCCTCTTTTATGATATAGGGGGCTTGGTTGGCAGAGGACATTAGAACATCATAGAAAAACAAATTCCAAACAAAGCTACCTTTATATGTGCACAACTTGTTGGAGACAAACAATTGACAGAATGAGTGATTAAACCATCTCGGATATGATCAAATATGTGGACATTTATTTAGTACAAAACATCATAAAATGCTGACACTGTCATGTGCGGGCTTTTTGTATCTCAATGAATCTATAAAAAAGTCACTCTTAGGTCACTAACATCACCTTGATTCTGCTTGTAATTAAGTGACTCAGAGCAGTCAAAGGAAATCACCACATAAACAACACTAGGTTGGATGGTGTTTACATGTCATATACATGTTTTAGTTGTTTGGTAGTCTTTGTATGTCCAAGCGGTCAGCATTTTATGATATTTTGTACTAAATAAATGTCCACATATTTTTGCATATCCGATTCTCCCATCTTTGATGTATGTTTGATAAGATGGTTTAATCACTCATTCTGTCAATATTTTGTTTCCAACAAGTTGTCCAACATATAAGGGTAGCTTTGTTTGGAATTTGTTTTTCTATGTTTTTCTGAAATGCAAAAAACTACAACTTGAGTAAAACACCTGTGGCCCCATTACAGACACTTTGAATCAGTGGAACTGCACTCAATCATGGTGCTAGTATGGGGCAAAAAAATATCTTTCAATGCATTCCTGCACCAGGGCAATGTTTGCCAACATGCTAATATGGAACAATATCGAAAGTACACGTTTTTTGCACCGTGGCAATTTTAGACTGAGCCAATACAGTTGAACATTTCAGTTTCAGTTGCAGCTATGCAAAATTTCACCAATGAGGACCATATTTGTCACACCTAAATATGCAACATCAGACCCTCTTCTGATACCCCCCATTAATAGGAAAACAAATGTACGACCAAAAGGAGTCGAACAAAAGGTGGTTGAAGTAAATTCTACAAAGGGCAAAAGATTCAAACGTAGGCATTTACGAATCACAGTTAGTCCCCCAAAAAATGTGTGAATATGTGAATGGCTTAAAGGGACCTTTATTTTAGGATGCAGTTGTACTTGAGCACTCCCATGGATCCCCTTTAATTTGTCTCAATTCCTCATAGACTCCAATGACAGGATACAGTGCACAGGGGTCAAACATGGTCCATGTGTAATTTGGGGTTCCATCAACTATGCTTGTATCCTCCCACAAGCCCGTTTCACAGTAATGTATTTAACTCCTTTGAAGAGGTACATTACATGTTGCTTATCCCTGACAAATCCTAAAGACGGAACTGTAAAGGCCAGTGCCATCAGGATCTTAATTTCAATGACTTTACAAGGGACAGCTACTGTCCACAGTAGGTCGATGTACGTCGAAGTTGTGAGTGCAAAGGGTCAAGAAAAGGACAATGGGCCTCATTACGACCCAGGCGGTAAGTTACCGCCTGGGTCGTACCTTTACCACCATGGCGTAAACTACGTTTACGCCATGGTGGTTGGCGGACTTACCGCCCCATTCCGAGGTGAGTGGGGCGGTAAGTCCCCATTAACTCATTTACCCTTCCCCATTCCCATTTTTGCCCCATAGGGCATAATGGGAGTGGGGAAGGCGTTAATTACGCCACCGTAAATTACGGTGGCGTAATTAACAACAAGGTCCCTTAGCGCCATGGATTTTAACACCTGCTAGGTGTTAAAACCTCCATGGCGCTAAGGGACCTCGGAATCAGGCGGTAAGGGTCGGCGCTGTTTACGCCGCCGTAAACCCCTTACCGCCTGGGTCCTTATGAGGCCCAATGTATTATTCTTTTTCCATTCTGTAGAAGCTACCTCTTGAAAATGTTGGTCCCTGCAGTGAGACACCTATCCCGGAGAAGCCATGTACTAGAAAGCCAGAGTCAGCAGTCTATGAGAGTCACAATGTGACTGAGCCCAGAACAATTTTCAAAATCCAAAGTAAGATAGGGAGAGGAGTGTGAGCTTTTGGAAATGAATGCGCATGCCATCCATGAAGAGGAAGGGTGCCACCAAACCAAATCCCATCAGAATAGGGACAACAAGACAGTGATGGCTAAGTGATGGAGTAATTATTGTTATCATTATAAGGGACCTAGCTTCAGGAAGCAACAGGGCACTTTACAATTATTGGTGGAAGAACACGGTCCGGGAATCAGAGAAAAAGTGACCAGGCACTAACAGGGGAGGGCAGCAAGGGATCCACAAGCAACCAGGGGAGGGCACAGTAGGGATGTGATCATAGAGTCTCAGGAAGGGTGGGAGTGCAGGGTGTGTGGACCTAGGTGTTTGGCATGAGCCATTACTTGAAGAGGAAAGTCTTGTGCTCTTTCCTGAACTCTAGTAGTGATGAGGGGAGTCGGATGTTGCTCTGGAGGAGGTCCCATTGTCTTGGAGTGTAGACATAGAAGACATGTCTTCTGTATCTTCCCATCCTGCACCATCAGAGCTCAATTATGCACATTTAATTGGTGTATCGCAGGCCTCCAGCGATGCTGTGTTTCTCAGTGAGGTAGCTTGGGGACTTCAGGGACAGACTTGTAGATGATGCAACAGGATTTGAAGATGATACAGGCTTGCAGCGGGAGCCAGAGCAGTTCAATGAGGGTCAGGGTGATGTGGTTGAATTTGTGGAGTCCTTTCATTATTCTTACTGAATGATGCAGCTCAGGGGCACCAGGGTAGTCACTGGAAGGCCTTCCAAAAGGACATTGCGACTATCCAGGTGGGAGAGTACCAAGGCTTGAACAGCGGATCTGAAGTTGTTTAATGCGATGAAGGGCTTGGTTTTGCCGCAAAAGAGGAAGTTGGTACCAAGCTATTTGAGTCTTCGTTGCTATGTGCTGTTTGAACGTGATGTGTCAATGTTGAATCCAAGGCACTTGGCACAGGTGGCCAACTGGGGTGTGAAGCCCCAGGGTTCATAGTAGAGAGCCAGGTCTGGATGTCAGGGTGTTCGTTATTGCTGGTCAGCAGTAGGAATTCAGTGTTGAAGGGGTTGAACCTCAGGTAAACACTGGAAATCGAGGACTGGATCAATGTGAGGCAGGCCTTGAGCCTGTGGATGTCTTTGATGGAGGATATCTTGAAGTAAATCTGTGTGTCATCTGCGTATTGGTGGATGTGGATGTTGTGTGGGTCAAGGAGGGTTCCGAGCAGTTCCATGTGAAGATTGAAGTTCACAGGGGACAGGACGGATCCTTGCGGGACTCTACAGGTGATGGGTAGAGTTAGTGATTAGTGATCCGGAAGAATCCATTTGTATGAACTGTTGGTGTTCAGCATGGTATGATTTGAACCAGCTGAAGCCGATCTTGCTGATCCTCATGCAACAATGTATATTGCCAGTGAGTGTCTCTGGTCTATGTTAGGCGGAAACCTGTGCAGTTCCCTCTCGGACCACTGCAAAAGATTTAGGACTACAGGTGTTTGGCAGTAAACCCACTTGGTAGCAGTCTGTACCACACAGATTCACTTGGTAGCTGTGGCTGAGCAGTCAGACTTCCCTCAAGAAGAGTCATGCAGTATGTGGAGTATACAATATAGGGCAATTCTTCACAGTAAGACAAGCAAACACGCAACGAGGCTTAGTGTAAAGATATTAGGGTATTTATTTATAACGGAACATCTATCGAAAACACTATGGCACTATCACGGCAAACAATTCAATTACAATTACTCTACGAAGAAGAAACGATCAATCCCCCTAACAATATTTCGACAAGTTAGGTTCTACCGGTATCACTTATTTTCAGACAGAGGTGTATACCTCAACCTAGATGGCACTCTAATATCAGTTAGGATGGGAGAGAAAAATAGGCAGGTTACGAAGTCAACACAGTTCAATACTTTACGGGAAAAATGCAAGGCAAGAAGACAAGAACCACAATAGATCATAAAGTTCAGAGGCCAGGCCCACTCGGAGAGAGGCAAGGCGATTTGTCCCAAAAAGTCTCTTTGTGGAAATGCGCTCGAGCCTGTGTAGCAAATTGTTATCGGCAGATTGAACCAGTTCAGAACAATATGTGAGACAAAGCTTGGAGGCGACCCAAAGGAAAGGAGAGGATTAAGACACCTCACTCGAACCGATCGAAAGGGACGCCAGGCAGACACGGTACCTTGTTTGTGGAGGCAGCTCCGGCGGGGGCAGTTGTTCCTGGTCGGGTCTTTGCCAAGAGTAGAGGTGATCTCGTCGTCGAAGAAAAGTGAAGTCCTGTGCACCACCAGGGAAGAGACCAGCCGCGGAGTGCTCCGTCAAAAGGCACCACTTTTTGGTCGCGGTACAGGGGTAGTGGCTATCCGGTTGCCGAGGTGCTCTGCATGGGCAATTCGACCACTGCGTCCTGAGGCGAAGAAAAAGCAAAGGGGACTGGTTGTTCCCACCAGTCAGGGGAAGAGACTCTCCGGCAGGGAGATCTCCTCTGTCGTCGGGAAGTGGTGAGTCGGTTCCGCAGGGCTCCACCGGAGGTGTCGTCGTGCAGGTCGGCTCAGCGTTACCCTCGTCGGATTCTTAGGTCCTGTGGCGACTTCTGAAGATCCAGTCCCAAAAGCCCTGCTTTTATGCAGAAAACCCCCATTCATTCAGCCTAGCTGTCAATCAACACACGCTAAGTGGTGAGCGGGGAGGCTCACCACTTGGGCCAATCACTCCAGAGTGCGACCGGAGTTGGCAAGGCAACTCGGTCCAGGGTGCCTAAATCCCCTCCCACACCCCTGTGGTAACCCAGACAGAATGGCACCACTTTGGAGGGTCTCTGTACAGAGGCCCGCCAAAAGTGGAACAAAGGGCTCGACCTTTGGTTTAGGAGTCACAGAGACGAACACAGACGCCATTTTAAAAACCGAGTTCTGGCAGAAAATACCATCCGATAAACTTATTTAAGATAAGTAGACCGGTGGTACGTTAGAGATTAACGAGGAAAAGTATCAATCTCCAACAATGGGACGAATCCCATAGGGTTATGTTCGGGGTCGAACACAACAAGTAGTTTCCACGGCCACCAGCCAAAACTCGACGAGGGGGGACGGGACAGTGCCCCCTCGAATAACAGATCCAGGAGTAATCGAATTACCCCTACTAGTAGGTCCACAATAAGATGGTTTGTACTAGTTCTGTTAGTAAATTTAGGTCTAGTAAAGCCAATGGTGACTTTATATGCAGTGTACAGTAGTCAGTCCCCGGGTATGGAGTCTATGGTGGAGGTCCGCTAGGACGCCCCAGTGTTACGGCACATAGGGTGCGGTGTAACACACATAGAAAAACATATGAGACCCTATGGAGTAAAAGACCCCATAGCCCATAGAACACATTGTCATTAAAAGGAATTACACACATTCATGTCCAAGGGTGGGAGGAAAAGAGTCTCACTCTTGGCAGGATGGAAAAAAACAAACTCCAGAAATCCAGCAAAGCTGCTGGGGGACTCACTATGTTAGGAAATACAGCCAAAACAGAGAATTCTCCCTAACAGTCTACTGCGTCAAACTCTGGCAAGAGGTCAAGGAGAACTAGGAGGTAAGGATGGCGATCATAGAGGATTTTAAGGGCATCGTTGATCACCTTGATGGTAGTCATTTCTGTGCTGCATCTAGATATAAAGTTAGATAGGTAGAACTGAAGGAAGTTATTGGCTTCCAATGTGTAGGAGGAGCTGTGGCTACTGCTTTCTCAATGATCTTACCTCAGAAGGGAAGATGGGTGATGGGGCTGTAATTACTGAGACTGTCATGGTCTAGTGTTGGTTTCTTAAGAAGCAGGAGGATTTGTCTAGTCTTGAGGATCAAGCAGAAGGAGCCTTGTGTTAGGGAGCTGTTAGCTGAGGGAGAAGTGCTTCAGTCAGAAGGGTCGTGAATACCGAGGAGGGAGCATGTCATCTCAATATGATGTGGTCTTGAGAAATGCTACGGTGGGAGTGAGACTTACCATAGTTAGTGTCTTGAAAATTGTCCAGGTAGTTGTGGTTTTGTGAGATGGGATGTGTAGTGTGCTGTCAGTTGTGGCGTTGATGTCTATGTGTTTGGCTGATCATGTTAATCTTGTTGACAAAGGAAAGGAGTTGATATCAGTGGATTTTTAGATGGTGTTTGCAATGGTTGGTCGGGAAGAGGGTTGAAACAGTGCTTGATGGCTTTGAAGAGGGCTCTTCTTTCATTGTTGGCTGTGGCTGTGGTATTTTGGAAGTAGTTGTCCTTGACAGCCTTGATCAATCCTCTGCCTGTAACACAGAGTTCCTTAAGCAGGGTGAGGTCGGAAGCACCGAGGATGTTCACCAATTCTTTTCTTGTTTTCTGGTGTTTTGTTTGGTGAGGTAGAGTTCTTGAAGGTATCAGGGTACGGAATGTTTAGGCTTGAGGGTGCACCGTTTCCCTGGGGCATGGCGGTTGATGTTTGCAGTGAGGGTGGTGTTGAGTTCTTGGATAAGCGAGTAGCAGTCCTGGTTCATCAGAGGTAGATCAGCCCATTTGAGGGGGAGTTTGGTGAGGTCTTCTATGAGAGCCTCCACTGAGAAGTTCTTGAAGGATATGATGGATTCTTTGCTTGGTTTCCCATGGGTTTGCTTGAGAGGTGTGGTGTGAGTAATCTCAAATGGGATTTCCAGATGGTCCAACCAGTCGAGCGGAAAAGGAGAGTTGTGATGCAGAGTGAGCAGGACAGTGATGATGAGGTTGAGGACATTTCCTTTCCTGTTTGGTCATTTGCATGCTGTGTGGCGTTCAGTGTGTCAAGTAGACAGTGGAGATCTTCCTTCATTGACTTGGTTGCTAGGTTGCCAGGGATGTTGAAGTCACAGAGGAAGATGTTGTTGGCATGCATGAGAGACATGGTGGTGACCAAGTCTGTGAAGTCTTCAATGAAGGAGGCGTTGTGCTTGAGTGCTTTGTTGATAAGTTGAAAAGTGACTGTGTCCATTGGGGAGAGTGGGAAGTGGAAGGATATGTTTTTTGGACGAGCCAATTGACGCGACATACAGTTGTGTGCGTGGCCATTATGCCTTGTGAATGATGGCACAGCCTTCACCGATCTTGTTTGGGCGGTTTCATTAGAGAATTCTGTAGCCATTAGTGGTGAGGGCATTTAGGATGTTGGTGTAGGTGGATGTCACCCAGGTCTCAGTAATGAAGATGT
Organism: Ambystoma mexicanum; assembly: GCF_040938575.1. Classification (NCBI taxonomy): domain Eukaryota; kingdom Metazoa; phylum Chordata; class Amphibia; order Caudata; family Ambystomatidae; genus Ambystoma; species Ambystoma mexicanum. The sequence goes on from NC_090933.1 coordinate 381,658,475, forward strand.
CATCCAAGTCATGTGTGGTGATAAAGTTGGCGAGGTAAGCTGCATGGTTGATTGCTGAGCGGACATTGGCGAACATGTAGTGGTGATTGCTGTAGTGGTGATGGGGTATATATTTATGTGGGTGAGGTTGCTGCGATGCAGTGTCTATTATGGTGCTGGTGAGTGTCATGGTTGGTGATGAATGGTGATGGTAGGGATGGGCTGTTGGGAGAGAAGGGTGAAACACATATTGAAGGGAGCTCATCTGATGTTAAGAGGGGCAGAGGTTTTAGTCCTGTTTCCTCCCGCTCCAAAGAAGTACCAAACAGGAATTGTCCTTTCTTTTTCTGCCTTTAGCTTTGGGCACCTGGGTGATAGTCACCTTTGATTTAAGAGTTAAGGACAAAAAGGAAGAGCAAGGGCTAAGAATGTGGGTCTCAGGTCACGTGATGTAGATCCACTTTCACTTGCTCAGGAGCTGCAAAGGAAAAGAGGCTGGAGGGTTGCTTCAGTAGGGAAAAGGTGTGGTCAAACAAGAAGGCACCAAAAGATTAGCAGTGATTGACAGGTGGGTGGGGCGTAGGTCACATGACCTAGATCCACTTTTTTATTTTTTTATTTATTGTTGGTTTAACCCCAAGAGTGGTTTTTACAAGATAGATAAAACAGACTTTTGTTTAGATCCCTGTCTCGTTTTGGTTTTCTTTGTCTGTCGTCGCAGTTATTAAAAGCAGTTCCATGATTTTGGCCCTAGCCGTCACCCACTCTGTCTTTTCTCATCCAATCAGCTGCGTCCACCAGATGTCTTCTTTAAAGATGTGAGCTGAAGCTAGGATATTTTTCAGGTAGGGTTACCTGATATGATCTACCCCTGGGCATGATAATAAGAAATGTCTTGTTTCAACCTCATTCTGGTTTTTACAGAATCTACATTTGTTAGATGTAGACAAACCTCTGATTGCTAGAATTTCATTAGTGTGGAGGAGGAGGTTCAACCGGGCTCTCAGAAATGTGTTTCTGAGCTTTCTATTTGGATATTTTACCACAGAGGCTTGTGGTTCATGAAGTGTCAGACGCTGAGATCCAGTCCAATTAATTCATTTTCTTTTGGATCTTTGTTGGATTTTCGATCAGTTCTTTTTTCAAACTTTGGATCTTGCAAAGTTTTGTCCCCTGTTCTTTTTCCCACTGGTTTAGACGGTTGCAGCATCTACCCGTTAGCTCCTCATTTATAGCCTCGAGTAGCGTTGGGCAGTTTTCCAGCAAAATCTTTCTGTATAGCATCATGGCGTTTCACTCCACCACAACCTCCTGCGACAGCTGGCTCAGTTCGTGCCTTATCCGAACCATCAGTGTTGAATTTGGCAGGTTAAGGACCTTTCTCCAGTAGTAGCTTTCCAGTAATTTCCAGATCTTTTTGGGCAAGGTTGGCATAGCTTCCGCTCCATAGCAAATCGACGGAACAACTTTGGCTTTGTAGAAGTATATAACAGGCAATAGTGAGAAGCGACCAAACTTTTTATCAACTGCTTGTCCCTGAGATGTTACTTCTCATTTTTTTATGCAAGATGTTTTGCATAGCCGTCTCCTGTTGTGAGCTGTCCAGCATGACTCCAAGGTATTTGAATTCTGTTACCTTTTCAATTGTTGCAGCATCAAGCTGCCAATTGAATTTCTCTGATCTTGCTCTGCCTTTTCCTAAGGACAAGATTTTTGTCTTGCTCTTGTTGATTTCCGGATGATGTGTGGCAATATATTTGCGCAAAATTGGTCAGCTGTCTCTGGAGACCAATGGCCGTTTAGTCAAGAAGTATGACGTCATCCGCAAATATTAATCTGGATATTTTCTCTTGCCCAAGCTGTGGGGGAAATGTTCTGACTCTTATCTCCACATCTTTTTAATCTCCCATGTAAGACAGGAAGAGTGCTGGGGCCAGAGGGCATCCCTGTTTTACTCCTCGGTTTGGTGGTTTTTCTTCCGATAATGTGCCTTGATGACTTAAACGAACTTGCATTCTGGTGTTATTGTGTAGGGCTACAATTGGTTGGAGGAGTTCTGCTGGGCATTTCCACGCTTGTAGTTTCTCCCACAGCATTGGTCTGTCGACTTGGTCGAACGCTTGGCTTAAGTCAATAAAATCCAACAATATTCGGGCACCCCCTGCCAGTGACTTACTTTTAAGTATACTCAAAGTCAGGATGTTTATGCTCATGCCGACGTTCTTCTTGAAACCCGACTGGAAGGGATCATCACATGCTGCTTCTCTTGACCAAGTTTGAAAACGGCTTAGTAGGAGCGACCCGTAGACCTTTCCGATCACATCCAGTAAGGCAATAGTACCAAAGTTTCTTGGCTCGTCTCTATTGCCTTTCTTGAAAATAGGGACTACTACTGAAGCGGTCCAAGATTCTGGTAGTTCCTTAGCTTTGGTGCACCTTTCAAACACTAAGCTGATAAAGGACGCCCATTCCTCCGGATGTTTTTCCGGATCGATGTTTGTGAGCCCATCTGGGCCTGGCGCTCTTGAATTTTTGAGCTTTCAGAGGACTTCTAAGATGTCAGCTCTATCATGCAGCTCCACCCAGCGTGTTTCGTCTGGAGGATTTGTGGTATGTATTACCTGGGTTGGTACGTAGAATAGGTTCTTGTGATGCATCACCCAGACGTCTTCACCTATGCCGTTTGTTAGTGCATTATTTGTCTGACGTTCTGTGGACCTGATCAAAGACAAACATTTGCGGAAGTTTTTCCCACAGACCTGCCTCGACATTTCTTCTGAGTCGTTTTGGTATAGATTAAGGCGCTATTTTTTCAGCCATGCCTTGTAGTTCTTAGATGCCACCGATAGTGCTTTTCTGTTTGAATCAGTGTTGTTTCGGGCTGCCACTCTTTTTAATCTTCTTAGTGATCTTCTTTTTGAGACCAGGGTTTTATCGTACTTGTGGGTGGTTTTCTTTGTACCCACTCCAAGGTTCGATTTAGGTTTCTTGTAGGGAATGAGTAAAGCACGATAGTCCAATTATATATTTGTCGAGCCAGCAGCTTCAAGCTGGGTGTAGTTACTGATTAGCTTGGTGATGTTTCTAGCACTTAGCATAAGGCGGTTGCCTTTGTTGTTAACTTCCAGTTCTGTTTTAAAAGTCTGATTTTCTGTGTGTAAAGATGTCCACATGGTACTCAAAAGATTCTGATTTTATAATGTCAAAAGAGGTAATAAATGGAAGTAGCAAGCATGAAACAAAAATGTGGTCAATCATTGCTGAAGATTTTTCACCTTCGCACGAAGGCATACGGTTGGTGGAAACGTATGTACTGTCGTAGTTAACCAGTTCTCTTGAGGTCATCAAATTTAGCCATGCACGTCCACGCTCTTCTGCCAATGTGGTGCACAGGGACGAGTGCTTCTTTGTGCAGACCGCGTTTAAGTCTCTGCAAATTACAGAGATGTGAGACCTGATATTCTATGTATGCGCGGTCAATTCCTATTTCCAGCATACTATGAAAACTACTGTTGGATATGGCCTCAGGATTCCAATAGGTGTTCATGATTACTGCCAGAACTGCAGATGTATTTCCTGTTTCCACATTATGATGGTTCCATGTGACTAGCATGGTCAGTAGAAAGAGGTTCGTTGTCAACATTTATTTCAGTCTGATCCCTTTTCCAGAGCGTATAGCTGTTAACAAACCTGAAGATGGACGTCCTCTTATTCCTATATTTGCTGGTGCGAGGACGAGGGCAAAGCTGTCTACGGTTGGTTTCTTGTTTAGCCACGTTCTCTGAAGGCACAAAATATCAAACAAAGCCAAGTCTACATCACACGGAACCTTCAGGTGGAAGAAACCTCGAGTGTTCCACGAGCCCAGCCTCAAAGTTAATTCTCCTGTCCTTTGATGTATTGTCAGGTCCACTCTCGGAGTTCTCATGGATTGCTATTTGCGGTGGGTCGACAAGGCCTTGGGAATCCAGGCCCACAACTGGTGTAAAGGGAGCAATTTTTCCTTTTCTTTAATTTTTCCTACTTCCTTTGATGGAACCTGTGTAAATGTTCTTTTTATTAGGGACAATAGGCCAGATGGCCCTCTTCCAGTTTCTTTGGGGGCTTCTACCTGCTGCACATCTCCTTTTTTTCGACTTGATGCGTTCTGTCCAATAGTCTGGATTGGATTCTGTTCCCTCTATCTTCACTTTTCTTAAGTGATGGCTTCAAGGTAGTTTTTGTTGAAGCCAAGAGGTTTTGTGTATCAGATTTCTGTCCATGATTTCTGGCCTAGCCGGATCTGTTTCTCCTATGGCTTTCTTTACCTTTTTGGAGTTCTCAAATAGTATGGAGGGTCCTTTGTAATGCCATGGGGCGAGAGGACCTGCAATTTTCCTGTTATGTCACTGAGGTCGTAACCCAGCTTGAGAAGTTTTCCTGCTGAGTCTCTTATCTTTTGTTTCGATGTTCTGGAAGTTATATACAGGTAAGTTGTCGCTTGTCTCCCTTCGTAACTTGGCTCCACTATTTTTAAATCATCCGTTTTCACCACGCTAAGGTTCGGGACACAGTGGAAGAGTTTCATAACTGTTCTTCTATTTAGTACAACGTATTCTCTGCTGTCACTTAGTTGTTCCAGTTTAAATGTTGGGGTTTTCTCTCCCAATCCTGGCCAGCTGGAATTCGTCATTGTATCTCTACCTCGATTTTCTGGATCTTGTGGTTGGGCTTTTCTTGACCCTGGGCTCTCTTCTGTAATGGACAGTTTTCTTTGAGACAGGATTGGGGTTTGTTTTTTATTTGCGGTGTTCTTGCTTCTCACTGAGGAACTATAAAATGTTGAAGTCACCGCCCTTGACTTGTAATGTGACTGAGAATCTTTGGAGGATTTCCTGGACTCTTTGCGAGAATCAGGTGTTGGACCCCACTTTTTTGTTTGGGTTATCTTTTTACATCGGTCTTCCAAGGTGAGGAAGGGATGCCGATCTTCTTCTTCCATATAACTTATGTTAGATGAACTTTCCTTCCATGCGCCATGATGGACAACTGGCAAAGGGTTGTCCCCTAATGTGTTGAGTGGCAGCTCATATAGTGTTCACCTTGATTTATTAGCACTTCATCTGACAGAAAGTCCTCTATCGTTTTTGGTGAAACAGGGAGTCTTGGCGTGACCAGCGCGAGGAGTTGGTACTGGCTCTTTGGTGCTCTTAGGATCTTGCTTTTTTGGTTACCTCTCAGAACTGGTGTTGATCTCTAAGCAGTTTGGACTGGGAGTTTGTCCGATGTACTCCTCTCTGAAGGAGGTAGGCAGAAGACCAATTGCTGGGTGCTCGTCAGATTTTCCTTTTATTTCGCCTTAGTGTGGTCAAATATTGCAAAGTCTTTGTTTGACATAGACTCGCTCTCGTTTTCGTTTGTCTTGCCTGGGTCTACTGACAACAGGATCACATCTTCATCGCATACACAATTGTTTGCTATGGTCCTTTGTGTTTGTGGTTCTGACGGCCCCTTTATTTTTAGCTTACTTGGGAGAGTAGTGTTCTTCCCTGACACTTTGAGCAGTGGTTTGCACTGAAATAAGCATTGTTTTTTTTGCTTCTCTTGTGTTACTTCTTGCTGAAAAGTTGTGGGCATTGCTGGTGTCTGATGGGGAAGTTCCTCTCTCCATTCGATGTTTGGTTTGCCTGCTTCTAGGTCGTCATGCTCCCGTGTTTTTTTCTCCATTGTCGCAATGTACCCCTCCAAGTATAGTAGTTTGAAGTGCATTGCTGAGATTGTGCTGTGGTCCTTTAGCGTGTCATTTATCGACTCATAGAGCTTGGTGAATGGTGCAAGAGCTGTTGTTACCGCAGACATTATTGTGAGTATGGCGACTTCGACGATGAACTTTGTGGCAGTTCGCAGAGTCTTCTTGTGCTAAAAGGAGTAGAAGGCAACGATGTTAAGGTGTCTCTTTTTGTTGATCTGGCGCGTGGGGGCGTTTTGCTTATAGGTGAAATTGAGACCCTTGCATTTGGTTTGCTAGGTTGGTCACTTTGCGTCGGTTCTGCTCTGGTGCCATTTTCTTTCTCCTCTTGCAGACTGCCTGTGCAGATAGGTTGCTCTTTGCCTGATGTGTTTGAACCAGTTTGTGCGCCCAACACCCGTCCTTCAGAATCATCTGTTGGGAAAGACGTTGTGATTGTCAGATCGACTAGGTTGCTGGTTTGTTGCTTTTGGCTTCTTAAGGCCGAAGGACAATCGTGCAACTGCGGGTTGTCAGGTATCGGGGAACTGTCAATATTCCCCCCCCCCCCTTGGCTCCGTTTGAGTATTAGGTCGCCTTGAGATTTTGATTTTCCCGTCAACTTTTCTGTTTGGTGAAAGGGCACTTTGCCTAGGTGCCAGGGTGCTACAGATGGATAGGCTGTGTTGGGACAAGCTACGGACAAATCGGTCCTTCTTAGGTTTGTAATTGCTTCATGGTCAAACACCACTTCCAGCATTTCACTGTCACTGATTTCGCATGATACTATCGAATTTTCTTTTACATTGCTTACTGAAAGATTCTTTCAAGGTATGTATCGGGGACGATTTGCCACAGTCTGGTTTGAGTCCGTCTTTTAATTTGGAGGATTTCTTTTTAATGAGACTGGTGGGTTGCTTTGTGATTTTGCTCTGGGGAACAGGCCCTTCGCCCTTTTTTCCCACCACTTGTTTGCTGGTCTTGCCCGAGAGCTGAAGGTGTCCAAGTTCTTTTTGGGCACTGGCCCTTTTTCCATTTCTTATTGCAGGGACCCTCTTCGCTATCAGCTTTGTCTGCCCCAGAAGGTGAAAGGTCCAAACAGCTGCTGTATGCCTCTGGGTCTTCCCGATCACTGCAAGGGCGAAGTACGTGCCCCTGTAGTGAAACAGCCTCAGCATTTAGGGATGCTGGTGGGACCCAGTCTGCTGGTGGAGCGTGCACTTGTATACTATCTTTGATAGAAGATTTTGTCAGGGTGGGGTTACATTTGGGAGTCGTTGTTTGGCTCCAGTGGTACAGTGTTAGCTAACTTAAACGGTTTTTGGCCAAGTCTTTCAGAGCATACATACTCTTTGATGGTCTGGTTTGGAACACTTGCGGCAGAGATTTCACCCGCCGCCCGTTTCTCCTTATTTGCAGATTCTGCTGGAGGTGGTAGTGCGTTACAAGGTCGTCCATGTTGGTTTGTACGGGGTCGGCCCACAGGTCGCCACCAGTTCCTCCTCCTCTGTGGTGAGCTGTGCCGAAGCTCTGCCCTCGGGGCTCGGCTCCATCTCTCCTCCGACAGGTGGGACAGAACCATCGCGTTCGGGTGGGGAACATACAGCAGGGCCCCCATCGGAGGGAGGCTCAAGTCTCTGTTGGCGCCATTGGCGGATTTCCGCTGTTCGCGTCTGCTGGTTCCTCCAGGTTACTTGGATCGAAGGATGTTTTTTCAGAGGCCTGGTCCTCTGATAGTTCAGGTGACTCACCTGTTGGTTTGATGGGCTCAACGAAAAAGGGGGAGCGAAGATGTTATCGAGACTGCCCATCTTGGGTACAGTTAGTGGCTCCCCCAACGTCCCAGCCAAAGGGCTGTGGCTCGATGACTCCTCTCGCAACAGTTTCGATGAGAGGGGGGCTACACAGCTCTCGCTCACTACCGACTTTTCTGTGGCTGGCAATTTGCTTTTTTTTCGTCACCGCGGGGCTTCGAAATCCAGAGTCACCATCCTTTCTCCTCGGCAGCCGGGCTCAGCAGGGCGGCATCTCTGGCGTCCATAGTGGCCATAGACTGCCGAGACTGCTACTCTGCCACTATTCCACGGCCGCTGTTCAGGAAAAGGGGTTTTTCATTAGTGCTCCTCCCCCAGCACTTCAATGGAGACAGTAGACAGACTGGATTGCCAAAGTTCAGGAAGCAGCTGCAAGAGGGTAGCCGATAGTGCTACTCTGCCGCTGCTCTGCAGCCGCTCTGCGGGAAAAGGGGTTTTTATCAGTGCTCCTCCCCAGCACTTCTATGGAGACAGTAAACAGACTGGATTGCCAAAGTTCAGAAAGCAGCTGCAAGAGGGTAGCGGAGACTGCTACTCTGCCGCTACTCTGCTAGATCCACTTTTATCTGCTCATCAACTACAAAAGAAAAGTAGGGGAAAAAGGTGGAAAAACAAGAAGGCATCAACAGATTAGCAGTGATTGACAGGTGTGTGGGGCTTATGTCACATGATCTAGAACCACTTGCACTTTCACACCAACTGCTTGTTGATTGAGGTAACAGAAAAGAAGACCCTGGCAAGGAAAGAGTAACACATTGAAGTAGATGGTATCCAGGTGAGTGGAGGTTAAGCCTGCAGGCACCACAGCAAGCCAATAAACATGGATGGAGAGGACTATAGAAGATGGATGAAGACCTTTGTTCTGAAAGAATTTTCAGAACAGAGAGCCTGTCTGCCACAGAGGTGGGAGAAGCAAGTAAAAGGGTGTCAAGCACTACTCAAAACCCAAGGAAGAGAGAGAAAGCAACAAAGACATGAAGTTTATTTCCTAGTGCAGATCTAGCAAAAACTATAAAGAGAGGCTTGAATGCTTTTTAAAAGTTCCATCCTAAGTTGAATAACCATTGAGAGTGCATGGGGCCCACTGGGAAATGAAGTCCATCATCGAGAGAGAAAGGTTTGGTGCATACTGGTAAATGAAGTCCCACAACTCAGTCTAATATTGAGAGAAGTATTTCTTTTAGATCTGGAATATGTTTGGGAAAGATGGACATGTTGCAGAACCTCATAAAGTTGTAAGAGAAGCGTAACAATTTAGACCACGTTTTTGAGGAACTCAGCAGTTGTTTACAAGTCTATGAAAGACTGGTAGAGGAATCTGCGTTACAAGTTTTTAAAAATGCAATTTATGGTTTTATAGGATGGAATAAATATAATTGTGGATATGACTGATCTATTGTTTGTTACATGTTTGCTACATATTACTTGAACATGTTTTTGTTAATAATACTCACTAAAAAAGAAGATAAAAAAAGAATGCAAGAGAAATGCAGTAATGTGTTCCCAGTCAAAGGGTAGACAAAAGTTGCAAGATAATCATGGTTGCATGTCTGTGGTAGACTGATGGGGAGGCATTTGTTTAAAGCCCTGACAGAATAACACTGAAACATGACAAATTCTTCCAAATCTATGATACAATTGTAAGTAGAGCTGACAGACTTTGTAAGGCTGAGAAAGAAGACATTGTTCCAAATCCTTGAAAGACTAAGCCGAATCCGGTATTACAGGTGCATTAATGATTAAGTCTGAAAGTTGTGTGTGGTGAGTAAAGTGGATAGGAATGTAGGGTTAGTAGAAAGGTGCAAAATATTCTTTAGGTTTATGCAGGACTTTCAAATTATTGGTTTTACTGTCAGTTGAGTTTATGGTGAGAGGCGTCAGGTCCTAATGGCTGATGCGCAACGATGTCCTGTATTGAGGTTACATATCCTAGGAGATAGGAAAGGCATTCTTTAGGGTTTTTGCAGTGCCTTGATGAGACATCGTCCAGTCATTTTATTTTCCCGAGTGCCATGCAGTGGACCTCATTATAGGTTTGCTGGTATCCTGCTGGCAATTCTGGCAGGATCCTGGCAAACCTGCCTTACCGGCTCTGCCGTCCGATATCCCAGACTTACCGGAATATTATGGGGAGCAGAGAGCCAGTAAGTTTCCATTCTCATGTAGTCCCATAGGACCCCATGAGATGGTATTACTGGCACCGGTAGTACCAGTGCCGGTGATTCTGGCAATTACTTTTAAGTAGAGGTCTTACCTACTTGCAGGTCAAGCCTGTCGGAAGATCCGTAGCCCCCACAGGCAAAATTGTAGTCGGTTTGGAAGAAATGCTGGAGCCGGAATTAGCAGCATTTTTTCTGGGATTTTGTCTGGACCGGCACACTTGTAATGAGCCCCAATGTGTTCTATGCAGAAGGTCTGAGGGCAAGTATGCTGTTCCAATAGGTTGTGCATGAAAGACAAACTATTGAAGAGTGTCATATTCACTGCTTGATGGGTGTTCAAAACTTGATAAGCACTGAAGAGCTAGGTTTTTAGACTATTGCCGCATTTCAGGTGGTCCTTTCGGGTCTGGAGTTCCCTTGGTAGCATGATCCACTGTTTGGACATAGCAGAGGAAAAGGCTAAGTTTCTGTGTCTTTCTCTACAAAATCTTCTTGTTTCTAAAAGTATGTCATTTTTCAATCTTATGTCTCTGGTTGGTTGGTAGAGTGAAAGATTGTTTTGGCGGAATTCTGCCTCTTGGTCTTCAAGTGCTTTGTGGGGATACGGAGTGCCTGAAACTGGATCCTTTTTTTGATTGGTAGCCAGTGGAATGCTCTGAGAGTTGGTGTAATGTGTTCCCTCCTGTTGAACCTGAGTAGCAGTCTGGCTCCTGTGTTTTGGATCTGTTAAAGTTCCTTTGTTGGGTATTCTGGCATACCTAGGAACATGATAATTGCATGTTCGATTCCTGAAAGAATCAGGGAGATAATGGCCATCCTCTGTTTGCAAAGGAGAGGTAAAGCATAGCCCTCCAAATAGAGTGAAGATAGTAGAAGCACATTTTGACTGTTGCATTGACTTGAGGCTCCAGCATGAGTAAATTATACATCAGTATACCTCTGTACTTGAACACTTTAGATGGTGTAGGGCAGTCACCTATTTCCAAAGGCCATTTAAGAGGGCTTTCAGGTGTGCTGTGTGTTGAGATTATCATTATTTCGTATTTTTGGTTTGAGTCTAGGTAGGTGACCTTCATCCATTCATTTATTCACAATAGACAGTTGTTGAGGGCAGCGTTGGCGTTTCCATGTTCTGACATTTTGTATAAGATTTGCATGTCATCCGCATAGTTGTAAGGGGGTCATATAGATATTAAAGAGGAACGGCAAGAGGTGTGATCCCTGGGGGACTCCACATGTAATGGGTCATGGCTTTGAACTGAAAGGGAAGAGCCAGGTGATTTCATCTGTCTATCAGGAAAAATCTCATACATTGTAGAGTTGTAAGGGGAGACCTTTCCCATCAGGCCAGGGCGGTGCATCCACAGTACAATAGTGCCCCTGGGGGGTGGTGCACCAAGGGTGGATCACATGGGGGATGAAGCCCCTTATGAGATTAGGGACAACCATGCTCAGAGAATGCCAAATGTCCCCACGTCAATACACCTTAACCCTTCTCCAAAGTTAAATCCTCCTTTCCCTACTTTTGATAGGGCCAATATGTGCTATTGTCAAGTAAGTCAACCTAATATACTTGACAAGCTTAAAACATCAAATAATACAAAGTATGCTGCATATGGCTCTATTCTCTGTACTGAGAAGAAGAAGAAGACCAGGAGCCTAAATATCACTATGAAGAAGCAGAGTAGGTGCTCTAGCGTCTTACATTATGTGATTGTCCCAAAGCAATTCAACTATACATTGCAGGAGTTAAAAGAGATGCCAAATGAGAACTGTCCTCTAACTAGGAATCCGGTGAGCCGTGTACAGGCTGAGCAGATGACAGCCAGCAGAGGGGAAGCTGTGAGCAGAGGAGGAGAACCCAAGCTTGGTCAAGAAAGGAAGGACTGCTTGGGCTACTGCTGAGTAAAACTTCTGGCCATCCCTGGCACCTGTGAGATAGGACGCACAGCCGGGGAGAAGCAGACATCCACAGAGACATGGCAGACCTCACCGGAGCCCCAAATGCTATCAGAGCCTAGAGAGACGGAGCAGCTGCTAGGGCAATGCTGTTACCTGCATGAAAGAAGCAAGGGGTTGAAGGCGGAAGCTGGAATAAGGGGGTCTGGCTCACTGAGAATGAAGTGCAAGCCTGGGACCCGCACCCATATGAGAAACAGAAACAAAGCCATTCAGAATATTACAAGTCTGGGACCCACACCCAAAGAGAGACAGTCCACAAGAGGACACTTGCTTGGCAGGAGAAAACCAAGCCATTATGAATGTTGCGAATCTGGGATCTGCACCCAAAGAGGGAAAGTCCATGAGAGGACAATTACTTGGAAAGAAAGAGAGTAAACCAAGACGTTGTGGGACCCGCACCAAAAATGAGGGAAGAAGAATTATTGAGAAGGAATCCTTCGCTTGGTAAAATGAGTGTGCCAAGTTGTTTGGATAAACAGTAGAAATATTAGAAACATATTCTTGGGAATCCATTGACATTTGCTTAAGAAAATACAGGCCTGAGAGTCCCCAAAGGGAAAGGAAATAGAAAAAGAAGGAGCTAGGGCAAAGGGTTATGCCCCTAGCCTTGGAGTTCTATATTTGTGAACATTTCCTTTTTTTACCAGTTTTGATTACCTGAGAGACTGAGAACTTTTTGCTGGTTGGTTCTATCAAGAAAACTTTCATTTGGGAGGAGATCATCCTTGCACAGTTGGTTTAAATTATTAGTGTTAGGGACAGAGGTAGGCTTCTTTAGACACGACAGTGACATACTTTATAATTTTGCACATTCTGACAACTTCCTTATTTTTCGTTGAAGAAGGGAAACTCCTCTGAGTTTTAGGGACAGAGAAGCATATTTACAACACTTTCTTGAATAATTAAGATTTCTGCCCAAAAATGTGCCCCCATTGTGTCTAACCCTTACTTCTGCACCCTTACATTGTGCTGTGGTTAACCATGTCGAAGGCTGCTGCGAGGTCGAGGAGTATGAGTGCTCAGAAAATGTAATCTGCTTAGATTTTGAGGTAGGTCATCCCAAATGGAAACAAGTGCTGATTCGGTGCCTCTCATAGGACTGAGACCAAGCTATTTAAGATGATTCCACACTGGTACATTTTGAGAAAAGGACTGCAAATGTATTTCTTGTGTCCTGGCTCCTATATTTAAGAGCCTGGTCATGGTTCAACAAATGTGCAAGGAAGAATTATCCAGTCTATAACCCTCTTGTGTATGGGGCAGTAATTTCCCAATGAAAACAGCTTCACTCTTCATTGATCAACCTGGTCAAAATCTCATGCCACTAGATGTGCATGTTTCGATCCATATCGATTGTCTTCAGGTGACTGTACAGTTATAACGAAATGGGTCAATTTCCCAGAACAGCAGTTCGTGGTATGGCGTGATCCTTCTGGTGTTTCATGTGATTTAGACGAAGTCGCTGTATGGAGATTTACAAAGACCTTAACTTTAAAAGCAAAAACCAATTATAATAAAATAAACAACATTTGATTTGGACATTGCCAAAAGTGGAGTTGTTTTTTTCATTGGCAATCTAGTCATTTATTTGATTTGACATGTTCCAAGATTTTGTGCTATACATAGCTCTCTAAAATGTTGTTTCGGAATGTGGAATGTTTGGGTTAGCACACCTAGATTGAAAAATTCTTGTGTACAACGGGGAACAACTCAGTGAGTCATCTGTGTGGTGCCTTGGTGTGAGTACAATGCAATCTGTTTTCCAGAGATACCCAGAATATGAAACACAACAGTATATAAAATGCACAACTCAATGTGCCATCCCAAGGGCACCCAGATGTGGAGCTCAATAATGTACAGCAATGCAAGGTGCTCTTTCAGGGTTGCCTATATGTAAACACAAAAGAATACAATAGAGAGACAATGCAGCATGCTTTCAAAGAGGTAGCTAGATGTAAGAATATGTGTAAAAAAGAGCAAAGCTTTAATTGTGGATACCTAAGAGTGAGCAACATGGGGTATGAAATACGGACAGAGCACCCTCATAGAGGCACCTAGCTATGAGACGAAATTGCATACAAATGAAAACAGCAAACTACACTGTTTTAGGGATTTCCAGATGTGAGTGCATTCTAGTGCATTTTCCAGCCATAGTCTAGACTGGAGATAACAGAGTGCAGTATGGAGTTAACGTATGGATGACTAGGTATGAGACCATGGAGATCCAGTAGCTCTTTTATGCTGGACCATATTCTTTCAGTTTTACCGTATAAAATGATTTGTCTTTTATATTGGGAAATAATTATTGTCACAACACTTCAGCTAACCTGGTGCGTTAACCCCAAACTAGTTGTTATGCCATGTGCGCTGCATAATGCCCCTTTGAATTCATACTCTTGCAGATATCATCAGGAAGGCCTAGTCTGCACCCAGAGATACATCAAAAGTGCCACTACCACCTTTATGGGGTAAAGAAGAGGGGTCATTAGTGGTATTGGGAAGGTATCTCCTTGATTTGGATATTTTGTGAGGTTTCTTGTAGGAAGACAGTCTGGGGAGAGCTGGTTCTTGGAGAGGCTCTTAATTTCAGAGATGGGCAACTTGCACCCTGTCAGGTTTCCATCAGTGTTGCTTCTGCATACTTTTATCTTAGAATATAGGCATGCTATTGTACCATTTGTTGTTCTTAATGGGAAGTAATGGGGCCGCCTTCCTTACGGAGTTAGCTGCTTTTTAGGCTTCATGCTCGATGCAAGTGATTTTGAGCCTCCTTTACTGTGCTCGGGGGTAGCGTGGAGTTTTCAAAGAAGCTGAAATAATGTAATACACAACTCACAAATTCAAGTAGACCCTGTATTTTTGAATCTGGATTTATTGAACTTTGTTTAAGTAGTATTTGAACGCTCCTATGTTTAAATCGTTGTGATAGTCCAACTTCAAACGACAATTGCTTGGTGATTCCAAAAAAGCCCTTAATCTGAAGAACCAGAAGGATAATGATGTGTTATTTATATAGCGCCTTAATCCAAAGTGCTTTACAGAGCACATAATTACATACAATATCACACAACCGAAATTGGTACTTATTTATCGACCTCGGAAGGATGAAACGCTGAGTTGGTCTTGCGGGGAAGATCGCAACAGCGAGCGTTCAACCCAGTGAGCTATTTTAACAGATGATCCTGAACATCTGCCAGTGGCATTTATTATGGTTTCTTTTACAACAGATATTCTTTGGTAGAATAACTGGTCAGTATCAAACCAGACCTAAGGTTCAATGATGGTGGAGGAGCCACTAATTGAACCTGCAGCCATGTGAAGGGTGAAATATTGTTGTCCATGGCTGACCATCCCCAGGATCTCCAGTTTGGTTTTCTGGCAAAGGTAGTTATGCTTCAGACAATAAAAGATATTTTTCAGGCACTGAGTGATTTGTTTCTGCAGACCAAAGTTCTTCTCCAGATATGGTTGGATCTCTATCTCATCAACATTGACTTGGAATTGTGGCAAATCAAAAGAGATAACTTCAAACAGCAGCAAGAGTTTTGAACCCTAGAGGAATTTGCAGCTGTCATTCTCCATTTCCACAATGGCTGAACCAATTCAGATGGGTTGGTTGTGGTCAGAGCAAAAAAGGTTGAGTCTACTCTATGACCAATCCCGAGACGCTGATTAATTTCTGCCAAAATATGAATGAGGATCATAAGGGCAATAGTGCCTAGTTCTACCAAAATCTCAGACAAGATCAGAACTCTAGGTTGATTGGAGTTCATCGGCATGAGAAGGTCATTCCTCATGTTGATCAGGTTCTTTTTTCCACTTAGTGTTTATTGAACATTTCATCAAACAATAAATCTGCCAGCCAGCATCTGGAAATAACCAAGTATAAAACACAACAAAAGTGAAAGAAAAACGTACCCACTCCCTCCCCCTCCCCCCACCACAGCTCAGATCCCCCCCACCACAGGCTACCCGGATTACAAAAAGCAGAAAGTACACGAGGATTAGAGTTAGGTCACAAAACATAGTGAGACTTTTCAACACAACATTGATGTCTTAGGGTCCCAGAGGATCGTGCGGGGTCAGGTGAACTGTCAGAGTACAAACCACCCTCCCCGAGCTTCAAACTTCCTCCCATATCCAAACTGTTTACAGTTTCAGGGCGTCGCATTCCGCGCTTAACAAAACAACAGTCCAATCCTGCAGAAAAGAAGACATGTTATCGTTAATTATGGCCGACAGTTTTCCATACGTAAAAAATTGTCAATAACTTAGTGAGCCACTCCGCCTTAGAAGGGGCATGAGGACTTTTCCATTTTTAGGCCAAGGCCATTCTCCCAGCTCTTAACATAGCCCCGTCACCCTAGTGAAGGATAAGGATTTGTTATCGAGCAAAGGAGTGCCCAGGAGAATCTCCAAGGGATGAAGAGAGGGACACGTTCCCAGACAGCTCTTGATCCAACTAAGCAGTTCTACCCAGTAAACCTGGACGACCGGGCAATCCCACCACATGTGGAACCAAGTACCATGGAGAGAGCATTCCCTGGGACACATTGGAGATACCTTGGCAAACATCCTAGATAAAGTAATGGAGGGACGGTGCCAGGAGTGGAGAATCTTGAAATTGTGCTCCATAGCTGCTGTGTACAACCCCCCCCCCCCAAAATTGATTTGAAGACTCCCTGCCATATGCGAACGTCAAGGGTTATGCCCAATCTCTCCTCCCAGATGCGCTTGAACGGTTGTCTACCCTCTAAATTAGCTGTGAGCAGCACGTTGTAAATCTTGGAGAGAGATCCCTTCCTGGATTTAGCATTCACAAACATTTTCTCAAAGGGGGTTAAAGGACAGGTCAAGTCTGCCCACCAATCAGCCTGGGTGAGGATACCCTTAAGCCGCAGGTATTCAAAAATGGAAAGCGGTTTCTCACGCAACACCTCCGACAACTGGCCAAACTCAATAAAATCGCCATGGCGAAAGAGTTGCGCAGCCCTTTCTACCCCCTGGTCCGACCACGATTGAGTCTCTCAGAATCCTCTGGATCCTATATTGAGCGGGGGACCCCATAGAGAAGAAAGGGGAGAAGGCCAAGAAGAAAGGAGCTTATTGTCTCTATTGGGCTTCCAGGCCGCCCACAGAACTGACAGAACTGGGTGTGATTTAGCCACTGCTGGAAGGGAACGTGGAGGCGCCCAAAGTAAATCCCTGACTTTGTAAGGATGGACCTGAACATCTTCTACATACGTCCAGTACTTCCTAAGGTCGTCCCTCAGATGTTCTAGCATTGCCCGCAGGTGGGCTGCCTTATAATACAATTTAAAATCAAGGAGACCGAACCCTCCGTGAGACTTTGGGAGGGTCAGGGTGGAATATTTCACTCTTGCCCTCTTGCCACTCCAAACAAATCACAGAAGACGAGATTGCAGTGAGTCAAAAAAGGAGTCTGGGGGCCTCATTACAACCCTGGCGTTAAGGGGTTAACGGCACCGTAAAAAAAGGCTGCGGTGCCGTTAAACCCTTAACGCCAGATTCACACTTTAACGCCTGCTATTTGCAGGTATTAAAGTCCATCCCGCTAAGGGACCTTGGTGCTAATTACGGCACAGTAATTTATGGTGCTGTAATTAGCGCCTTCCCCATTCCCATTGAGCCCTATGGGCCAAAAATGGGAATGGGGAAGGGGCCATGGTGAATGGGGATTTACCGCCCCGCCAACCTTGGAATGGGGTGGTAAATCTGCCATCCACCATGGCGGAATCCGGCATGGACCATGGTGCTAATAGCACCATGGTCCAACGTCAGGGTTGTAATGAGGCCCTGGGACAATGCAAGGAAGGGACGAAAAGAGATAGAGGAGTCGGGGGAGTACATTAATTTTAACCATAACCATACGCCCAAACCAAGAGAGAGTGAGAGGAGCCCATCTTGTCAGATCACCAAAGCTCTTAGCCTGGAGGGGTAGAAAATTTAACACATACAATTTGTTTAAATCTCTAGGGATATTGGTGCATAGATACCTAGTTGATTCCCACTCTACTCTCATCCCCAGCACCTCTGATCTACCACTGATCTCTCGGTCCAGCCTGCCCATCTGCATAATACATGATTTGGATACATTCATCCTTAGCCCCGAAAATGCTCCAAAAAGCTGAATCAAGCCTACCAAGTGCGGGAGGGATTTGTGAAGCCTGGTCAGGTATCATCTGCGAAAAGGGGTAATTTGAATTCGCAGTCCCCACACTGCACCCCAGAGACACCACTATCAGCTCTAACCGCAATGGCAAAGGGCTCCATTGCCAGAGCATATAAAAGAGGGGAGAGGGGGCACCCCTGACGAGTACCTCTGAAGAGCGAAAAACCGGCCGAAGTACAGCCTTTCACCAATACCTGTGCTGAGGGGCCATTGTACAAGCCCCGCGACCCACCCGCAGAATTTGTCACCCAGGCCCATTTTACGAAGCACTTTCCCCATGTATGGCCATTCGACATGGTCGAAGGCCTTTTCAGAGTCCAGCGAAAGGAGGTAAGCCTATGAATCCCGCTTAGACACCTCATACATAAGGCCCAGGGTTTTCCTTACATTGTCAGAGCCTTGACGTCCGGGAATGAAGCCTACTTGATCACCATGGACTAGATAGGGGAGAAGTTTGGACAATCTATTCGCCAGCAGTTTAGCCAATATTTTATCATCTACATTAAGAAGAGAGATGGGCCTGTAAGACTGACAAAACAAGGGATCCTTCCCCTCCTTAGAGAGCATCACTATAAGGGCAGACATCATGGTATCAGGGAGGGAGCCAGACTCTAGGGCCGTGTTATACACCTTAGACAAGAAGGGGGCCAACGTGGATTGGAAGGTCTTATAAAAACGGACTGAGAAACCGTTGTCTCCTGGTGCAGTATCACACTTCAGCGATGCAATAGTATCAATTACTTCCTGAGACAAGATAGGGTGCTCTAGAGATTCCGAGGTCTCCCGAGCTAGGCAAGGAATAGGAAGGGAGTCCAGGAACCAGTCCACGTCCGTACAGTCCCCACGATATTCTGAAGCATAAAGACCCTCATAATACTGCCTAAACTGCTCTGCTATTTGTCTATCCTGCAAACTTTTCTCCCCTGCCCGACCGGAGACCCAGTTAACCCTCCTGCTATTACATAACTCTCACAGCTCCAAGCTAGAATCTTGTCTGCTTTTTCCCCTCTCTCCATGTATCGCTGTTTTAAGAATGCAAGCTTTCTCTCCGTCTGACTTACAAGGAGGGTGGATCATTTTGCTCTGAGGCTCTGAAGCGCCTCACGCTGGCCTGGGGCCATCTGCGTTTTCAAATTACCCCCTGGCTGGATGGCGGTGATTTGCTCCCTCAGCTTAGACTCCTCCCTCGCCCTCTCCCTCTTTCTCCTAGCTCCCATTTCCATCAGGGTACCTCTAAACGTGGCCTTAAATGCATCCCAAACACATCTAGTCTCCACTTCCCCTGTGTCGTTAAGGCTAAAGAATTCCTCAATAGAAGTTAGTAGGGACTCCCTCAGCTCCTTATCCATTAGCAACGAGTCATTGCATATCCACCTCGCCTTACCCGGGGCAGGGGAAGGGATTCCCAAATTAACTCAGACTAGATCGTGATTGGACGAAGGGACAGTCTCAACCCCGAAATCGGAAACACAATCCCGGATCGCAGAATCCACCAGAAGATAATCAATCCTAGAGAAGGATTGATGCACCTTGGAGTAATACGTAAAGATGGAATCGCAGTTGTGCCCAGCCGGGTAGCCGGGTGCGCATCCACAAGGCCCAGCTCACCATTAATCCGATTGAATGAGTCCACCATCTTCAATTGGGATCTTAGGTCGGGGCAAGGGTTAGGGGAACTCCAGTCGTTATCCGGACACAGAACCATGTTAAAGTCCCCCCCAACTATTAACCCACCTTCAGCAAATCCTCTGACTTTCTCCCTCATCCCTTCCCAAAAAACATCTTGCCCTTCATTCGGGGCATACACACCCACAAAAGTGAAAAGTCGGCCTTTCAGCTCTCCCTTAACCATGATGTAACGCCTTTCCGGGTCAGCTTTGTGAGATTTGGGGAAGAAGAGAGCATTCGGAGAAATCAAAAGGGCAAACCCACGCTTCTACACCACACATGAGGCTCGGAACACTTGCTGGACAGCCCTAAATCTGAACGCAGGCTCCCTCCCCTTGACCCAATGGGATTCCTGTAGGAAGAGAAAATGAATTTTCAGTCTAACAAATTCTCTCAACAACAAAGATCTCTTAGTCGGAGAGTTCAGACCCTGCACATTTAAGGACCCCACCAACACCAGCTGTAGAGAGTCACCCCTGAGAAAAGCCAAAAATGTCTTCCGCCTCCATGATGGAGACTAATGGGAGTGCCCAGCCCCCTGACCTCATATAACCCCTTAATCCAGGTAGACCCGAGTGCAAAAAACAACCCGCCCCAACCCCCAAAAAGAATACCCACTTCAATTATCCACCCATCGTACCCTTCCCCACCAAGACAAACCCCATCCACCCCCCACCCAACCAACCCCTGAGAGCCTGGAATGGTCGCGACATCCAGTTGCCGCACGACCAGGCCGCCAAGGATCGCCTCCACCTGGCCGAGTTACACCAAAAGAAACCTGAAATTCTGCCCCCCTACCATGTAATCACAACCCAGCGCTTCAAACTCCTGAACCCCCCCCTCATCGACAAAGCGAAGCCCTGTAGACCAAACCTAGGGAAGTCCCAACATTCTTAAACACGGCCAGATAGCCAACCATATGGTCCCAGGGCACTCAAACATTGATCTGAAACAGGACCCTCCACAGCAAGGCAGCATCATCCACTGCTCAAGGGAGGGCGGTGCCACTTTTCTGTACTTCCTGTGTCCCCGGACGTGGTGCCGACCTGTTGCGCCTAAAGGTTCCTTATGACTCCCCTCCTTCCCGGCTTCCAAATCAGGACCTAAGGACATGGCCCCCAGGAAGTCACTAGACACTTTATGAATCCCAGACTCCGTAGTTAGGGAGTACTTATAGACATCCAACTCAAACGTAAGTGAGAACGGGTGCCCCCACCTATATCGCACTCCCTTCGTCTGCAGCCACTTTGTCAGAGGGGCGCACAGTGTCTGGCAGGCGAGGGTGAGCGCCGCAAGGTACTGGTAGATCACTATTTTAGCATCCTCACAATCGATAGGGCCCTTTCTACGTGCCAGATCCAGAATCTTTGATGTCTCTACGTAGTAATGAAATTTGACCAGAATGGATCTCGGACCTCCCGCACAACCTCCCGCTCTGTGGGCTCTGTCAATTGTGGGTTTGCTGGTATTTTCACCGTCAAAGAGTTTGCTTATGATTGACTTGACTCTCATTGCAATATCCATCTGGGTCTCCCCCTCCTGCTCCGGGATACCCAGAAACCTGAGGTTGGAGTGCCGTTCCCTATTTTCCAGGTCATCAGGCTTAAGAGCGACCTTCTCCTCTCGCCTCTCCAACTCCGCCAGGCGCATGTTAGAAAAGATCTGCCGAGGTCTGATTGGCCTCTAGGGCTTGGACCTTGTCCTCAACAGCATCCACCTTTTTAGCTAGAGAGTCTAGCCGCCTGCCAATATCTGCCCTAAAGCCGCGGATCTCCTCCAACAGGGCAGCCATGTTCTGGCTCATGGAATGAGCCTCCGCTGACTCCGACAGACCTGATGACTGCCTACTGGCCACCTCTGGCGCTTGTTCAGGGGCACGCCAAAACTTATGCAGAGATTGTACCCAGTCCATCCAAGGCGAGGACCGCCTTAAAAGCTCCAGTGGCAGGCACCAAGAAATCACCACTCAGACACCACCTGAAACACTGCTGCACCACTCCACAAGAGACCAAGACCCCACAGCAGACTGATCGCTGCTTAGCTCTCTGCACACTAAGTCAGTATCAGGCGGGCCACATCTGCGAGCTCGTTCCACAAGATTGAACTGTAGAAGCTCAAACAAGAGTCCCACATGCAGCACTCCAGGAGGCCCGAACAAAGACCCCCGCTCCGCCAATGCCTGAGATGACCAATCAATGGGCCCGGCCCACTCCAGACTGGATCTCACACACTCACTGGCCTTCCTCTGGACACCCTCTGCACAGTGGACGGCAGCCAGCTCAGCCACATGGTCCCTGGAGCCCCGCCACCGGCAAACAGGAGCTCCCGACAATACCACCCGGGTGCCTGGGGTCCACTTGCGAATGTGGGGCGATAGAAGGGCCAACCATGTCCCCCAAGGGATTCCTCTATGGACCAATTGCAACTGCACACAGTGGGGCTGTCAGAAAAACAAACCATAGTCCTCAAACAAAACCCCAAGTTGCGGGGGACACTTGACCCACCCTAGCCCGCTTCTATCCCAGCAAACAGTGCGAACTTCAGGCAATGATCAATGAAGGACTGCTCGGTGCAACATACACAGGTGGGCTGCAGGCCTTTGATGAAGTCTCTACGGGCCGCCACGGCCAAGTAAAACTCTGTTATGGAAGGGGTTATCAGACCTCTCGGGATCAGGAGGGCACCACCGCCGCGGGCTGCACGTACCTGGTCTGCCGTGCCGATGGGTCAGCTCTGCGGATTAGACCTGCAGGTCCCTCCAAGCACACAATGGGACTCGGTGCCCGCGCTCCAGCCAATAGGGCCGTCAGGCCCGGCAGGACTGCTCCAAGCGTCTTACTGCAAGCCTTCACTGGGATCCCGGCCGTCCTGCCAAAGCTCTTCGTGGCGGGGGATGGGCCCGCGGCACTGGCTCCTGCCCCACCCCCTCCGACAGGCAGCCGGCACTCATGCGGTTCCCGCAGCCGGGCGGACTTGCCCACTGCTACCACTCACTGCTGGATGGCGGCCGAACTCCGGCTTGCAGGAGCGTACCAACACCGGAGCCACGGTCCACAAATGCACACCAGCTCAAGCAGACCCTGAGGGGTCCAAACCCGACTCCCGAGGGGATAAGGGGGCCCAAATCACCAAAATCCACACCCAGGGGAGGAGATCAGTCGAGACCCGTCACCACATCTCGGCACCCCCTGGCGGCTCCCATGTTGATCAGGTTTGTTTCCATATCCCTCAAGAGTCGAAAGCAAGATGAATGTTTCTGCAAAATCTTTTGGAAAAATATACAACTTGTTTGTGACCTCTTCTTCTTTCTTTCTTTGTTTCTTTTATTGTGTATTGATATAGCGCTTTACAGAAATTATTGAGTTAGTATGATAATAGAAATGATGAACAGAAGAAGCCAGGACAGAAAAGAAGAGAAAACAGACAAAACAAAACTAACAAAGTCGAGGAAAATTGTCCAACATGAGTGTCCTGTGACAAACAATTGTGCAGAACAAAACAGGCCACACCAATCCCTCATAAAAATAAGAAATATAGGGTGGAGGGGGTGATGACCAAAAAACAAAGTCACAAACCAGTTCATGTTATATAAGCCACTCAAGACCCAGTGAAAAACAAAGTTTATAATTCTCACACAGGTGACTTGGGCAGTCAAAACCAGCTCAGGGTCACTGTCATTACTAAGCCTATGTGAATAATAGACAGGAGCCCAATTGACTCCCATGGGCCAGATTTCTAGTAAGTTAGTCATGAGAATATAATGTTTGCTGCAAAGGGCCACACACCTCTTGCCTCTGGGGTCCTCTTCTACACTAGGAATGGCCTAAGATGATGAAGTGCTGTGGTGTCTCATGTAAGGTCCTCACACTCCGGTCTTCTCGCAAAGCTGTGCCACGCACGCCCCAACAGGATCAGAGCTGGCAGGTACTCAGGGGTAATGGTGCAAAAGCAGCCATGTACACCAGCAGCCCACTGACCAACAACACCAGCACAACCACCTCTACTACCTCCTCCTTTCCAGGCAGCCATCTCCCCATGCTGGCCAGCTGCCGATGTTTCAGCAACCTCCTTTCCAGCCGTACCCAAAGCATCATGTCGCTCCATGCTCCACGTTCCACATCCGGCATCATTGAGTTAACGTGGTAGGAGGGATATCCAATGTAGTTGTACTTTTACCAGATTTATTTGGTCCACTGCTGATGCCAGGCACAAGATTCAGTTGCACCAGGCACCGGCACGTTTCAGAAGGGCTCAGTTCTTCGGTGGAGCAGGTCCCTTTCGATTACTATAAATCATGGTCTACCACATCCTGCAGTGTCAATATAAAATTCATAAATAGAGGTGCATAAAGCCACACTTATGAATCAGCACACACGCTGACATGTCGTGTAATGTTCTGAAGAGAAACTGGGGCAGGAGCCTCGGATTCGCCGAAGCACTCCAGAACACCATGGCTCCCATTACAGCCATAGATTTTACATGTTGAAGACACCATTACAAATCTACGAGCAATTACTGCGGCAAGGAACCGAGCTCTGATTAAGATGGCTATCATGGGCAGTATGTCCAAATGCAATCTCTCTAGTGGCCCTGATTGCAAATGTAGGCTTAGTTCCATATTTATAATTCATTAACATACAAGAACGAGTGTCAAAAGTCTGCATTTTGCTGTTGACTTGCCCACATAAATACTGTAGAAGCAGAGTAACTGGAATAACCTATAAAACTGAAATATTCATAGGACCCATCTTCCTTTCATTTTTTCTCTGCATTTTATTTTATAGGTTGAGACTTTCGCAAATGAGTTTATTTAGATTTTTTTTTTAAAGCCACATCGAGGATCAACTTTCAGTGTTGCATTAGACAAGCAGCATCTGGGCACTACGTTCTAAATACACGTCACTGTGCAGAGCACTTTGGATACCTACATTATTTACATTGCTGGAACACGGATGTAGTGGAACTAAGGGATATGTCTTCCTTCCATTTCACAAATAAAGGAGCCTGTTCCATGAGCAGGGAAGCTGGGCACAAAGACAAGCACAAGGAAATAATGGCATGGCTGCAGCAGAAAACCCGAGTTGCCTGGGGCCAACAATCATGCCGGCTAGAGATGTTTGTCCTGAGGTTTAATAAAAGGGCCCCATTACAAGTCTGACGGTCCGGAAATAAGGATGCCGGTTGCAACATAGAGGCACCCTTTCTGGGCCACCACACTATGAGAATGGCTGCAGGGGCCTGAGCTCCCAGTGGGTCTGACCTGCCTGGAGCACTGGTCCCTGCAAACATGTTTTCCATGGAAGCACCGGTAACATAAGCAACTATGCCAGTGCTTCTGTGTCCCCATTTTGATGCAGTCCTATGGCACTCCACGGGAATGGGGACTTACAGTTCCCGCCATCTGACATCCCGGGCTGCCGGGACTTGCAATATCCCGGTGGCACCAGGATATCAGGTAGTAGAAACGGTGTTATGAGGTTGGTGGCAACTCGTCAGTAGCACCGGCAGGTTACTGCCAACCTCGTAATGAGGCCCAATGTGTTGGTTGTACGATGAGAATGTGATTGGGAAGAGAGTGGGAAGCGAGAAGGCATACATTGGATGATCCCAAGAGCCATAGGCACTAACATGATTTGACACAACTCATTCCTGGTTGTGAATGCAAAATGAGAAAGCAGGAAGTGTAATTGTGTGGCAGATGAAGTTTCCCAAATACACATATTTTAAATGTATGCCCCTGGTATATTATAGGAGATATCTATGGGGCAACCATTAATGCAGGGAGTTGTCCCAAAGTGCCTTTTTGCCGTGCAAAGTCACTTTGCACTGCAAATCTACACTTTGCACTGCACCCCCTGATTCATGGAGCAGTGCAAAGTGTATGTTTGCTGTGCAAAGTCACTTTGCACTGTTCATTGAATAAGGATGCTTGCTGGCAGTTCATAGTCACTTTTTACCAGTGAAAAGTCACTTTGCACTGTGCAAAAATCCACACGGGAAGCAGTTTTGTTCATTTTGAATTTCAACAAAATCACCCTGTGTCTGTTTGCTATAGGGGAATTAGAGGATTACTTGGTAAAAAAATTGCTAGGGATCTACACTGCCCACCCAATCAAAAGAGGGATGTTATTAACTTAAACAGATCCCCACAAGACTGTGTTTGGTTGGACAAGATACTTACATAGAATATCTCTGGGTTATGTGCTCAGGGAAAAACACACCTCTTGGATCATAATATAAGGCAAGGACAGGGATCTGGTCAGATGGCTTCTCCATGTTCAATCATGGATACCGCCAGAATCAATTCCCCCTTGATTTGCCTCCCCTTGTATGGCTCACAGCATCTGTCCTTCCCTGTATTCCTCCAATTCCTTTCTCCCAGGCAAGGTTAGGTTCTCAGCAACTTTTCAACTTTATCAGGCAGCCCTTCCCCTTTCCCATTGTGTGTCTCCTTATAAACCTTTAATCACTCCCCAAATAATCTAAACTATCAGGTGCCAGATTATGGCTCTTGATCTGGATTTACTGGTCTCCCCTTTTCTCTGATTTGTCCCTTTTAGTTATTAGGCATCATCCCTGTGAGTTAGAAGTCCACCACTTTAAATTTGCATTGTTTTACAAATTCAGTTATGACCTTCAAAATGACAACATGGCAATTTGTTTTACTTTGCACATAAGCATCATAAAATATAAATGTCTGCATTTGTCTGACCATGCTCGATCTAATGACATGTGTCTCATTTAGGCACAAGGTTTCAGGTTTGAATGACAGATTTTTGTGATTTATTCAAGAATTATAACAGTAATCAACTCAATATTTTCTATGCATATATCTAATTCTACCCAGGCAATCAGATAAAAATTGGGACTACCTTCTCTGGCTGTGGTATAGTCAGTGGTGTCTCGTAGCCTATGGGCTGAGATAAAGTATGAGCTGTCAGGCCCTGATAGTTTACTTTCGCTCACTCTTCAGCATGCGTGCAGATACGAGACAAGAAAATGGTTCAACGACTTAGACACCAGAGTGACACACTATATGGTCAACATTGGAATCACTCAAATCCTAAAGACATGGCTGGAATTTAACTTGGCTAAGATCCCCATTAAAGCTAGGTTCATGGTATAGACCTATCTTTAACACACCTTGGCACTCTAAAAATGTTCAGTGAATATGTCAGACAATCGTTTGACATAAAATAAAAAAAATAAAACAACAGTAC
The DNA here is from genome assembly GCF_040938575.1 of Ambystoma mexicanum. Lineage (NCBI taxonomy): Eukaryota > Metazoa > Chordata > Amphibia > Caudata > Ambystomatidae > Ambystoma > Ambystoma mexicanum. The sequence goes on from NC_090933.1 coordinate 381,685,180, forward strand.
CCTGCAATGATTAGGTTCATGCTCTCGGTTAGATTACAGACAATCAAGGTGCCCGAAAAGACCAGAGCATGGAGAGGTATTCCTTGGCATAAAAGGTTAAGGCAACTCTGTGGAAAAACCATAGAGTCTGCAAGACATCTGCAAACACAATGTGAAAAGCTAGAAACCATGCATGAGTGGGCGTACGAGAAGTACAAATAACCTGCTTCTCATGTATTTTGGAGTTGCCTGTTAGGAGCCGATTTATCAGTATTAACAACTGCAGCCATGCATGTATGGGAGGATATCTGTTAAAAAAATCATGAGCATCAACAGTGGTAGCCTTCAAGACTGATTTTAATAATGGGTTTCTATATGATTTTAACAAGAGTATTGTTTTATTATGAATTGTAAATGTTTAAAGTTATATGAGTGTAAAATGTATAAATGTAAATGTGTATTTTGTATATGTTAGTGCGAAAAGGATGCTAGTCAACCATAATTTACTTTAAACAATAAAAAAAGATATCTAATTCAACTATCATCTCCCCGAATCTCTGTTTCATGAAATTTTCTGGGACGCCATCATCACATTTCAGCTTCTAACTCTGATTTCCAAAGTCAAATATTTAGGGGAATTGTATTATGAGAGGGAGCTTTCCATGAGCTTTGTGATCATGCTTGAAGCATTATTATATGATTTATGGTTCCTGGGATAATTAACAAAATGTGATTGTCAATATAAACCAATCACTTATTTATATATATATTATGAGTTCCATAAACAGTACATTTTGTTTCTCCACTTAGAAGTAGGTCCAGCCATCTGTTTCTTTTTCTTGATGCAGGATGGTATAAATCCATTAACATTCTTGACAAGTCAAATTCCGGGTCCTGGATATGCTTATCTCATGAATCAGATGGGACACCCCATCTTTACTCATGCACCCCCCCCGTGTCTGTCAAATGTCATCAGCTCAGGGAAAAGGACCACAATTTGAGTTTTAATTCAAGTATTTTAGAAAATTCAACCAATTAAGGGCTGCCTCCCTATTTACACAGTTGTTTTTACTTCACCCCAATACATCTCTTCATCATGCATGTGTAGAGCCCCCCTTTCACGCCCTGAAAGCGTCAACGAGATTTCAAAATAAAAAGGGGAGCAGAACTGGACCCTTGCATCTGATGGGGGAAGGTGAGCAGTGCCTGGGCTTTGATTATCTGTGCTACAATCAGCTCTCATGAACAGAAATCTGTGCTTTAAATGTCACAATGTCTATCTGTATCCATGAGGCCTTCATAAATATCTCTCAGCACACAATCTTCATTTTTCTCCTGCACCATGCCATCAATGCTCATCATTAAATTATACTTTCTAATAAACTGACACAGGCACTGGAGTTTCACTGGTAAACAGGTCCTTTCAGTCCCAAATGCAATTGTCTTAATTTTCCCATGCTGTAGAATGAATTAATTTCTATTTTTCCATGGCAGCGTTCTTTTAGTAGAAATTGCCTTTCAATTTTGTCATAATGTAGTGAAAGGTAGGTCCATTTCCTTTCAGCCTTGTCATTCACACACCTGGCACACCTAATGTTAGTCTTCCTGCTTCGGACAACACTTTTGGTGTATTTAGCAGTGTTGACATTTGCATGTTGGCCTTTCACTCTGCCAGTCAAAAAGTGTGCTTTCAAGGTATAGGAAATATTTCTGCATTTTTAGGCCCCCGTCAGCCAGACTCTGTTTTTTTTTGTCCTTGGGGCTGAAAGTATCGCACAGATTCACCCACCCCTGCTCTTTATCATAATGACAATCCTGGGAAACAACAGGGAAGAGTGGAGTCTTAATAATGTGTTCTCCATTTTGTCTCTCATAGTGGGTGGTTGGGTTCCATGCAATCTGGGTTCCCAGGGCATGGAAGCGGCCCCTCCCTCCCTTTTTTCTTTTTGTTTTGCTTTGGTTCCTCTCCAGGGTGCCCGTGCTCCTTCCAGGACTCTGCTTCTTCTGGTCCACAGGTTAGAAGGAATATGCATTAGTGTTTCTAAAGAGAGCAGTAAAAAGAGTTGTTGAGTATTTTTGTTTATACCTTCTTTCCCCAGATAACAATGCATGTAAATTGAGACACATTGCTTGTATTTCAAATTTTCAATACAGCACTCTTTCCTTTTCTATCAAACATTGTAGATGAATATTTAATGTAAATACTCACCTGTTATATATGTTTGTTTCCATCAGGGGGGTTGATCTTACCCTTCATTCCTCAGATAGTTCCTCTGCTCTAACTTCAGTGGGCTCCACAATCACTCTTGAAGCTAGTCTGGGATGACAGCTTTGTAACTGATTGATAGGGACACATTTCTCTTCTGTCTGTTCTCCCTTTGGGATGCAGATCTTATAGGCAACAGGCGATATTTTGATTTCAAAATTATCATGCCAAGACGGAACAAATGTATATTCCTTTGTTTGGTTTCTCTTAATTTTAGTATTCCTGTTTCTGACAACACTGTTGGTGTATCTGGCAGTGTTTAAATATCCATGCTGGCCTTTTTTCTGTCTGCAGTCAAAAAGTGTTCATATTTCTGCATTTTTAGGCCCCCGTCAGCCAGATTCAGTTTCCTTTTGTCTTTGGTGTTGAAACTACCCCAAAATGTTAGGCGAATAACTAAATTAAATAAGTATAATATATTGAACAATGTGTTAAATCCAGTCAAAGTAAATGGTATTTTTTACCTAGGAGAGAATTAAGCATAGAGACACTTCATAAAATGTGACCCACAAGCCTCTCAAATCTTTATTTTGAAATATAACCAATCCTGCGAGTGTACACTGAGCTTTTGGCATGGTTGAATCCCAGTTCAACTCACAGTGGGTGTCTGGGTCTGTGAAGATGATTATTGCTAGAATCAGGAGCATCTGATTTTAGGTCATATCTCAGGATTATCGACAGGGTTTGTTAAGCCAATCAAAATTCTCTTGGCCTGATTTGCTGAGTTCCTTCAGTCAATATGAGCCCTCGAATTTCCTATACTAAGTTTGAGGTGCTATACAAGTACCAGCTCATTTCTTGTTCCTTTGTTGGCTTTGTTAGGTTGTGAGGCAATTTATTACACAGCCTAGTCCCACAGGTGGAGGGTATTAGGTGCATTTTATGCAGGTTTAGGAACTTATCCTGGACTTTGGTGTTTGTTTTTGTGCAGGTGTTGTTTGCAAAGTTTTTGTTGTCTATTTTTGGGATTTTTTTTTTTTGCTTGGTTTTGTTAGTTTCCCACTGTGCCTGTCCCTTTCCCAGAACAATATGACAAATGGTTTTTAGCCTCTCCTAGTTTCTTCCTGTGTTCTTTGTGCTGTTATTGTCTCCCCATATTTTTGTTACACTGGTCTTTCATTCTGCCTATTTGTAGATTACTGTAGTAGTGATCTATTTTTGGCTGGTTCTGTGGGTTCAATTCTCTGGGTCTTTTTGGTTCGCTGGTTCTCTTGTTCCCATATGTTTTCTTTCTCTTAGGAGCAGAGTGGCACACTCCTGGGTGCTGATAAGGAAAGGAGCTGGGAAAAGAGGAATAGAAGCTGCATTTCTCCTTGCAGATGCAGGTGGATTCTCTCATGGTAAATGAGGAGGGTGGGAACTTCATGCCATTTCCTGTTGTCAGTTCATTGACTCAGACCACACAGCATTCCAAGACAGGCTTTTGAGTCAGCAGGGATGAATTGGAGGGTGCCTCAGAAGATGGAGTAGCGGAAGAGGAGACAGGGACACACCAGAGAAGCCCCCCTTTAGCAACAAGGCAGTAGAAGAAGGGTCTCTTATTTAGGCTCCCATGAAGGCAATGGATGCCAGGCCTCTGGTATATGCTGCCACATAGGCAGAGGAGGAAGGGGATGTGGCTGAGGGACCCAAGGAGGCAGAGCCATTGGTTAAGCAAGAGAACATGCAGGTATTGTGGGAAGAGGAAAGGGGAGTGCCCCTCCTGTCGCAGGAGCGGTGGTTTCTGGAAGCACCGTGAAAGAATACAGTGAGACAATGTATGACTTGTTGGGGGCCAAATCAGTGAAGGTAGTGGTCTTTATCCAACACTGTAAGGGTGCTTAGGAAGTGGAGGTCATTGAGGAGAAAGTGGGTAGATATCCTAACACCCTATATGCTTTTGCAAGTCTCTGGCTCCACTGGCTGTGGCCAAGGCATCAGTCTCAACAATAAATGGCAGGCTCAAATCTGAGTTCAACGTTTGGTGCTGATGTAAAGATTGCACGTGCTCTTGATCAGGTCCCCACACAACTTTGTATGACTTTTTAGTCAACTGGATAGTGGATTCTAAGGTAGCCAAGAAATTGTGAATAAACTCCCCAATAAAATTAGAAATCATAGAAACCTCTTAAATTCTTACATCAATGTGGTTGGTGGCCTTTGCACTACTCTTTCCACCTTTTGAAGATCCACTTCAACACCCTTTATCAAGTTCCTAAACCCTAAGAATGACAGAGTCTACCACATATTGGCATGTTCTAATTTAGCAAACAACATGTGTTTCCATAACCTATTTAAGGGCTGCTTCACCTGTCCCCTCTGGAATTCGTATGAATATGGGAAGATTGAAATGTGATCCAGATAGACAATTCCAACATATCGCGAGGCACATTTTTAATGAAGTATTGAAAAGTAGCCGTGGCATTGCATAGGCCAAATGGAATGACTAAATACTAAAAATGGCCAATACTGGTGCTAAATACTGTTTAACATTGATCACCTACCTCTATTCACACCAGAATATATGCCGACCTGAAATTCAATTTGGACATTCAATTTGCCATTCATAATGCATAGATAATAATCAAATTCAGTGTGTCATAGTTCACACACTATCTCATTGTAAAGTCTGCCATTGGAATATTAAAATGGGGATCCCATCTAGTGGTGTGGATTGTCTGATAAAGCCTTTCTTTACATTCTTCTCCAATTACTGCGATGAATCCAATGGACTTTTCACAGATTTTCCGGCTGCAACATTTTCCCATGTTGCCAGGGGACAACAGTCCCTAACTGATCCTGACCCTGGGGGTGGTTAAATGAGGGAGGATTACAGGGGAGGGGATATCTACTGGGGAGAAGGGAAGATTCCATTAGATGAATTGTGGTATTCCGCCCTTTTCCCCAGCAAAGACCTGCATAACATCTAAGGTCATGAGGGCTTGTAGTCACCTCACAACTGCCCTTTATCATGAAAATCAGAAACCCCTTCCCTTATGTAACTTGAACCAAAACTCCACGTATACCTATAGCTTTCACAAGACACAGAAAACATCTTCTATTTCTGACATTTCTGTATGTGAAGGTTTTGAACAACATCATTTTGGAAATCCAATTGCATCTGTGGACTTCAGCTCCCATAAAGCCTCAAGTACAGAGATGAGGAAGAAAACAGAAGATTTAATTCAGATTAAGCAAAGTCCAAAAACCAACGTGTGGACTAGTTGTTCTAGTCCCACTAAATAGCCAAAGACATTTAGAAATGGCAACCGCAGCATTCAGCGAAGCAGTATGGGAGAGAACTGCGGAGAAGAAGACGGGCACTTTCATGCGGCGGCTCGCAAACGCGAGTTACAGACACACTGGTGTGGTGGGAGAGGAGAAGTGTGGCAAGCATACATGAAGGACTACAAGAGCACTGAGAAGCACAGCAGAGCTCCTGGAGGTATGCTTGAGTCAGGAAGCAGCGTTCTCCGGTCCTGGCCACAGAAGGAAGCCAGCTAGTAAACGCTGAGCCGAAGGGGAACCAGGGAGGAAGCTTCACCACAGAGGCACGCCATAAATTGGGGATGCCACAAACCACTGTTGAGTCAGCCCAGAACCACTGGGGACCCCGGAGCATGCTGACAAACAAGAAAGGAAGTGAATGAAGTATATGAAATTTATATTTTTGACAATACTCACATGTGATTTAAATGCTGGCAGAACCTAATGTTAGATCAAGGTTTAAGAGAAAGAAGATTTGAATACAAACAAGAAAAAGTGAAACAATGAAATCTGAATGATTACATATGCATGAGATGTCAATGTGGGGGAGCATGTGTTACCCTAAGCAAATACGTTGGACAGAATAAAGCAGCTGCCGATGTGATATATTGAAAGTGTTAGTAAAGCCAATAGAGAAGTCCTGGTAAAGAGAAGACACCAGGCAGTTGACATTTAGGAGAAAGATACCTGTCAGAGGAGTATACCAGGCAATCCATTGAAGTTGTTAAAAGACTGAACATTGTGGCAGGGGAGTATACAAAGGCATTTAAGAAGGCCATAAAGAGAGGTCCTGGCAGTGAAACACACGAGTCCGTTGAGAAAACTGTACAAAGAACTTGGGGGAGATACCTCGCAGGGAAATATACCAGGGAAGCTGAAGAGCCCCAGAAGAGGATTCCTGAATGAGGCGTATGCCAGGCAGCCCAACAGAAGTTGTAAAGAAAGGTTTAATAGTGATTCAAAATACCTGGCAAGGAAGTATACCAGTGAATCTGGAAAGTACACCAGCCAAATATTTAAGTTTGCAGAACAAGAACTTTGTGAATCCAATATAAATACATTGTTGTTCAAGAAAGACACTTTTGCTACAAAGGCAGTGATGGATGTTTTAAAAGATATTGTGTGAACAAGAACTTTCTGAATCCAAGGTAAAAGTTACAAATACAAAGTTTCAAAATGTAATATGTTCAAAACAAAAGGATCTAAAAAAAAATGTTCGACTTCCCTTTTTTTAATGTATTTTTTTTTGTTTCGTATAAGAAAAATGTGTGGTATTCCCCCCACCCCCCAAAAAAAAACAGGCCTTCTCATTTTTTTTTTAGATCCTTTTGGTTCGAAAGTATTGCATTTGATCCTTTTGTATTCAAACCTTTGACTATAAACCGGTAAAATCATCAGGGAATTGTTGGATAAAGAGACACTCTTGTGATACAAAGAAACTGTTGTTTGAAAAAGACTCTTTTGACAACCTACCCAACAATCCTGGGGAAGGGAACTATCCTCTGGTTTTAAGGATCTCTATCTGCAAAATACTTTTGATATATTCTTTATGTTTTGAATATGAACACTTTCACTAAATGTATGTCAGAGTCATTTCCTTATAAACTTAGCTGTGTGTTGTGGGACAGTTGTGGGACAGTTCAGAAGGTTTGGACACAAAGGCTGTTTCTAAGTCTTCCTGAAATACATAATTATTTCTTATTCTAATGACTCATATTCTGCTTGATCAGCAATAACTTTTTTTCCCCAATTTCAATGAATCACTGGAACTTGTGCTACAATTTAGAGCTGGTTAGAAGCAGCTTTGGGCTGGCGCAGGCTGTAGATCTGCTCTGTCAAGGACATAAGGTCTGCTGTCATGCTTCCATTGGCTACTCTGTCCTTATCTATTTCTTACTTTACTGCCAAATCAATTTATAAAAATCTCTTGAGCAACACTGGTAAAAACTGTTCTATTTAATACTTTCAAGTTCGTGTGTCAGGCTTCAGTTGATCAGACCCTCCCTTATTCTACCTTTCAAACCTGGCTGAACCAAAATTTCTATGGCTTCAGCATTTCTAACTTGTATGAGGCTTAAAGCCTGTATTTATTTGTAATGCATGCATATGGTATCCATTTTGCTATTGTATATTTGAGCATTACATTTTGCTGATGCATTATGTATGATTTGTTTTTCTAGTGTCTATTAAGAATGGATAATATTCTTTACATCTAAACACAGTTTGGCCTAATGTCTGTGCATCTTTGTAGCAAATACATGTTTGCCTTGTGTCTGATGCAGCTAAGTGTGTCATAGATGAGATGACATCACTTGCTTTTTTCATCCTTGGCTCACACTGTGTTTTTCCTCACTGTTTCTGTTTAGGATTTGAATGATAGAATTGTTTAAGTGAATAACTTCTCATATTTCCAATATTGGACCGGGGGCAAGAGCCCTACATGACATGTTCATCTGTCCTTCAAAAAGAGGGGGAGGGAAAGTCATTTTTTGTCTACACCTCTACAACACTTAATATGCAGAAAGTTATTAATGGGTAAGCAGCTATCATTGTCACTGCTCCAAGATCAATTATTTTAGAAGCATGATAGACACTTCAAAAGTAATTGTCTACCTCCTCAGATCTCATTAGCCAACCTCATGGAATGATCTGCCCTCTCAATTCCTCCCTATCCCAATGTGATATTCAAAAATGGGTAAAACAGGTGCTCACACTCAGTACTATCCTCAGAATGTAGCTGTGTAGGTAGGATGCCCAGAATCATGTAGAGTGCACAATCCATGAAAAATTGGATCAGGTTTAGAATCACCATGGATCACAAACTGCTGCAAAAATAGAATAATATGCTTTAAAAAGTGTCAATTTGAAAAGTCCCTCGTGTAAGAAATAGTCAATTGCTCATACAGCTCAGTCAAAAACAAGAATTCTTCTAAATAAATAGTAGGTCAGCTCAACAAAAGCAAAAAGCAAAGTCTTTCTGAGACTTAAAAAGCCCAATAATGCAGATTCAGATGCTTTAAAAATCCAGCAAGAAAAAAGGAGGAAGACTCTGCCTCCCTTCTTCATTCGATTGCATGAAGGGAACTTCCAGTCTGCTTCTGGGTGTCCTCCAGCTTTCGTTCATCTGCCTCCTATCTTCTTCCAGCCCTGCCCAGAACAGCCTTTCTCTCTCCCAGAGCCAGTCTATTTTATAGTCAAAGCCCACTCGTTGCCTCACTTTCTATCTATCAGTGTAAGGAGCAACAGACTGCTTACCTCATATTCTACCCATCAATGTAAGGAGAAGGATACTGGTGAGGTCACCCCCATATTGAGAGTGTTGCCATTAATGAAGTGCTAAAACATTGCGGGAGTGTTTGCCCAACCCAAACTTGGTACTCAAAATGGCTGTAATGGGTTCGAAAGGCCGTTTTCTATTCATCCTCTACATGCATACAAACTACATTTTACACACCTCTAAGATCAAACTTCATGAATACTCGGGATCCATGCAGTTGTTAGAGGAGTTCAGTTTTCAAGTGAAGATGGTAGGGGTTCTTCTCTGTGAAGTTTTTAAGAGCATGGAAGTCAATTTAGAGCTCAATTCACCTGAATCCTGATAGGATACAAAAAAAATGGTAGGCAGCAGGAGGGGGGAATGTCTAATAAAACAAGTAGTAGGTAGTTGGTCTCTAGTAGAGTCATCATCCCAATTCAGAAATGAACACCACTGCCTCAGTGTTGCAGAGTAAGTTGTGAAACTCAGAATAAAAAGAAGGTAGGGCAGAACTGGATACGACAACGTGAGTATTATGGAGCCATGCTACGGAGTCTGATGCACATATTGTGGTACCATGGGCAACAGCAGGAAACTGGATCCTTGTTCAAAGCGGACAATTCTCAGAACCCAATCAATAGTAATATAGTAGCTTGTCAACTAGGGAGTACCAAGAATAACACCAAAAAATCAGGGCATCAATCACATCAAAAGCCAGTGCTCCCATACGATCACCATAACAGGTCATCTGTATGTCTACTGTGTGTTGAACTACTGGACCCCACGAAGGGTTGGTTCCATGAACTGCTAGTATGGGTTCTGGCGCAGCCTACTGTAAGATGTAGACACGTACTGATCGTGCATAACTTATGTCGATATAGTTTACCATTGGCCCTAGGTCTGCAGTTTCAAGGGAAGGACTCCTTGATGTTGGGAGGGAGATGGCTTATTCCACCCCCCTCACCACTCCCGCATGCACGGATCTCCCTTGCGCTGAAGGGGGGAGACGCCCCCCCTTCCGCCCAACAGTAATCTGTGTTAACTACTTATTAATTACTAGGAAATCATGCAATTACACTTTACTAACGCACAAAGACTCCATTTTTGATTCCTCGCCTGCAGCCATCTTTGTCTAGGCCTGAAAATGATCTCGCTCTGTCCTGCTCCTCGCACCGCCAGCTCCAGCCCCCACCCTAGGCATGCTGTCTGCTTTACACAAACCCTGTTCTCACGGAAGTTCAGCTATTCATTGTTGCAACCTTCAGTGCCGTCCCAGAACAGATGAGCTCACTGCACTGTGTGAGACCATAGCAGGCCCCTCCTTGAGTGCCCATTTTTCTCCACTAACCTGCCAGTGTCCCTCCTTGACCCCCACCCTGCTAAGCTGTTAACTACCAGGCCCATGCCCCTCTGTTCTTTGATACATATACACATCTGGCCGCCTGTAGTGACCCAATGAAGACCCCTTTGAGAGCCCCGGCCCCAGGCACACATATATTTCTTGCTAACCATAACACTGTCTATTTGTACCATGAGGCAATAGGTAGATCGAAACCTCCAAGGTGGGCACCTGGGACAGGGATTCTAGGTTTGTGGGTACCGAGGTGCAGAGGGTAAAAGGCCGCCTATAACCTGTGCATGAACTCTGAAAGGCACCCACATTCCTATCTGACTTCTCAAGTGTCATTTGTCTCATGGTCACAAATGCTGTTTTTGCAAGATCAGTTAGTCAGGGAAAGTGTAATTTTGCTGCTCTGACTTTCACCTCGCAAAGATGAGCCCAGCTGACCCACGTGCTGCAGGAGTGACTACTAAGCACCCGCCAATCCCATGAGGTCAACCCATATGGATCCATACTGTGCTGATGATCTGACCAAATCAAGCCATGGGATTGTATATTGTAATGTGATGTCATTTGTGACGCTGAATGCCTTTTTAATGTGCTACCCGTATATCTGTTGCCAGAGTGCTCTCCGGGCAGCAGAGTTCTCTGCATGCACAATTTTGTTTATATAAACCTTGTTCAACGTGCAATCTCTCTCCTGGTCTCATTCCCTACTAGGGTGTGTCCATTATTCTGATTTTGGGATATATTCCAATTTAAGATAACCCACACCTTAACATGATGTACTGGGACTTGAAGTGTGGTTAAATGAGGTTGTTTTAGCATATTGGTGGTTAAGGGAGGACAATATCTATTGAAGCCCACTTCCTGTGTCCCTACCAGAAGCTAGCTGATTTCCTGATTGCTAAGGGATGCGTTTGGGAATGTCATGGAATAAGTGACCCACTTTTCCGCAGTGGAGGCAAAAACCATTGGTGCACTGTCATCCCTATTCTTCAACCGACAATGGTCCCCTAATGCTTCCTACTTTCATAGGTTCAGTTCCTTCTTCTAAGGTGGAAGCCTAGGACTCTGATGCATCACCGACTCCTAACAAGGGAGAACCCACTTCTTCTTTTCATACAACCATGTTTGGTCGACTTGTAGGACTAGGCCCAAGAACTCCCACACCACACTGGGTAATAAGGCACAACAAACAGTGCATCCTTTAAGTCCTGCCATAAGCCGAAGTAAAGTAGTAGAGTCTTCTTGATTTCCAGCCAATTCAGCGCTTCCGTGTTTCAGGTCTAGCAAACTGCAATTGAGGGGTTTCGGTTTGCTTTCTCTTATTTATCACTCTGCCCAAGGCTGCAGTTAATTATGCAAAGTCATTTAATAGCAGATCATTGTTTCCTAACAGCTGAGTGCCACATGCCACTGCAACCCACCCACATTGGAAAACAAAGACATTCTCGGGAGGATAGCTCAGCGGCAACATGCTCGCCTTGGATGCAATTCAACATGGAGCAATGCTGGTTCGATCCCCGGGTCTGCGCTTAGAAACTCTTGGGTATTAAGCATGTTATAAATAACCTATCATGTCATATCATATCATGGCTTTTAATGCAGAATAAGAAAAGCCAGCAGGACAACAAATTAAAATGCAGCTTACATTGTCTGCGGACGGTCCTGTATGCCCTTAGATCTCTGCAAATGTATTCTGGAGGGGCTAAAGGGAAGAGAGATGAAAACACCATCCATCCAGTTTCTGTAGTTTTGAATGTAGGTTGCCATTGCCTTTGTGAATTTTCTGCATCTGCATTTCCAGAAGTAGCAACTAGTTTGGAAGCATCCTGCATCAGTGGAAATCTGTTCACTTGCATTTGGTCTAGCCTAGTGTTAATAGCAGAACTATGAGAACACAAGGCAGCTAAGGCTTGTGTCATAGCAGTCTCTTAGTCATTAGTCTGCTATATCGTTGAGGGCAAGGCAGGCTCCTCAATCTGTGAGGGATGTGGGTACCAGCCAGTACTTACCAACGTCACATGGTGCTCCAGCATACAAAAAGCACTCTTGGATAAAATTGCTACCTTAAAAATGAAAATCAACAATAAAAAATGTAGTCTGATGACTGACCCCTTTTCGCCCATATCTACCCTTAGCTCGCCAGAAACTATGCATGCGTGTAACCATTCAGCTTCTCGCCGTTAAATACTTGGGAAGTAGAAAATATCATTAAGAAATTAAAACCTACCAACTGTCAAGGTGACTCTTGTCCAGCACTTATCATCAAGGAAGATGCCCATGATTTAGCCCCCTTCATCACCTCCTTCATCAATGCCTCCTTCAAAACCGGTACTGTACCTGACAACCTTAAGGATGCTTGGGTCATCCCTCTCTTAAAAAAACCTACACTAGACCCTAACAATCCATCCAACTATAGACCTATCACTACAGTGCCTTTTCTTCTGAAAATTCTAGACCGAGCAGCCTATTTACAAATCCAGGACTACCTTGAGGTCAATAAACTGCTTGGCCTCCGTCAATCAGGCTTCCGCCCGAAACAAGGCACCGAGACTGCCCTCTTAGATCTTCAAACACAAATCCAGGTCACCAAAGACAAAGGCAAGTTAGCCCTCCTACTATTACTCAACCTCTCCGCAGCATTCGACTTGGTCGATCACCAAATTCTCTGTCATCACCTTAAAACTGCGGCCCACTTCTCTGATGAGGCCTCATCTTGGATCAAATTGTTCCTTGCTAATAGATCCATGCGTGTTTTCTCTCCTAGTGCATCAGCTGATCCTGCACCTGTCACCTGTGGGGTCCCTCAAGGGTCCTGCGTGTCCCCAACATTATATAATGTGTTTACCAAACCATTATTCGATATCCTTGACTATCTGGGTGTTACTTACACTAACTATGCGGATGACACCCAGCTACGCATTCCTATCACAGGAGACTACCTTACTGGCCTCACGGCTCTTACTGAGGTCTACTCAGTCATCCAGGCCTGGATGGCATGTCACAGATTGTGTTTAAATGATGATAAGACCTAGTTACTTATCCTAGGCTCCCAGTCACGTCTTACCAAATTGGATCCTGCATTCAAAGCCTTCATCATCGATAGCAATGTTATCAAGGTCTCCAACAACACTTAAACATTAGGTTTTCATTTAGATTCCACCCTCTCTCTTACTAAACAAATCAACTCAGTGGTCTCTGCCTCAGAATACACTTGCAAACTTGTAACAGCTTGTAGACCCTTCATCTCTACTCCCAACTGTATAATTCTGGCTAGAAGCCTTGTAATGGCCAAAATCGATTACTGCAATGCACTCTATCTTGGAACCAGCCAAAAGAGCTTGAGTAAGCTACAAGTAACACAAAACCACACTATTAGAGCGGCCCATAATATCCCCAGGTCTATGCACATCACTGACACCAGACGGAATCTCGACTGGCTACCAGTGGCTAGCAGAATATTGCTTAAAGCCCTTGCACTCACACACAAGTGCAGAGTCCAGCAATCCCCCGAATAGTTGTCCAACTGATTTACTGCCCACACAGCCTTATGCCCTCTCAGATCGGGCCAAGCACACTCACTCACCATACCTAGATTCAAAGCTCAAAACGCCGGGGGCTCCAGCTTCCCTGTACTTGCCTCCAAACTCTGGAACACACTTCCCATTTCACTCTGATCCGAACCCCGTTTCAATACCTTTAAGGAAACAGCCAAACTCTGGCTCATGGAGCAAGACCGAGCCAATACCTCCTAGTCTCTCACAAATAAATGCACGAAAGCAAGTTCGCACTACCTATACCCCACTGTTAGACCGTCCTTATATGTGCCTATTTTTGCCTACTTCCTTCCTTTTGCTCTACATTCTTGTGTATCTTGTACGCCTAGCTTTCTACTAGGTGATTGTTTCATGTAACGTTGTAAGATATGTTGTACCCCAAGCTTTCTACTTGGAGGTTGTTTCATGTAACTCTGTATGATATGCGCCCAGATGCCCTTGGGCCTGGTGCGCTATACAAATTAAATAAATACAAATACAAAATACCCTTCACAAGATCTTTAGTTCCCAAGGGAACCAAGTGCTGTTTAGCATGCTTGTTTCCTGTTTTTCGGGAACAAGAGGGTCGAGAATTATGGAAAAGTTCACATGTGAAAATGAGCACAACATTATCCTACCTGAATTTTGCTGCCCACTTTTGTGTAGCCCGGCAATCGCTCCCCAAAGACCAACAGAATAGAAATGAGAAGCAGAGGAAAGTAGGTTGAGAGGTTGAGAGGACAGAACTCTCACCAAAATAGCTTGCAAGTGTTGACAACTAGAAGTGTCAAAGAGTTCCACAATTTCGATGCATATGCTGATCTAGAATGGGGTAAAGTTCCAGGTCTATAACAAGGTGAGCCCAACATTAAAAAAAGACTCGGAAAAATCCACACAAATCCTTTTCTACTCCACACGAAGGAAACAAGCTAGCCAATGAACAAGTACAGGCCCTTGTACACAATTGATCCAATCCGATCCTATGAAACAAAGTCCAAAGTGCTGATGCACGAAAATCCAATGCAGTAACATGGCAGACAAGAACAAACCACACGAAGAAATGTAGCAACAAAACAGGAAATGGATAGGCAGCGAAGGAACATCCCATGGCAGACCAGTAGGTGACAGAAGCAAAGTCAGGGAGCACTCCACAGGGCATGGGTAACCAAGAAGGCGCAGAAAGAATGTGAAAATTCCAGGAAGAGGTTCATTGAGGAGTACCACAGCTCTCATGGTGGCTTTGTTTAACGTGACAGGAGTCAATCACGTAATCCAAGCCTGATGGGATATGTAGTCCCTCACATCCCCATTCTTGAGTCTTGCAATGGATAGGGGGATACATGCGCACCATGTGGTGTGATCAGTGGTGGAGGCAGCTTTTGATGTTGGGGGTTAGCTCCTGAAGGGGTATTAAGATTCTAAATGATTCATGGGTGAGACCTCACGGGGTGGTGAATATTTTCAAGTGAGGGTCCTAAATATTTCCTCAAAATAGCACGAACGTCGGGTGTAGCGAGGGGGCCCAAAATAATTAAGAGAAATTTGGGGAAACATAATTTTTTAAAATAATGTGCAGAAATGGTGCATTTTTCAGCATAATGTGTGCCAGAAATGAGGTAAAAAGGCATGTCATTTACAGTTGCTTCTCTATTTCAATGCATGTAAACGCCATGCCACAAACAGCCCACTACATAAGAGCATGTTATACCTTTTTCATGAGGCTGCAAGCACAACATATCTATACCAGTACTGACCACTGTAAATCCCATGCATGAGGCTGCATTCACACCCTATCTATGCCAGTCATGCTCAATACATCCAGAGGTCGAAGTGGGCAGGAACGTTCCCCTACTTTTTGGGGAAATCTGCCATCGTTCCCTTACTTTGTCTCCAGGAGCACTGTTTCAGGATGACAGGGAAGGTTACCTTTGTTTTTGTATGTCTTTGTTATGCTTCTCGCCTACTGCGGTTTCGATCCTGGGTCCTGAGGTATGCAGTGTTAATAACAAAACAAAAAAAAACATAATGACAAACGTTTTCAACGACACCTGAATAACGACAACAAAGTTGACATTTTTTGTGAAAAATGATATAAAAAATGATTAAAATGCAACTTTTTTTCGTTATTTAAGCGTCACTGAACCGGTCCTGCTGGTAACACTCCTGTATCACTTCTACTCGTGTCACATCTGAGTTAACTAGCTGGTGATAGGTTACTTTTGTTCATTTTGAGTGACTGCTTGGAAAATAACACCCAATCCAGAGCCACCCGAAAATCGTAGTTGCCAGTGATCTGTGGCAGGCTCAGCTCTCTGTGCAGGTAATGGAAGGAGGTAATGTGGCTTGAGTTCTGGGCATGTCCCTTTAGATGTGCGAATGGTAGGTCATTGAAAAGGTGAAGGTGATACAGGTGCATACTGTGGGCGACAGTGACCAAAAATAATGCCGTCATTTAAATACATGTTCTCATTTAAATACATGTTCTACGGCTGTGCTTTCTTCAGTCGTGATAATACTGTTGTAAAACACAGCATGGGGTGCAGTGCAATATGGTCCCGACCCAGGTATGGGGTTTGATTTGGGGGAGGGGTTGGTTTGGAGCCGGGGGAGTGGTAGGAGATAGGGCAGAGGGGAACATAGTACCACTACTTTTTCACTCTTAGACCCTTGTTTATATGGCATGCATGAAGTTGATGTGACAGCCTATCTATGCCAGAAATGGTCATTGCAAATCACATGACATGCATGAAGCTGCTGACACAACCTATCTAAGTTGGCAGTATCTTCAAGGATTTTACAGAGACCAATCATACAAACACATGCACACACACAAACACTAATGCCCAGACACACGTGCAGGCCCACTCTGATCCTAATATACACATGTTACATAAACAGATAGATGCACATTAAAGACTCACTCAACTCATCCTCCTTCTACACACTCCCAATACATTACATTCAAACACACATGCCAGCATACATCCACACACTTATCACTATCACAAAACACAAACATGCACTTACCTTAGGTCTTCTGCTTTTCTGTCTTTGCTTCAGGGGGCAGGGACATGCCACTATCTGGTTCACCGTGCACACATGCCACAGGCCAAATTCAAGTGTGCAATGCCTTTGCACCCCAGGCAGAAGACTTGAATACCTGGGGGTGCTGTTGCTATGCCCACAGCAACGCCAATGTGGTTGCTAAGCAACCCTGTGAATGGTGTGCTGCACCTCACACATCAACACACTACTCACATTTTGTTTTATAAAATATCAGGGCTGACGCTCAGTGAGCACCAGTGCTGCAGGAGGCATGGGGGTGCACTGTAAAGCAGGGGGGATCCAGGTGGGGTGACCAATATCCCTTCCACTCCCTGACTCTGCTTCTGGTTGTAACCCTAGGTAAGATGTCTTGCTCTTCGTTCTTCACAATACCCTTGATACATGGAGTCTTGTTTATCCAATAAGTATTACTCTAAGCTGTCTGACACAATATATCTAGGATTACCCAGCAAACTGCTAGAAGTGTCAAGTCCTGAGTGGATTGTCCAGGCAAATGAGAGAGACACGCAGTCTCTGGCAGGAGAGAAGGAAGCGTGTGATTAGCAAAAGCAGTTTCCCTACATTTTTTAAATGCAATTTTACTTTGAAGTGACTTCAGAAAATAAAAGATCCATGGAAAGGTGACTGTGGTGTGGCATTGGTGGAAGTCCCCTTTAAAGACTTAAACTACCAATCACCAACAAATACGAACTGACACTGTCAGTAGGCAGATTTTATTTTAAAAATTAGCAATCCAACACTGTATTACTAACCCACCAGTAACCAGCTCATGTTACCATATTTAGCCAACAAAATATTGTTACAGGTAACACCGTTCTTTGATGACTGACCTCTGTACAAATAACTTTATAATTTCCATCAGAAAGTCATTGTGGCATCTGCCTGGCCCAGCCTACTCATTTCAAAAGCCACTGAACACCCTCACTTTTTCCAACTGAAAATATTGCAGAGATTGTGGGCCTCATTACAAGTTAGGGGGTGCAGGAAATAAATGCTGGCAATTCTGTTACCGCCACATTGTTTCAGTGATAACGGAATGCGTACCATTTTTACTGGACCACAGAACGACAGTTCCTGAAGTGGAGGATTTTTACCTCGCATCATGCTTGAGGTAAATTGTCCAGAAGTGCTACAGAGGAATTAATGCTTGTGATAATTCCACAGAAATCCCCATGGGGGTACTATGAACTCCAAAAATGGGGATTAACAGTTCCCTACCACCACCTGTAATCCTGTGGTAAACCCATGGAACCAAGTGGTGGTAATGGTAAGTGAGCTTAGAGGTAATTTCTAGCCAAAAATGACTGTCTATCTGTCAGAGAAATCGTTAAGCAACTATTCCAGTCAGGAGAAATGCTCAGTATTAAACTAACCCTCTCTAACTCTGCCACGCTAACCATACACCTAATCTATAGACCACCTGGCCCCCTACTATCCTTTGAGGAAGACATTGCACATCTCCTCTCAAACATGACCAAGCCCTCCTCCAGAAGCATCTTCTTGGGTGATGTAAATTTGGGTTTCAACGACCCCACCAACAACAATGCACTAACCCTAGCCAGCTCCATCAGAGCCTTGGGCTTCCCTCAGCTTATCACATCTCCCAGTCATGGTGAGGCACGCTAGACTTGTTGGCAGATGCTAACTGCCACACCAAAAGGATATCCAGCGCCCCGTGTCCCTGGTCTGACCATGATGTCATCTCATTCACTATCCCCAAGAATAGGCACATTTGTGTTGCACCCCAACCTGCACCCGCTTCCTTTTCAAGAAATGCCTGTAATATCAGCCCAGCCAACATGCTCTCACTGCTACAACCACTCATGGGCTACCTACACTAGACCAATGATCCCAACTCCATAGTAGATCTAGTAGATCTATATCACCACACTCTCCTACTCGCTATCGATAAGGTAGCCCCCATGAGCAAACGTAAACCTAAGCCAATAGCTTACCTGAACTCCTGGTACACCCCTAATCTCAAAACATTAAACGCCACAAAGCGAGCAGCTGAGTCTACTTGGCAAAAGGTACTTTTGGACAAATTCTTCCTACTCCAAACAAAATCTCCATACTCCAGATGAAAATTGCAGCAAAAGAAAACAAATTGCTACCAACCGAGACACTACCTAACCCCTTTCCCAAACCTCTTCTGTCCACTTAATTAAGTTTACCCCAGTCACTGTCCCAGAAGTTACAAAAATGAGCAGAGGCTTGAAGCCATCTAGATGCCAAGGAGACATCTGCCCAGCCACACTGATAAAAAACTGTGCAACAGAGCTCACCCCGTTCATCATGTCGCTCATCAACAACTCTTCCTCTGGTAGTACACCAACTAATCTAAAAGACGCATGATTCCTCCCACTTCTCAAAAAGCCCACACTAGACCCTAATACCCCCACCACCTACCACCCCATTACGACAGCTCTCTTCCTACTTAAAATATTAGACAGAACAGCATACCTGTAAATCCAAAACCAACAATTGTCTTGGGCTACGCCGATCCGGCTTACGCCTTGGTCATGAAATGAAATCAGCACTCCTGGACCTAAAAATCCAATTGGATTATATTACATACAATGGCAATCTGGCCATCCTCCTCCTGCTTGACCTCTCAGAGGTCTTTGATTTGGAGGACCACAAAATCCTATGCCAACATCTATCCTGAGCAGCCTTCTTCTTGTCTAAGGCCATAGCCTGGATTGAGTCTTTCCTATCCAAACGAACAATGACACCAAAAGTAGCCTCCTGATTGCCAGAGCTCTTATTCTTTCCAGAATAAACTACTGCAATGCCCTATTCGCAGGCTCTAGCATGCGGAACATCAAAAAACAACAGATCATACAAAATAATGCACTAAGAGCAGCATTGGACATTGCAGAAAAAAAGTGTATCTCTTCTGCAAGACAGAATGCCCACTGGCTGCCTGGTTGTGAACGCATCTTGTGCAAAACACTTTAGTTGACACAGACATGCTTGTCAAACACTGTCCCTAGATACTTATCCAGAATATTCACCAAACCTGAATCCAACAGACCCACCCGGGTCGCCCACTCGCACCTCCTCTCCATCCCCAGATTCAAGTTGCAAAAGCACAGGGTTGTAACTTCCCAGTGGTGGCTTTGAATGCACTCCCACTTGCTCTGGGATGGTAGTCCTCATTCTGGTTGTTCCATAAAGGCCTTAAAACGTGGCTATTCATGTTAGAACCTTAACCTGTAATACTACTACACTCTTCTATGATTGTAAAACCTTATTGTGCTTAAGTAACAAACACCGTCTGTCTGTATCTTTTCTCCCTGTAACCAGCGCCCAGATGCCCATGGGTGCGGTGCACGCTACAAATGCTCAAATAAATAAATAAATTCAGCAGATTCACTGCAGGATTACCTCCAAACTCGTAATGACGCCCGGTGACCTGTAACCCATAAAGCAATGTCCACAGTATAAGTGGGAGTGTCTTTCTCCCACTATTGAGAAATATTCTGCTTTGAGAGTTTCTGTGCAGGGTAACATCATTGGGTAATGTTCTTCACAAAACCTTCCCACATAGCCAAATGTAAAATGGTAAAATTTCTCAAACTCCAGTGGCAGCTGGTAAATTATTTAATTGGAGTGATATAAAGATTTGACACAAATATGCGAGAATGACCGGGCATAGCGAAGGAGCCCAAACCAACCAAGAGTGGTTGGGGGATCTCCCACCGAGCAATTTTTTTGAATAATGGGTTCAAATGGTGCATTATACAGCAAACTTTCTGTGGCAAAATGGGTAAGAAGCCAAACAGTTTGCAATCAATTATGCAGGGTGAAAAATCCAATAGATTCAAGCCACCCACAGTGCACAGGAGCATTTCCCAATGCATTTTCATGATCCCTTTCCCCACAATATATGCCATATGCATGCTGGTTGTGCCCATATATTTTCATGCTTCATGCACCAATATATGCCAATAGATACATATTAGAATATACTCATGTTTGCTTGGCACATAATGCCAGTAGTTACATCATAAGCAGACATATCTGAGCTCGTACTGCAATATACTACAAGTCTCTTTATGTAATAACATACTCCTGTAGGGTTTGCTATTAAAAATGCCATGCCACAAGAGGAAAACATGTCAAAACTGGCTGTGCCAATGTAGGGTAGTCTAGACACATAATAAGACTCATCATGTTTGCTTTATCATAGATAAATATAGATAGATGTTCAGTAAAAAATGCTATGCCACAGTATACAAATATAACTAGACCAGATGCACCAAAATGCCAGTCTACCCCCGTTATAACTCTTACCATGCTTGCTTTATCATAGATGCCCAGTAAAAAAAAGTCATTTCACTCAAAGAAATGGTTAAACTGGCTTCCCCAAAATGCCATTCTAGCCATGTAATAACACTTGTCATGCTTGCTTTATCATAGATGCCTAGCAAAAATATCACCCCACTGTAAGAAGTGGCTAGATAGGCAACACAAAAATACCAGTCTACACACATAATAACACTTATCATGCATTCTGTACAATTGTGTCCCAGTAATAAATAATAACTTCCCCCAGAAATCAGTGCCATGGGCAGAACAAACACAAGCACTCACTCATTCAAACAGACATTCACTTGCTCATTCACATATACATTCACACAGCATTCATTTGCTCATTCACACACGCACCAATACACATGCATACTGAAACGCCTATACATCATACACTCGCTCACTCATACATGCATCCATACACAAATAACAACTTACACAATCATACATGCAAAATACAATTCAATTTCTGCTCTTACCTCCAGCCCCAGTCCAGATTCTGCTGCGTGCAGTGATACCGTCTCCTATGATCAGTGCCCTCTGGCTCTAATGCACAAGAACAGATACCAGGAAGCACAGAGCACTTCTTGGTTCCTGCACATGCACTCAGAAGCGGGAGTGCTCCCAGTTTACCGACCAAGGCAGTCTGAACGTACATGGAGGTGAAGGAGCACCCATACATTATTTCAGACGTGCAGATCACGAGCCTGCATGTCCAATAGGACATGCAAGGCTGGTGAAGCAAAATGCCCTCGGCCCTGCATGGTCCATTGGACATGAGCACTGGGGGGGACAGAACTATTTTTGCCTTAAGCCAGCCCAGGAGCGCTTCCTTGGTGGCAGCAGGAAGCTGAGGGAGCACTCTGTGTTTGCACTGTGCTGTCACTGCTCCTCCATGATAGTCGACAGTACTTTCGGGTAGTCGCACTGTCACCCATTATCTATGGGCTACCCCTGTCAAACTCATTACTGGATGAGAGAGCAGCACAGTTGGCTTCAGCCCTGCACTACAGAGCACAGATATACTAGTGTGATAGATGATGGGGTGAAACAAAAAGCATTTTCCAAGTTCTGCTTTAAATACAAATACAAATGTAAATAGTATTGGACTTTGGGAAAGATAAAATGAGTTGCCCATGCAAACAAAGACACACACACACACACAGACACATGCACACTGGCACACAGAGACACACAAACATACACCGACACACACAAACACAGCCACACATACAAACTGTAAAGAAATGTGTTCTGTGCAATTGAAATGCAGGGTGCCCACAAATAATCCAGCACAAGCCACCTAGAAGGATAAAGTATATAGTAATTGCATGCAGGGGACCACCAACCCTTGCACTTACGTGTTGCTTGTCCCCTGCATGCAATTCTCAACACTCACAAAGTGGAGTGTAATTGTGAAGGCAAAATCAGCTTTTCTGTTCACTTTTACTTTGTGCTTGGTGAGAAATGAAATGCAGCCTGCAAGTTACACTTTGTGTGCGCTCTCACAGACAAGGTTTGGATACATACTCCAGTTTTTCTTTTCTCTCTTTCTTTTTTCTACCTCAGACAGTGATTTTTCCAGCACTAGCACCATTCATTGGACGGACATGGGAGTCCTCTTGAAGCCCAGGTACTCTTTTTCATGAGTACAAGCACATTGCAGTTTTGCATTTCATTCTACTTTCATTTAGAGAATTAATCCATACACTTTTTTAATCTCTTTTCTATCCTTAGTCGACCTCTGGTTTAACACATCCTGAAGACAGGCATGCCTTTACTTTGCCACATGTTCAACCCCGTGGATGGGCACTAATCTGTTGGTGATCTATTATAGGGATCACTCCTGCTACATATGCTGTTATGTTATTTCAGATGTTTCCCTGATGAAGGGCGCGTTCCCTCTCAAGTGCATTGGCCAATATCATCTGCCTTCACAATGTTGAAAAAGCAGATGGTGTGTTATTAAAGATTGTTAAAACTTTTTTCAGAATATTTGGTACTTTTGGAAGTTGTAGCTAAACAGTAGATTTAGTACTTTTACTATACGTGAACCCCCAGTACCCTGGAAGGTCTCCCTAGACTTTGTTTAGTTTGGTTGCTGATTTCTGCCTTACTATCATGCCAAGCAGGCAATACGTAACTTTTTAAATCTAAATCGCTCATCAGTCAGTGCAAAATGTGCCAAAGACTACACAGTAAGTGTAAGTCACTCACACTTTGCGTGCATTTGCATAAGACGTTTTTTGGCTATGGCATTTGAAGAATCCAATACGTCTTCAAACCTTGATTTTTTTTGTACTCCTGAGAGATTATATCATCCCATCATCCCTCATTCAGTTTCCAGGCAGCATCGGGTGAGTGCGTGCGATCCAGCAAAACATTGTGAAGCCCGCAGTGGTGTAAAGGGCGCGGCTATTTTTGGCTGTGCCGCTGGACTTCTGGCTTTGCTGACCCTGCTGGCTCTTGTCTGCTTACCTGATCTGGAAGTATCATCCTGCTCCGACTCGCGTGAGTCTGACGGCTGGAGCTGTCAGCAGTTGAAGAGAGCAAATTATTTCCTGTTGCTTCCTGGTTTCCCACGTGACCTGAGTCACATGACCTGCTTCTGCCACTCCCACAGGAAACTAACATAAAAACTGCTAGCCGCGGCCCTTGCGGCGTGAAGCCCGCAGTGGTGTAAAGGGCGCGGCTGTTTTTGGCTGTGCGGCTGGGTGCGGCGGTAAGTACTGCCTTTGTTAATAACAGTTTATTACACGCGTCATTTGAATACTTCCGTATCCTGTCTGTGTGAGATAATAATCAATAAAATGGAACCCACTAAACCACGTACTCGCCTTCAAGGCAAACTAGAAGAAACGGTTTCTTTGGCAAACAAAAGCCTGGCTGAACTCACGATAAAAGCAAAGCAAATACCGAAATTAAATACTAGTTCTCAAGTAGATGTGACGGCGGAATTACACCGGCCTGAAGATCAGGCCCGAAATCCATTGGAAATTCAACAAACTCTTGTAAGTCCTTTACCAACAATGCGGACAACACAGAATAACGAGCCTGACCCTCTTTCACCGTCAGGTAAATTGAAACATACACCTCTTTCTTACGTTCTTCCGATCGCAAATAGAAAATTCCCTCTACCTGCTATCCTCACTGAATTTTCACAAACAGACCCGGGAACGACTATCCAAGTCAAGGTAGACAAATCAATACATAATATTCACCATGAACCCTCATCCTTGATTTCCACAAAACAATCCAGTCTCTCCACAGTACTTTCTCATCAACCGTCGAATTAGTATGTAACTCTACTTTTGAGGATCCTTGCTACACACCAACCCTTAGGGAACGAGCTAAAGCAGCCAAACAACAATGGCAATCAACTTACTTACCAATTGATACAATAAATAGTGAGAAATCCAAACCACTTTCAGTTCGCTTTGCGCGTCTATCACTTGATATAACCGAGATCGATGCGATTATGGATTCACAACAAAAAGAGAGGAAGTCTTTGGAGCAATCCAGAATCATACTCCAGTTCCAAAAACTAATACTTCAACCCCAATTGCCTCAAAAGCACCCCAGGTAACCATAAAAAACTCACCAAAGTCCGCTCCAGACCTCATAGAGCATGACTCTTTTCTTTCACATAAGATTTCTGAAGTATCCAATGATGCTCCGGAACTACTTGAAAGACCACCAACCACGATGTTAGACCTACAAAATTCGCTAGTAGCTGTACTATCTGTAGCTATGATCCCCTTTCTAAAATTACAAGAAGCGATGGTGGACTCAACCAAAGATCAAGCTACTCTATTTGCTATGATCATGACAAAACAAACTCATTTAGAAAGCTTTATTGGAACCTTACAGGAACGACTAAAATATGAAGCGGAGGCATCAAGATTGTGGCAAAGCCATCTGGCTGAAGTGGCAAGAGTCGACTGTGCTGACAAACAAAACCTGATGGAGACTGTATCTTCCATTACTAAAAAAATGATGGATGAAAAAATCAAAAAACAGTCACAGGTGTTGCCTCAATCTGCTTGGACAACAAAACAAACCCAAACTGTATCTAGTACTGTTCAAATAGATGTTCCAAAAATGGATCAGTGGACCCAATACGAGATGCAACCATTCAACAATGGTCTTCTGGACCCAAACCATGATATGCCCATTTCTAATGCTGAACCGGCATTATGTACTCCATTTGATATCTTTGACCTGACCAAACGAGGTTTGGTGGGAAAAGAACTTCATTTCAAACCAAATGCAAGGAAAATCCCCAAAAAATCTCAAACAGGCTCGCGGGCCTTCTTAAGGAAAATGCAAAATGTCCAAAAAATCTTTGCAAGAGAACACAATCAAGAACGTAGTAAAAACAACACTAACTCAGTAGATGTGACTGCCACCATACCAACTGATACTAGAGCGAATTCGCCTAGCATAAGAGCGGACCAGCCACTGTCTGAACCATTAGATGTTTTATTGGCAGTAATAAAACAAGACTCCTCTTCTAAAGTGACTCTTCCATCCCCAGCCAGTGAGAGTGGTACCGAGGATGTTTCTATCCAGGAAGACTCAACACAGGAGGCTTCCATCTCCTTGTATCCGCAAGATGACGCATTTCTCGTTCTTGATGAATGCAAAGATTCATCTCTTGATTACTCAGATATGAGTTTGGCCACTCAGGACTCCTCGAACATTTCTTTGGATTACTCAGAGGTGTCAAATGACGATTCATGGCCCCATTCAGAAATGAAAAAGAAACCAAGCAATAACACGACTTTTCCCCCTCATTCAGATCCACCTCCAGTCAGACCAACTTTTTTCAACCCGAAAAAAAGGCCCTACGCTTTTAGAATCTCTTTGGCTCCCAGTTCAACAAATATTGATGAGCCTGTAATTTTGAATAGAGCTAATGTTCTACGACTACTAAATGCTATTCCACAAACGGCGGACATCAAATCACGAGACATCGATGTGATTCTATTTCCCAACAAAGAAAAAATGGAATCAGTACAGATTGATTTTTATTGTGAAGAACTACTGTACCGCCTATTATCCACTAACCAGCAACTGGAAATCTTAGGTTTTGAAGCTGAAGAAATTCCTGTGTCGAGTTTAATGGCTCGGAACAAATGCAACAATAAACTTGCGATGATGGATTCCTCCCACTACAATAAAATGAACACACATAAAGAGGCCCGAAACACACAGAAAAAACATAACGATCTGTCTGTTAATCCAAAACATAACGATGGAGAAAATTATTTGACCTATACAAATGAGGCTATGAAAAAACGAGGGATATGGCGCGAGCAAGAGCGGATCCCTGACACTGATTCAAGATCCAATATGAGCCAAGACCGTTGGCCCCTGAACAAGACAACCTACCTATAACAACCAACAACACATCAAACCCAGGTGTCCACAGTCTCTCTATGCTCATGGAACACTAGAGGCCATAAACACCTTTTTACTGAAGGCTCAATTGCACTTGCTGAACTTGATATAATATGCCTACAAGAAACTTGGTTAAAAGAAGAGGTAGTATGTGAAGGCTTTATAACCCTAACAAATCCTGCGATCTCTTCTCAACAAGGCCGCCCGGCATCAGGCATGCTGATCCTTATAAAAATTAACCCTACATGGACAATTGTATCAAGAAAGAACATTCACCCTTGGGCCCAGTACATGTCCATTCTCATACCAACTCCTAACAAAGATCGAGATCAACGTATGGAAATCATCTACGTTACCATTTTCAATATATATTGGAATCTGACTGCGATGAATGACAAGTTCCTCGATTCCACATATGACGAAATTGATAATATTGCCTCAGTCAATTATGGAGCAGAATTCATAATTACAGGGGATCTTAACATCCATTTATTTGATAAAGAAGGCCTTAAATTGGAGTCAAATGCGTTATCAGCCAGAGCTAAAAAATGGGTCAAAGAACTATCCATCCGTAATATCCTACTAATTGATCCCACTGTGAACAATAAAGGAGTACCTCTCCCGACATGGTCACGTGAAAATTCAACATCCATCATTGACTATATCTTTACATCAGAAGGGATAAGAAACCTAATAATTTCTACTGACAACACTCCTCAATCCACCAGCGACCACCATCAAATAAGAATCACATGGGACACGGTAAGAACAAAATACCCACAAATAAATTTGCCAGCTTTGGAGATCAATAACGATCTTAGTAAACTCTGTATCAAAAACCATCAAATACCTGGCTTATTATCAATCTTTAAAGAGTCCCAGCTTCAGGGCCAAGCAAAACTTAACTACGGTTGGATTCTTGAGAAATATCAACAACCGTGCCATAAGATAAATAAATCTACTAACGTACATAAACATCAATTCAATTTAGAAATTGTACTGAAGAAAAAGATTCTCCAAAGGCAAATTAGGCAACAAAAAAAAATGAAAGAATCCGATTTTGAAATTAAAAGAAAAAAACAAAAACAAAAATACTCAAATGCAATTAAAGCAATCAAGGCCCAAATAAAACAGAATGATGCTGAAGCAATTCTAGCTGCACTCAAAGAGAAAAACACAAAGCATTTATGGTCTCTATTGAACGCCAGTCCCAAAGCAACATCTATGATCCAAGAAGTGGAAGCTCAAGAATGGATTAAGCACTTTACAACACTCTATAATCCCTATCCCAATGTCTCATTAACCGCTACAACACAGAACGAGGATTCTTGGAATCTCAATTGGGATGTTAATGATATAAGAAATAGAATCATGAATCTGAATCCCTCCAGAGCTCCGGGACCCGATGGGATATCAAATGCTATGCTCAAAGCAAATCCGAACGAATGGGCAACATTCTTTATTCTGCTTCTTCAACTTATCGAAAAAACAAAACAAATCCCTCATAGTTGGACTTTGGCCGTTTTGATTCCTATCTTCAAAGCTGGTGATCGCAAAAGCCCGACTAACTACCGACCCATTGCCCTGCTGGATCCCCTGGGTAAATTATTCGCAGGATTTCTTGTTAAAAAACTTAACACCTGGGCTGAGGAGAATGCAAACCAAGAACAAAGGCAAACTGGCTTTGTCAAGAAAGTTGGAACAAACGTCAATCTACTGCTACTGAATCTGATTAAACATGAAGCGATAATCAAGAAACATCAAGTATATGCCATCTTTATAGATTTAAAGATGGCTTTTGATTCAGTGAACAGGTCAAAGCTTTGGTCCAAACTTACGACCTGGGGTTGTCCAGCCTCTATTTTGAATCCCATCAAGCAGCTATATTCAAATACCTCGGTTAGAGTCCGGCTAACCAATGACGGAATGGTAACATCTCACATTCACACCTCCAATGGTTTGAAACAAGGATGCCCATTGGCAGCCTGCCTCTACAATTTGTATACCTACGACTTTAGTGAGAAAATCCAAAACTCAGCTGCAAACCCGCCAAAAATCAACAATGAATCTATCCAGACATTAATATACGCTGATGATATTATCATTTTGGACAAAACCATATCGGGTCTACAAAAATCTTTAGATAAAACTCAAGAATACATGCATGAGAACGACCTGGTGATTAACGGCAATAAAACAAAGACAATGAAACTTGCCTCGCGTAAAAATAATAAATCAACTCTGAAAATATATCTAGAAAGTAACGTGATCGCTGTAACAACGTCAATGAAATATCTGGGTGTGATGATCAA
Organism: Ambystoma mexicanum; assembly: GCF_040938575.1. Lineage (NCBI taxonomy): Eukaryota > Metazoa > Chordata > Amphibia > Caudata > Ambystomatidae > Ambystoma > Ambystoma mexicanum. Next base: position 381,713,909 of record NC_090933.1, read on the forward strand.
CTCTTCCGCTAATGAACAAGAATGGAAGAATTATATCGAGGAAAAAGCCAGATCCCTGGCCAGACAAGGCTGTTTCTTTCATAGAAAGTATGGAACATACTCTATAAAACCCATAATAGACTTGTATAAACAAAAAGAAATCCCGATTCTGACGTATGCAACTGAGTACTTGGTCAACCAAGAAACCATAAACTGGACCACGTATGAAGCACTGTTCTGGAGGAAAACTCTATCTCTCCCAAAAACGTTTCCAATGGCAAGAATCTGTTACAAACTAGCTATTCAGTCCATCAAATCAATAGTTTTGTAGAAACAAATGGACCTTCTCAGGAAAATAATCTCCAAAGACAAGATCCCGTCACTGGAAATATTGAAAGAAAAAAAAACACCTCTACACATCACAGCACTCTCAAAATGGGTTTCTGAAATCCAAATGAAGATGCAAACCGAAGATATCTCTGAAGAAATGCTGATCAATAGACCTCAGCACGCAAAGGGAAGAATACAGATGATTGGATCCAAACCATAGCTGACCAAAATAAATACAAGAGATATCTAAAATGCCAAACAGAAGCTAGAGGTCTCCATGAGTTGCCTGCTTATTTAAATCTCTTTCCAGATTGCAACATTCATGATTTATTTCTCCGATTTAGGTTTAACATCTTACCAACTCGGGATTACCATTCTATGATGGACAAAACAAATAAAACAAGTCCTCACTGTCCCTTTTGTAAAGACACAAACTGCAAGGAAACTCTATTCCATTAGATTATGATTTGCCCGGCACTGAAGGACCAAAGATCCTTGCACAGAGACTATTTCGGGTTATCGAGGAAGCAACTGTCAACCGAAGAAAGGTGGGACAATTTGTTAAGAGGACAAGATAAAAACCTAATTCTGACAATAATCAAATTTTGGTTGGCTATTACTAAGTGAAAGTCAAAAGGAATGAATGAAATATAAATATTGCTTTTCTTGATACTCTCACTCTCCTTTTTCTCCCTTTTTTCTTTCTCTCCTTCCTACTCTTCTATTTTTAATGTAATATTTCATTGATCTGTTATGTAGAAATGAAAAGTTTGTAAAATCAAACAAAACATTTTAAATAAAAAAAAAATATATATATATATCATCCCTTACCTGGGGCAGAGGAGTGCTGCAAAAGGTGTACACACAGTATGGAGCTCATTTTTCTTTTCAGCATAAATTGCCTGGGTGGGACTGCTTACGTTTGCACTTACGTGCACCCCACCGAGCATTTTTTGTTATTTGCACTGCAGAGAGTAAATGAGAAGTGTAACGAGACAGCAGAAGCCACTTTACACTTCCGTATGTGCATTCCGCATAGCAAATAGAGTAAACTCTGCCCGCCATGTACGCAGGTGCACAAAGCAGGCGATGTCCCTAGTAAATCATTGGTTTTACGCCAGCAGGAAAATCTCATGCTGGCGTAAAACCAATTTGTTTTTTAAGGTGGAGGGCAAACGGGAGGCAGAAACGTGCCTTCAAAAACAACCAAAATCTCCTAGAGCGTGAATGGAAGCATTACGACAGGTGCAAGGGTGTTACGCCAGTCTTTAGCTCCTCCATTTACACTCCAGGGGACTCCGAAATGACCTCCTTTGTGTTCGTGGGAGCATGCACCCTGGTTCGGCTGGAAATATTTCAAAGTCTTCGCAGGGGAAGATTTAAGAAGTGGTTGTAAGAGGATTCAATTCAGCACTACAGCTAAGTTAACGCCTAGTCTAGAATACTGAATGAAAACCCTTATTGATATATCTTTAGGTCCAGTTCATGCGTTCTGGATGACTACCCCTATATAACACCCCTCTCTTGGAATCCCCCTGACCCCACTGAGCCAAGAAGTAGTTCTGTTTTGCAAGTTTAAAAGGTTTATTTGATAAATTAAAATATATATATATATATCACACTTTATAATAAATTAATAACTGACTAGCACACTTAATCTGATATGATAAAGATTAAGAACGGAGAATCTGGCACTAGCACACTTCTTTATAATCACTAATGAGTTGACATGAAATGGATAGGATAGCACACTGGTAAATAGGGACAGAAGAATAATGTGATAGAGAATGCTTTATAGAGTTCAAATGCAAGGTTGAATGAATGAAATGCAGTATAGAAAATACTCAATATGATTTCAACAAAACAATGTAATCACTTTTCTCTGGCAATCCCCTCCCCCCCTTGATGCAAGGCAAGGTAATGGAAGGAAACACACAGTTCTCAGAAATGCAATCAAATGTGATTCAGTTCACCCCAGCAAGCTTACACTACAGAAAACAGATAGGAGTTTTGAAAACACAGGCCCAAATGCTTTGATATGTGCTAGCAATGGATGAGAAATATGTTGGAAATGCTTTTAATTCCCTTTCAGGGGTTCAGGGTGAGTGGTATCTACTCTCTATGAATTCAGGATCACCTTGACAATGCTTTAGTAGTAACTAGCAGGTAAACGAAGTTTTTGGAAAGGAAAAGCAAAACTGCTGTCTTTTTACACGTGAAGAAATTTGCAAATCGCGGCAAAATTCGCGCGTGCGTTTTCCGCGATTGCGGTAAAACTATAAGGGGTAGGAATGTGGTTCTTGGTGCGATTCAAAGCTAAGATTCTAAGCTTTCAAATGAAAGTTACTGCAAGTCTCTAGCACAAACGGTCGCAGAGATATGAGCGATTAAATAAAGGTCGTTTTTCAGATTTGAAATTTTAAAGTTCAAAAAGACAAGTGCAGCTTGCAACTAGAAAATGACAGGTAACAGCTTTGCAAATGACAGGTGACAGTTAGGAGGCAGTTCTACTTAGATTAAATAGATTGAATTATATTATTTTAACTAAGAGATGTGTTCTGCACAGTTTTGCTAGGTACTCACACTATATTCTTGAATTAAATGGGCCTCGTCACGGATCTGGTCAGGGTTTTGGACTGGGCTCGGGCCTCTCTCTGGGCACAGCACTGCTTTCTCTCTCTGGTCTGGTCTCTAGTTTGGCTTTCTGGAGGTTGATGAATTTGAAGTCTGGATCTCTGGATGTTGTATGGTCCGGCAGAGCGCGTTGCAGCAAATGGAATTGAAGGTCTCTACCTAAGTTTCAGTGGTCCATTTATATGTTCTGCAAGTGGGTGTGTGTGTTTGGTCATAACTAAACCCGCCCCTCTCACTTGTCATTGGTCAAATTTCCATTCCCCACTTGATTGGGGAATGAACTGTGAGTCAGAGGGATGTCATTTTATGATCTCTTGAAAAAAACTCCCCTGTAATCTGTGCACCCAAATCTATATATGATCAAAATCCATATTTCACAGTTACACAGTTGTTTGAAATTACATACCCATGGTGTGGCTGAATTTAGCCATGTCTCTGTCCAAATCTGCTGTTTCTAAGAGCTTGCATTCAGAAATGGCACATAATTGACTTTTTAACTGATTTTCCAATTTCTGACATTGACCCAACTTTACATACATGTGCGCAGGGAGTATGGACATTAACTGATGAAGTTTCAGATTTTTAACATGCACACATTTAGAGTAATATCCACTTTTCCGCTAAAACCCCCCTGAACATACCACCGGTTCTAAAAAACCTCTTAAACTGTGGGCAGAAAAATCACAAGAATTATGGTATCATTTATAAAATTTTCACATGTCCGCTCTATGAATGATCCATCTTTTTCTAAACAATATTCTGGCTACAAAGGGGTGTGGTTTCCTCTCAGCACAAGGTAGAAATACTGGTTTATCCAGTTCTGCCAAGCCAGCTTGCTCTCACAGGCAGTGCCCCTCCCAGCTTCTGCCAAGAGGAAGCTACATTTTACGACTGCTGTAATAAAACCTTTGCCTGAGTCAGAACAGGCTTTGTTCAGAGCTCCTGTAGAGCACAGGTAATTCAATTATCAGATAGATGGCATATCCCTAGTGTTGCCAGCAAAAGGCAGATAGCCTGGGAACACAGTTGTGACTCAAGTTTCACTCCTGATGGGGGTAGCTGTCAAGCAAAATCAAGTTCCTTAAACCAGACTTTCAGCTAACTGTCATGTTTTTTTTTGTTGCTTTTTAAATTAACTTGCAATTTTACACATGCAGCTAGAATGCTGATTCTAAGTGCAAAACTATGACATTTCAACAGTTACAAAGGCATGTGACACCAAACATAGGTCATTCATTTAATCTAAACATTTTCGATTTTAGTGTCTTTAAATCCAGTGCAACTTAAACTGCTGCAATCCACAGCTCAGCCAGTCTTGTTATAAACCTTCAAGTCACTTCAGAATATCACTTTACATTGTATCCACCTCTCAGTAAGTCTTTCTTTAGCCTGCTTTGGGTTCATTCTGTTTTACACAAAAAAGTAAAATCTGGTGTGGTTTTAAAATGCCGGCTTTTGGATAGTGGTGAGTACTGGTACTGCACCCATTTTTGGGATTTAACAAATGAATTCCCAACAGTTATGGGTTTGCTTTTGGCAATCAGCATTGCCATTCCCAATGGTTTCAGACTACTGTGTGGGTAGTCCAATGGTGGTTTTAGGCAGTTTCCTTCTGTGCCCATAACATCGGCAAAAATGAGTGGCAGCCTATTCTTCATGCATTTCCCTGTGCATTTTCTGGGAAGCTCTGGCCATCATGATGTTTTCCATGTCAGTACTGCACAGTTTTGAGGTAGGGCTCGGATGCATGGGTAAATACATCCCACAAGCCCCCCTCTTGCGATGGCCATTCGGTTTCACTGATGGGACTCGCAAGACCTGGGATGTTTCCTCATCTTCTTCCAATAGATGGCATAGTTCAGCATCTTTTCCTCCATCCGGTACTGATCGATCGGTTTTCCTCGCCGGTCCTGATGGGAATATTGGGCGGTACCCCGGGCCCGTTGCGTCTCTGCTCCCGGTCTCCGGATCGTCCTCCTTGGTCATTCTCCATGGTTTCATCTCTCCTAGGATGATAAAGCAAAAGCGGCAATACCTACTCATAGACGTTTTTCCACCACTGTTGAGATAGTGGGGCAGCATATGCATTTCATCATAACAAAACATTACATTCTTATTTTGAAAAAAAAACAGTATAACTAAGAGACAGTTTCATGCAAATCACAATATTTTAGAGACTAGATGTGGTATGTTTTATGGTTGGAACTGAATTAGTCTGAGACAGTACCCGCTAGGATTCCAGAGGATTCCTCCAGTTGTTGCAGAGTGTGCCTGGGATGGCAACATTTCAACTGGTTTATGTGGACCCACTTGTCTTCCCCCGCTGCCAAAGGACCTTTGGGGATGTGGATTTTGTAGGCCACAGGGGAGATCTTGTCGATGATCTCAAAGGGTCCCTTCCATGTAGGCAAAAATTTGCGCTGCTTGGCCTGGTTCCTTTGGAAGTTGTATAGATAGACCCGGTCCCCCACCTGATATTCCTTCCTGGAAGTTTTCAGGTCATAGTGGGTCTTCATGCTATCAGCTGATCTTTCTAGATTCCGCTGAGCATAAGCAAAAGCATGTTGGAGGTGTTTCCTTAAATTCTCCACATACTCATGAGTAGTGGAGGCATTTATCAGTGTCTGCTCTTGGGTCCTGTAGAGCAAATGCTGAGGAAGCATCATCTTGCGCCCAGTCATCAACTCAAATGGTGACATTTTGGTTGCAGATGAAGGGGTAGATCTGATAGCCATTAGGACCAGAGGTAATCGGATATCCCAACTTGGCCCAGAATCTGCCACAAACTTCTTTAATATGCTCACAATTGTCCGGTTATATCTCTCTACTGCCCCAGAAGACTCTGGTCTATAAGCAATATGCAGCTTTCTCTTGACCCCCAGTATCTCCCACATCTTTGTCATTACTTCACTGGTGAAGTGGCTACCTCTGTCTGACTCAATCCTTTGAGGTAGACCAAAACGGGAAAAGATGTGGTTAATCATCAAGGCAGCTGCAGTTTCTGCCTTGCAATTTGGGGCTGGGAGACATTCCACCCACTTGGTAAAAAAGCATGTGACGGTCAACATGTACTTATTCCCCCTAGCCGAGCGAATCACAGGGCCTACAAAGTCGATTTGTAAATCTGACCATGGCAGTGCCATCCCCCTCTTTTGGAGAGGCGCACGGTGCGTGAGGGATGATGGCTGAAACTGTGCACACACAAGACACCCCTTCAAGTATTGGTCGAGGTCCTGCCCCATGTGTGGCCAGTATGCAACCTCTCTTAAGATTTCCAATGTTGTGTGAAACCCCCTATGACCGGCGGTGGCCGCATCATGGGCGTGACTTAACATCAGGCTTCGGAATGAGGTAGGAACCACCCACTGATCGTGGCCAGCTTTGGATTGCCTTACCAACAAACCGACTTGGATCCGGAACATTTTTGGACATTTCATCAACACTCTTAGGTCCTCTTTCCCAATGTAATCGGTATCCGTCAGGGGAAAGTTCTCAGGGTCCTCAAGGTGCTGGTAAAATTTACCAATTATTGGATCCCCCTTCTGAGCAGTAATCAAATCAGCATCAGGGGTCTCCTTACTCCATTGTGCAATTGAAAGGTCGTTGTGAGCATTTGTCTGGGACCTAGTGATGGCAGTGACCTGGATTTCCCCCAACAGGGACTCAATCTCAATTAGATCCCCTTGGATGGCCCCGGTTTTGGCCAGCTGATCAGCTAAGTCATTTCCAGTTTTGTCTGGTCCCTCTACTTTGGAATGACCCTTGATCTTTTTCCAATAGATGGTCATCTCATTCGATGTGACCAGATCATCAATGTTTTGGATCAACTTCCCATGTTTCAAGGGTTTGTTGTTAGCACATAACATGCCTCTGGTTTTCCAATTAACCAGGTGCTCCACGAACCCGTTCCGTACATAATCCGAATCTGTGATTATGACCAGTTCGTGGAGTTGATGCTGGACAGCAGTGAGGATGGCCTGATGCACAGCCATCAATTCTGCCACCTGACTACTTCGGGGACCAATTTTGTATCCAGCGGAGGGTTCTGGGGACTCATTCACCCATGCGTTCCCTACGCCGGCCACCAGTTCTTTCTCCCCGTTGTTGTCAACATGGTAAGAGCATCCATCCACATAGACAGTGGGCATTCCCTCACACTTGTCTTCTTCAAAGACTTTGTGGGGGGAATTAAGGTATGCCTCCATGTTGTCCTTTATTTTTAGACTTTCGTCCTCGAGACAGTTTTCTCTGGCACAATCATGCAAGTCAGCCAGACCTTGCGCGAGGGGACTCTTCTTGTTTTGGCCATATCTGACCTCCACAGGAAAGCCTTGCATTGACAGAATCCAGGAAGTAATTTGGGAATTACTCACATTTCCGGCCCGAATTCTGTCACTTTGGAGATATTGCAGAGGCTGGTGTGGAGTCTCCACTATGATGTGTTCCCCCTGGATAAACGGGCGGTAATTCTTCAATGCCCACACCGTTGCCAGGAGTGCCTTCTCACAATCGTTGAATTTCTCCTCCACAGAGGATAAAGTTTTGCTCGCATAGGAGATTACTTTATTGACCTTGTCATGCTTTTGGTATAATACTGCCGTCAAGCACGTATTAGAGAACCCTGTCTCCAGGAAGAACTCCTTGTTTCTGACAGGGTAAGCTAGGCAAGGCGCTTGTGAGAGGCTTCTCTTGAGTTGTTTTACTGCCTCGGCTTGTTCTGGACCCCATTCCCACTTGACCCCCCCCTTCAGGAGATGAATCAGGGGTCTGGTGATCTCTGCGTAGCCCTCAATGAACTTTCTGCTGTAATTAGTCAGTCCAAGGAGGCTCCTTAGTTCCCGCAGAGTTGTGGGGTCTTTCAGTTTCTGAAGTGCTTCCACTTTCTTTTCCTGGGGACAGAGACCCTGAGGAGTAATCTCATGCCCCAAGAAATTAACACGGGTTCTACACCACTGTGCTTTCTGAAAGGAAAGTTTTGCTCCAGCGGCCCTCAACTGTGTTAGAACATAACGGATCTCCGCTATGTGTTCCTCAACAGTTGAGCTTTTGATGAGGACATCATCTACATAAGCCAGGTTACCCCTCGCACCCAGGTCGGGCATGGCCTTATGTAGGAAAATATTGAACTCATTACCGGAGTTGAGGTATCCGAAGGGAGTCCGGGTCCATGTGTACTGCTGGCCCCCAAAGGTAAAAGCCAGCTTGTATTGGTCCTCCCTACTGACAGGCACAGTCCAGTATCCATTGGTCAGGTCTATTGCTGTGAATACCTGTGACCCCTGGATCTGGGCCAGCCCTTGGTCAATGTAGGGCAGAGGCCATCGGGAAGTATGGACCCGTTTGTTGAGCTCCCTGAGGTCAGCACAGAGTCTCCACTGGCCGTTCGGCTTCAATATTCCCAGCACCGGATTATTGAAGGTGCTGTGGACTGGACGGATTATTCCCCGGGACTCAAGGTTCTTAATTATTTCAGTAAGTGACTCCATTGATGCGAGAGGCAAGCGATATTGCTTCACAAACACAGGAGTCATGCCAGGGTCCGTGGGGATTGTTGTTGTGTGGATGTCAGTGCGACCACAGTCATATGAGTCTACCGCAAAGAGATCTTGGAAATCCAAGAAAACTTGTTTCAACTTTTGCTTCTGTTCCAGAGTCACACAGGCATCAGCTAGGTTGACTCTCTCTTCCACCATCTGCCTGAAGCCTGGAAAGACTTCTGGTTTGGCTATCTCAGCGGCCTCCTCCAGCTGGGTGGAGAAGTCCCTGGTCAGAGTGCTGATTTGGACTGGAGGCTTCAGGTGGAAAAGGCAGCCCTCATGGACTTGGAAAATCACCTCCTCCCTCCTGAAGTCACAAGTCACATCTTCCTTACCATAGGGGCAGGAAGTGTACACCAGGAAGTTCCCCCCATGCCAGGTAAAAATCCTGTCTGGTGTTGTATTGTCATCACTGTCACTGTCAAAACAGTCCTTGGGGATTGGTCCTAACAGTTCATTTACTAAGTCGATGGAAAAATGTCGGTCATCAACCGCCATTCCAATAATGGTGCCTGCGGCTAGAGTAATACTCTTTAAGTCGCTGTTATCCACCTCTATTAGAATGGTGTCATGTTCTATGTTGACTAATGGAGTTGGGTTTACCCCTAACCCTTGCAGTTGGAGAGAAGCATTTAGATGTATGTAAGCATCAGGGTTTTGCAAATATTGTCCTCTTTTAACTTTCACTTCCAGGGAGAATTGTCGGGTCCTTTCTGGGATGGTGACTTCCTCTTTGATCTGAATTTCAACTGCATAAGGTAGCAATTGAGCTGACCTAAATGCTTTTTCTGGATCATCAAAGCCCATGGGATTATCCGCTAATCGGGACCAAGCTTTGAAGTTTATTAGGTCCAAACTAATGGCAAAGCGATTGAGAATGTCACTGCCTAAGTAAAAGGCGGCAGGGACGTCTCGCACGACCCAACAATTGTGGACTATGCTCTTGTTGCCAATGGAGATTTTGAGCATACACCTGCTTGGCAGGAGATGTTTGGAATTAGGTGCTTCCAGGTCCATTTCCCATTTGTCTATCAGTTTGAAGGTGGGAATGGCTGGATCTTTTGGGAGTTGGCGGAACATGGCTTCGCTGATGAAGCTCTTACCGTTGTTCACACACACTCGAGCGAGAACAGAGTCCTTCCCATCATTTAACTGAACAGGGATGACCAACTGCTCTCCAATTTGCTGAATATCAGCCAGGCTTTGAGCTGATTTCACATCTTTCTGGACTATAGGAGTGGGAGTTTCAGATTGTGGATTGGTATAGAATTTCAAAGTGTTTCCTTCCAGCGTGGAATACCACTTTAGACTGGAAGGAAGGTTGATTTTCAGAAATAGAGAGGACCCCCCATCACCAGTCTGTTGTCCTACTGCTATGACTGTCACGTCTGGAATTTGGTTGTTCTGGAAGTGAAATTCTACTAGGTCAGATTTTTGTTCAACCATGTGGCAGGTGCCGTTTAAACTAACATGGTTGACACTCTGTTTTAATTTTATCGGTCGGCTAGTCTGGGTCCAGAGGACCTTGTTTACGCAATCTATTAGGGGTGACAACCTTCTCAGGAGGTCATTCCCTAGTAAACAAGGGGTGCCCTCTGGGGTCACAACTATAACCGGGTGTTTCAACTTATGTCGCCCAATTTTAATGTCCAATTCTGCCGTCCCCTCGACGGGAATTTCCTTCCCGTCAAAGTTCTGTAGTTGTCCAGGAAGAGAGGTAAGAGGAATTTGGTAATTCTCTCCCCTTCCTGCATTCAGTTCGTCAAAGGCCCTTCTGGACAGAAGGGTAGCTTGAGATCCCGTGTCCACCAGTGCCGAGATTGTACCCTGCCCCTGTACTTGTACCGGGGCATAATATCTTCCCTCCTTCTCCTCAAGGGGGCACAGATAATGTACATTTTTGGACAACTGGTGGGCTAACTTTCTGGTTTTGGACATCGCTAGCGAAGAGATTTGGGCAGAATTCTGTGGAGAGTCGTGGGAATCTGAAAGAAAAAGTTGGCAACTGGAGATCAGAGCCATTGTGGGTTCCCCTGGTTCCAGTTCTGGGCCGCCCCCCCCTTTTTGGAGGCAGTCCCCAGTATGGGTTTGAACCCGGGGATTTTCTTGCTGTTGGTTCTGGGATGAGATGGTGGGCGGCGGTAGCTCAGTCTTCACATCTCCCCAGTCTGGATTTGCATCCCTAGGGACCCATTTTTCTTTGGGAGGAGTTCCCCCCTCTCTGAAGGAGAAGATCCTTTTCCCAGGATCCTCTGAGGATCCCTCTCCCTCAAATTGGAAGATCTGTACCTCCTCCTCAAACTGAGTCTGTTTGGGTCTTTTGTTTCTCCTACCCCCCCCTCTGCTCCTTAGGAGGCAGACTTTCAGGGGCAAGAGATTTTGTTTCCGGTTCCTGGGTTTCCATGGGCTGTTTACAAGTGAGGAAGGAAGCTTCCTCCAAGGCTTTACACCCCCCTTCCCCTTGTGCCTCCTCCCTGGGAACCGGTGAGTTATCGGGGTGCTGCCCCCGTCATTGTTCTGGAGCACCAGGTCCAGAGTTGGGTGCGTTCTGCGCCGGCACGCCCATCTGAGGGTTCTGCTGAGCCCTCAGTATGTGACCCAGATCCCGCGCCATGTTTTGAACCTGGCGCTCTAACTGGGAAACCCGCTCAGGCTGATACGGGGCCCTGTTTTCCCCCCTGGGCTGATCCCGGGAAGGGTAGCTGTCCCTCCTCTGGTAATACCCCGGGTTGGGAAGATTTGGGTACCCCTCCACCCTTGGCCTCCCCTCTCCCGGATTCAGTGGTCTGGGCTCAGGGAATTGGGGAAAGAAGGATGGATGATTTTGGGGTTGGAAGTCGGGTGGATATCTGGGGAAAAAGTTCTGCCCAGGGTTTGGTAAATTTCTGCCCTCCTGTGGGAAGTTTGGAGGGAAGTTCCCTGGGTTAGGTGCTTGGCTGGATCCCCCCCCTTGGGCTGGAGGAGTCCACACATAACCCAGGATGGGTCTGTTTCCCTTGTAACGGGGACTTACATAATCAGGAGAGCGAGGGACCCCATTTGTGGGGCTGCCTCCCTGGCTCCCTGTCTGTGACTGGCCCGAGGACCTTCTGGGCCTAGCATTATTAGGTGCAGGTAGGTTTTTAGGCCCCCCTATCTCCAAATCCAAAACAGGGGTGACCTTTACCTCTGCCACCTTGGCAGCAGCAGGGGTGCTGTTGGCTTTGGGGTTTTTCTGGGCATTACTTTTGCTATCTACCGGTTTCTGCACCTCATAGATCCGGGTAGCCTGTTCAATGACCCAGTCTAAAGATCTTTTCTCGTGAAAATCCCTCACGAGCTGGGTCATGATATATTTGGGCAAGGCATGGAAAAACGTATTAATAAACTCTCTACTATCTGTGCGCACCCTTCTGGTGGTTTGCGCAAAAGCACGTTTCAGTTCTTGCACAAATTCTTGTGGGGCCTGATCCTCCCCACATTGCAAATTGTAGGCTGCCTTGCGAGCCTCTTGAGGATTTCTGTGAACAGAAAAATGTTTCAAGATGGCCGCCTTATAGGTGGACCATCTTTAATGATTTTGGTCCTCCAGCCCCGCAAAGAAACTGGAGTATTCCGGGGAAGGTCCACTTTACATATTGAATACAGCTTTGGCTGTCCTTCAAATGGAAAGTCTCCATCATTTGTTCAAACAACTCTAAGTGCTCCCAAACAGAATACTTAGCGTTCTTATGGTAAGGCGTGATGACGCTCCTGATCGCCTTAATCTGCTTTAAGGGGTCCTTAAGCAAGGCCCTTTTTGCCTTATTGGCCTTTTTGGTTCGGGTAACCCTTGTCCATTCATCCTCGGACTCAGAGGCACTGCTCCCAGAGGTTCCCGTCTGTTCTTCCAGGTTTTCCCGGATTCTGCGAGCCTGGGAATGGCTGGCAGAATGTGGGGACCTGGTCTCCTGTGTCCTGCGCAGTTCAGAGGAGTCTTCAGATTCCTCCTTGCTGCCAGGATTTGCTGGGTACCCCCCCCACTGACCTAACTGGGCAGAGGTTTTCAGGATGCCCTTAATGGGCCTATTCTCCCGGGGTTCCCCACTGAATTGCACCATGCTTGGGTGCCCATACCCGGATGCCCGCCCCTCCATTCCTGGATGGTACTGGCCTATGAGCCCCATGCTTCTGGCTGGATAGTAATCTGCCATCCCTGTGGCCCTGTGCTCATGTGCGCCAGGGGACACGGGGGTGGCAGAGTCCAGGGACTGAGAGGTATGAGGGCCTCTGGTACTAGGGCTCCTGAGGTTATGCTACGGAGTTTCCATTTCCCAGCGAACCTCATCTCTATCCGCCCCTGCTCCCTGTTGCAATGCAAGAGCCTGCATTTGTGCCTTCAGTTCCTCAGTTAAGGCCTTACTCGACTCTATCAGTCTCCCCTGCATCGCTACCTGCTGTTGGAGCCTATCATTGTGCTGGCAGAGAGCTTCATTCTCTCTCTGTGTTTCCTGATTGGTCCTGGAGCACTGGGCCAGTCTTTGCTGCAGGAGGGTTACCTCCTGAGCTGTGTCCCTATTGGCCTGCTCCTTTCTTGCTAGAGCATCCTCCACCCTCCTGGTGTGTTCTAACAAGTTCTGGTGTTCTTTTTGGAGGTCACCCAGTCCCTGGTGGGCCAGGTGATTTTCTTCCATTTTTCTTTTTAGATGGCAGACTTCCTGGCCTATGGCGTCTCTTTCCTGACTAAGAGCCTGCATTTGTGCCGCCAGGTCGTCCCTCTGCCTTTGGAAGGTACCAGCTTTCTGGCGCTCCTGGTCAAACTCTGTCTGGGTATCCAGGTCTTTCAAAATCAGTTTATTGCTCTCTGCCTTCTCTCTATCTAGGTGGCTTTGCAGGGTGACTACCTGCTCAGGACATGCCCTATTGAAGTCTAGCTGTTGCTCCAGCTTTTTCTGGCTTTGCAGTAGGGAGTCCAAACCTTCTTGGTGTTCCTTCTGCAAGGCCAGAAATCTGGTATCCTGTTCTGACTTTTCCTTTTGCAGCACATCCATATCCTCCTTCATTTTTGTGATGTACAGTCTGCTGTCATTTTCTGACTCCTGGCTCCTCTGCAGCCTCTGCTCAGAAGAGACCAGGTCAGATTGGACCTTCTCTAACACCATCTGTTGCCTATTTGCCAGATTTTGGCTTTCAGCACATCTATCCTGCATGTCTCCCATATATAGGTACAGGTATGCTGCTATCCTGGCAATCTTATTGTGTTCCTCTTTGGCTTTAGGAGCCATATATAGTTCACTCAGGGCCACATGTAATGGACCCTGATCTCTCCATGAGTCTGACCCTGTTTCAGTGACCTGTCGCGTGATGGCCTGCAACCAGGCATCCTGGCCCTGCTCAGCCCATTCACCTCTCACAAATAATTTATGTAAGAAGTGCTCTCTGGCTATTTTCATATCTACCAAGGTCGTCATTCTAGAGATTGGTCTCTGTCCTGACTTACAGAAGTTAGTATTTTATTTTTGCAGAACAGAACTTTTCTTGGAGTGTCCCTTTTGAGGAATGCTTCACAGCGTAATGCAGCGTGGTGATCCGACCGGATGTATGTATCCCGTCAGCACACTGTATTAAGCTGCACAAGTGGTAAATCTAACCCAACGTCTCGGCTCGAGCCCCCAATTTGTAAGAGGATTCAATTCAGCACTACAGCTAAGTTAACGCCTAGTCTAGAATACTGAATGAAAACCCTTATTGATATATCTTTAGGTCCAGTTCATGCGTTCTGGATGACTACCCCTATATAACACCCCTCTCTTGGAATCCCCCTGACCCCACTGAGCCAAGAAGTAGTTCTGTTTTGCAAGTTTAAAAGGTTTATTTGATAAATTAAAATATATATATATATCACACTTTATAATAAATTAATAATTGACTAGCACACTTAATCTGATATGATAAAGATTAAGAACGGAGAATCTGGCACTAGCACACTTCTTTATAATCACTAATGAGTTGACATGAAATGGATAGGATAGCACACTGGTAAATAGGGACAGAAGAATAATGTGATAGAGAATGCTTTATAGAGTTCAAATGCAAGGTTGAATGAATGAAATGCAGTATAGAAAATACTCAATATGATTTCAACAAAACAATGTAATCACTTTTCTCTGGCAATCCCCTCCCCCCCTTGATGCAAGGCAAGGAAATGTAAGGAAACACACAGTTCTCAGAAATGCAATCAAATGTGATTCAGTTCACCCCAGCAAGCTTACACTACAGAAAACAGATAGGAGTTTTGAAAACACAGGCCCAAATGCTTTGATATGTGCTAGCAATGGATGAGAAATATGTTGGAAATGCTTTTAATTCCCTTTCAGGGGTTCAGGGTGAGTGGTATCTACTCTCTATGAATTCAGGATCACCTTGACAATGCTTTAGTAGTAACTAGCAGGTAAACGAAGTTTTTGGCAAGGAAAAGCAAAACTGCTGTCTTTTTACACGTGAAGAAATTTGCAAATCGCGGCAAAATTCGCGCGGGCGTTTTCCGCGATTGCGGTAAAACTATAAGGGGTAGGAATGTGGTTCTTGGTGCGATTCAAAGCTAAGATTCTAAGCTTTCAAATGACTAAGAGCCTGCATTTGTGCCGCCAGGTCGTCCCTCTGCCTTTGGAAGGTACCAGCTTTCTGGCGCTCCTGGTCAAACTCTGTCTGGGTATCCAGGTCTTTCAAAATCAGTTTATTGCTCTCTGCCTTCTCTCTATCTAGGTGGCTTTGCAGGGTGACTACCTGCTCAGGACATGCCCTATTGAAGTCTAGCTGTTGCTCCAGCTTTTTCTGGCTTTGCAGTAGGGAGTCCAAACCTTCTTGGTGTTCCTTCTGCAAGGCCAGAAATCTGGTATCCTGTTCTGACTTTTCCTTTTGCAGCACATCCATATCCTCCTTCATTTTTGTGATGTACAGTCTGCTGTCATTTTCTGACTCCTGGCTCCTCTGCAGCCTCTGCTCAGAAGAGACCAGGTCAGATTGGACCTTCTCTAACACCATCTGTTGCCTATTTGCCAGATTTTGGCTTTCAGCACATCTATCCTGCATGTCTCCCATATATAGGTACAGGTATGCTGCTATCCTGGCAATCTTATTGTGTTCCTCTTTGGCTTTAGGAGCCATATATAGTTCACTCAGGGCCACATGTAATGGACCCTGATCTCTCCATGAGTCTGACCCTGTTTCAGTGACCTGTCGCGTGATGGCCTGCAACCAGGCATCCTGGCCCTGCTCAGCCCATTCACCTCTCACAAATAATTTATGTAAGAAGTGCTCTCTGGCTATTTTCATATCTACCAAGGTCGTCATTCTAGAGATTGGTCTCTGTCCTGACTTACAGAAGTTAGTATTTTATTTTTGCAGAACAGAACTTTTCTTGGAGTGTCCCTTTTGAGGAATGCTTCACAGCGTAATGCAGCGTGGTGATCCGACCGGATGTATGTATCCCATCAGTTAGCACACTGTATTAAGCTGCACAAGTGGTAAATCTAACCCAACGTCTCGGCTCGAGCCCCCAATTTGTAAGAGGATTCAATTCAGCACTACAGCTAAGTTAACGCCTAGTCTAGAATACTGAATGAAAACCCTTATTGATATATCTTTAGGTCCAGTTCATGCGTTCTGGATGACTACCCCTATATAACACCCCTCTCTTGGAATCCCCCTGACCCCACTGAGCCAAGAAGTAGTTCTGTTTTGCAAGTTTAAAAGGTTTATTTGATAAATTAAAATATATATATATATCACACTTTATAATAAATTAATAATTGACTAGCACACTTAATCTGATATGATAAAGATTAAGAACGGAGAATCTGGCACTAGCACACTTCTTTATAATCACTAATGAGTTGACATGAAATGGATAGGATAGCACACTGGTAAATAGGGACAGAAGAATAATGTGATAGAGAATGCTTTATAGAGTTCAAATGCAAGGTTGAATGAATGAAATGCAGTATAGAAAATACTCACTATGATTTCAACAAAACAATGTAATCACTTTTCTCTGGCAATCCCCTCCCCCCCTTGATGCAAGGCAAGGAAATGGAAGGAAACACACAGTTCTCAGAAATGCAATCAAATGTGATTCAGTTCACCCCAGCAAGCTTACACTACAGAAAACAGATAGGAGTTTTGAAAACACAGGACCAAATGCTTTGATATGTGCTAGCAATGGATGAGAAATATGTTGGAAATGCTTTTAATTCCCTTTCAGGGGTTCAGGGTGAGTGGTATCTACTCTCTATGAATTCAGGATCACCTTGACAATGCTTTAGTAGTAACTAGCAGGTAAACGAAGTTTTTGGCAAGGAAAAGCAAAACTGCTGTCTTTTTACACGTGAAGAAATTTGCAAATCGCGGCAAAATTCGCGCGTGCGTTTTCCGCGATTGCGGTAAAACTATAAGGGGTAGGAATGTGGTTCTTGGTGCGATTCAAAGCTAAGATTCTAAGCTTTCAAATGAAAGTTACTGCAAGTCTCTAGCACAAACGGTCGCGGAGATATGAGCGATTAAATAAAGGTCGTTTTTCAGATTTGAAATTTTAAAGTTCAAAAAGACAAGTGCAGCTTGCAACTAGAAAATGACAGGTAACAGCTTTGCAAATGACAGGTGACAGTTAGGAGGCAGTTCTACTTAGATTAAATAGATTGAATTATATTATTTTAACTAAGAGATGTGTTCTGCACAGTTTTGCTAGGTACTCACACTATATTCTTGAATTAAATGGGCCTCGTCACGGATCTGGTCAGGGTTTTGGACTGGGCTCGGGTCTCTCTCTGGGCACAGCACTGCTTTCTCTCTCTGGTCTGGTCTCTAGTTTGGCTTTCTGGAGGTTGATGAATTTGAAGTCTGGATCTCTGGATGTTGTATGGTCCGGCAGAGCGCGTTGCAGCAAATGGAATTGAAGGTCTCTACCTAAGTTTCAGTGGTCCATTTATATGTTCTGCAAGTGGGTGTGTGTGTTTGGTCATAACTAAACTCGCCCCTCTCACTTGTCATTGGTCAAATTTCCATTCCCCACTTGATTGGGGAATGAACTGTGAGTCAGAGGGATGTCATTTTATGATCTCTTGAAAAAAACTCCCCTGTAATCTGTGCACCCAAATCTATATATGATCAAAATCCATATTTCACAGTTACACAGTTACACAGTTGTTTGAAATTACATACCCATGGTGTGGCTGAATTTAGCCATGTCTCTGTCCAAATCTGCTGTTTCTAAGAGCTTGCATTCAGAAATGGCACATAATTGACTTTTTAACTGATTTTCCAATTTCTGACATTGACCCAACTTTACATACATGTGCGCAGGGAGTATGGACATTAACTGATGAAGTTTCAGATTTTTAACATGCACACATTTAGAGTAATATCCACTTTTCCACTAAAACCCCCCTGAACATACCACCGGTTCTAAAAACCTCTTAAACTGTGGGCAGAAAAATCACAAGAATTATGGTATCATTTATAAAATTTTCACATGTCCGCTCTATGAATGATCCATCTTTTTCTAAACAATATTCTGGCTACAAAGGGGTGTGGTTTCCTCTCAGCACAAGGTAGAAATACTGGTTTATCCAGTTCTGCCAAGCCAGCTTGCTCTCACAGGCAGTGCCCCTCCCAGCTTCTGCCAAGAGGAAGCTACATTTTACGACTGCTGTAATAAAACCTTTGCCTGAGTCAGAACAGGCTTTGTTCAGAGCTCCTGTAGAGCACAGGTAATTCAATTATCAGATAGATGGCATATCCTTAGTGTTGCCAGCAAAAGGCAGATAGCCTGGGAACACAGTTGTGACTCAAGTTTCACTCCTGATGGGGGTAGCTGTCAAGCAAAATCAAGTTACTTAAACCAGACTTTCAGCTAACTGTCATGTTTTTTTTTGTTGCTTTTTAAATTAACTTGCAATTTTACACATGCAGCTAGAATGCTGATTCTAAGTGCAAAACTATGACATTTAAACAGTTACAAAGGCATGTGACACCAAACATAGGTCACTCATTTAATCTAAACATTTTCGATTTTAGTGTCTTTAAATCCAGTGCAACTTAAACTGCTGCAATCCACAGCTCAGCCAGTCTTGTTATAAACCTTCAAGTCACTTCAGAATATCACTTTACATTGTATCCACCTCTCAGTAAGTCTTTCTTTAGCCTGCTTTGGGTTCATTCTGTTTTACACAAAAAAGTAAAATCTGGTGTGGTTTTAAAATGCCGGCTTTTGGATAGTGGTGAGTACTGGTACTGCACCCATTTTTGGGATTTAACAAATGAATTCCCAACAGTTATGGGTTTGCTTTTGGCAATCAGCATTGCCATTCCCAATGGTTTCAGACTACTGTGTGGGTAGTCCAATGGTGGTTTTAGGCAGTTTCCTTCTGTGCCCATAACATCGGCAAAAATGAGTGGCAGCCTATTCTTCATGCATTTCCCTGTGCATTTTCTGGGAAGCTCTGGCCATCATGATGTTTTCCATGTCAGTACTGCACAGTTTTGAGGTAGGGCTCGGATGCATGGGTAAATA
Source organism: Ambystoma mexicanum (assembly GCF_040938575.1). NCBI lineage: Eukaryota > Metazoa > Chordata > Amphibia > Caudata > Ambystomatidae > Ambystoma > Ambystoma mexicanum. Next base: position 381,732,917 of record NC_090933.1, read on the forward strand.
CATCCCACATGGTGAAGTTGGCAAAACCCCATAGGGCTCCATGCTGTGACATCCTGCTGGACCTCTGTGACTGGTAAACACAGGTGGGAAACAGTAAATACAGATTACACAATGTGAGATTGGTAAGCATTGACTAAGCCCTGCTGGACTTCCAGGTTTATTAGCATGCATCAGACAAGGGTTCCTGTTTTGCTGTTTTAACTGTTCTTTGCCTACTTGTTATGTGGGGGTGCAGGCTTTTTGAATGGGTTTGTGAACTTCTCAAAGAGCTGTTGTTAGTTTATCAGCGGTGCTTATTAATGTTAATGAGCATGTTTTTTTCTTGGCCTTAGTTTTATCTTGTACTAAGGACAACTACACAGGTGCATTCTAAATGCACTCAATCAGCGACATTTTAAATAAATACTAAATGCATGCAGGGGGTCTCCAACGTTAGCACCTATGTGCGGTTGGGTCCCCTGTGTGCTGTTTTAAACATTTACAAAGCATAGTGCAAAACTGCAGCAGAGCGAACTATGCGAAATCACCTTTTCTCCCCGCTTTGGAAAAAAGCAAACACCAGCTTCAAATTATGCTTTGCAGCAAGCATTGACTAATGGATTCCTAGGAAATCTGCCTGCTCATGATCAGGTGCTAATCTGAGGCGGATTCCAAAGGAATCCATTGATGTTAGGCCTGCCTGAAGAGCTCAGGCAGGAGGAGTACAACAAAGCACACTGACGAGATGGCAGAGGAATGCACACAGGAGAGCTTGTCTCAGCTCCATGACCCTCCTCCGTGACCCTCAGTGCTGGAAAACGAGGCAGGGTTTCAAATGGTGTCGTTAAAGCATAACAACTCACTTTAACACCTCTATTTAACACCCTCCCTCATATAAAATGAGTCTGTTTTTATCACTGTATCCTTTCTTTTGAATCTGCAGCTGAGTATGGAAGGGATTCGGGGGATTTAAGTAGTTCCTGACGTTGGGATGATATGTTAGCCCCGGAACACAATTGAAGGCAGTACAGTATTAGGCACGTTATTAAAAAAAATAAAAATACATCAAATATGGGGTAGAGCAGTAATACACTTGTGGAGAGGGGGTTCTTTTTGATTGGTTGCAGTGTAAAATGAAAGAGTAAAATCACCTTTACTCTTTCATTTTGCACTCTGTCTCATTTGAGGGCCTTTCAAAGGCATAAGAGTGCACCACACCGGAGCTTGCATCTTAACTTTTTTTTCCTCCTCCATTTGGGACGCGCACACTGTTTACACCTGTGTATCTAACATTACTTTATTATGGCCCAATGCCATAAAAGTATACGAAAACAATAACACATATATAGAATATAGCGTTTACAACTGCACCTACTGCCATCTAGCCAGATAAAACATCTTTTATTTCAGCAAAGGGTCAGTTACAGGATGGTTCCATAACATCCATCTTCCTTTTGACTGGACAGTTAAGTGCAGAAAATCATCAGCGATTTGAAAGCAGGCCTAAAACCAAGAGATTCCTATGGACCAGGCCAAGCATTTACACCTGGTAAATAGCAGGCGGATTCCAAGGGAATCTATTGTAAAACACCACCCGCAAATCGGAATTTGCAGGCAGCTTTCTATTTCTCACAAAGCCCAGAGTAAAAGTGAAGCGTAAAGGTGGTTTGGCCTTAATTTACTCTTCAGAATTACACTCCACTTTGTGATTGTTGAAAATTGAATGCAGCGGACAAGCAACACGTCCATGCAAGCACTGGTGGTCCCTGCACAATATACTTGAACCCCTAACTCATCGGTACATTAGTAGCTCGATCATACGTTTATAGAGTTTTGGTCTGCGAATAGGCCACCCAGAGTTTAAGAGCTGACGATAGCTACTGAAATGCAAGGGGACTGGCACAAAGTCGATTCGTGTTTTGTTTCTTTGATTATGGCATGCAGTCTTTTTTTATACACGCAAACCATAATATTTTATGAGCCTGTTAAGAAGAAATCATGTGGGGTGCCTAATTTTGTGAACATTTTCGATTTTTCATGTGCTGGTTGCACAAAGCAAAGGTGTGACGCAGACTATTTGATAAGACTAATTCAGCCTCATTTTGGACACAGCGGCGTGTTAAATGGCGGCGGAAAAGCAAGGCATAAAACTTGTCAGCCTCCCTTTGACGCACTGCCCATGGGCGTAATTTTAGGGGGGGAAGGGGTGTTTGCCCCCCCCAACTTTCATGGGTCACCATTTTGTCCCCATTCATTTGGCTGGGGACACCTTTTCTTCAGATGTCATGTCCCCCCCAACATTTTCAGAAAAGTTACTCCACTGGCACTGCCCCGTTTTGATGCAGTGGCAAGGGGGGGAGGGGCACAGATCAGAGATGACATCTCTGCCGTGCATTGCTCGTCCGTGTGTCTCGTGCATGTGCATGAGATTTCCATGCAGGCTTGCAACAAATGAATTTCTATGAAATACACCTGGGCTTTGAAACTGCTCCAAGCAAGGCACGGCCAACGAAAAAGTGGCCCATAGTTACAAATGGGAATTCATTCCTTTTGTGACGCTGGATAGTACCCAAAAGGGAGGTTTTTGTTAAAATGTGATGCAAAGTGTACATTTTAAAGAATATTTATTTAGCAACACTGGTCAAAACTATTCGACGCATAGTGAAGTAATTCATCAAACTGGCCCACATTGGGCAAAAAAGTGCCCGACTTTGGCCAAGAAAAACGGACGAAACAAGCATGTTGTGTTTTTGGTTTGGCCATGGGACTATTGCCCTATAAGCCAGTCCGAGCCTAAAACCAGGGGAATTCCATAGGAATCCATTAATAAATGTTGCCAACCAAGCGTATATGCAGGTGGCGCAGACTTTTTCATGAAAAAACTGTGAAAATGAAGGAGTAAAACTGAGTCTGCTCAGCCCCTTTTCTCTTTTCTTCTCCCCTCTGCCTGGTGAATGTGTGAAATTGCATGCAGTGGAGCCCACAGCAAATAAGTGCTAATACTAGAGGTCATTTCGCACTGAGCAGAGAGCAAAAGAAAAGCCAGGTGTAATGGTTTTATGTTTTCATTTTGTGCTCTAGCTCATTTTTCTGCCCTTTGAAGACATAGGAGGGGCACAAAGCAGAGTTTACTTCTCTGCTTTGCTTTCCTCCTCTGTCTCAGAAGAGCATCAGGTCTCATTCCTGCATGCGATGTTCATGCAGGCATAAAACCAATGGATTCCCATGAATCCGTGCTGCATTTGACCCTGCTAGTGACGCATGTGAGGGACCCAATAGCACATAAGTGCTAATGTTTGCGGTCCCATGCATGAAAAGTGCACATTTAAGAAAATCGCTGTGCCTTTTGAATGCTGAACTATCACCTTGACTGGTATCAACTACAAACAGGTGTTATGTATTACAGATTCCTGCTGGCGGATGAGAGGCACCCATTCTTCAATTAGTATCATTGTGTCTCTGTGAGGGCTGGGGAACATGCAGCAGGATATGGAGCACATGGCGAAAGTGGACTGGGAACAAACCTCACTTTCCTTCCTACGAGTAGGACGAGTAGGTCATTATTAGCTTTGACTGTTGATGGGTGCAGTGTTCAGGAAGTATCAGGGAATGGACAGGAAGTTTTGACTTTAATTCCACTTGTTTACTCTGTTTTAATTTGGTTCTGTAGCCCTTTGCCGACATGAGTTTTTTCGATGTCATTTTTACCAAAAAATGAAATCGAAAAAACGAATTGCATTTAATTTTGTTTATATTTGGCCGCTTCCCTCTCCAAACCCCCATCCCTATATTTATCTTCCTTCCCCCAACCCCACCCCACCACTTTTATCCACTTACCTCACCTATATATTTCGATGAGTTTTTTCAATGTTATTCTTTCAGTAAAACTTACATCGAAAAAACTGGTGGGATGAATAAATTCGATATCCTCCATGAACCATTTTAGTAAAAAAGCACATTTCTTTTCACTTGTCAGAGAACAACCAGCGCTTATAGAATAAAGGGTGTGAAGTGACAAGTCAACTGTGAAACGCATGAAAAGATTTGAGCAGGGGCCATCTCTCATTCTCCTTTTACCAAACATCTTAACATCAGCTAGGGACCTGCAGTGATCATCATGACTCCTCACTGTCACCCATCCTCTTCATCTGCTTTTTTCATTGTCCTTTTACTGAAAATCTTAACTTTAGCTAAGTGCCTGCAGTGATTATCATGACCCCTCACTGTCACCCATTCTCTTCATCTGATTTTCACCGTCCTTTTACTTAACACCTTAACATCAGCTAGGGACCTGGTAGTGATCATAATGACTCCTCACTGTCACCAATCCTCTTCTTTGGCTTAATTAGTCTTCCTTTTGCTGAACATCTTAACATTAGCTAAGGACCTGCCGTGTTCATCATGACTTCTCACTGTCACCCATCCTCTTCATTGGCTTCTCTCATCTTCCATTTACTGAACATCTTAACATCAGCTAATTTCCTGCAGTGATCATCATGACTGCTCACTGTCACCCATGCTCTTCACCTGCTGCTATTGTCTTCCTTATACCGAGCATCTTAACATCAGAAAGTGACCTGCAGTGATCATCATGACTCCTCACTGTCACCAATCCTCTTCATCAACTTCATTCCACTTCCTTTTACTAACGTTTTATCATCAGATATGGACCTGCAGTTATCCTCATGACTCCTCACTGTCACCCATTCTCTTCTTCAGCTTCTCTTGTCTTCCTTTTACTGAACATCTTAACATCAGCTAGTGATCTGTAGTGATCATTATGACTCCTCACTGTCACCCATCCTCATCACCCACTTTTCTTGTCTTCCTTTCACTGAGCATGTTAACATCAGCTAGTGACCTGCAGTGATCATTATGACTCCTCACTCTCACCCATCCTCTTCTCCTGCTTTTTTTGTCTTCCTTATACTGAACATTTTAGACTTCTCTCATCCTCTGGTTGCTGAACACCTTAACATCAGCTCTCACTCCTCACTGTAATCCATCCTATCCATAGTCTGCATAAGCCATGAGGAAATCCAGTTCCATGGATTATGCTGTTAAGGATGCCCTTATGACGCACAGGCCCTACTCAAAGTTGGTGTTAAAATTCGCTTTCAGATCATAATAGTTTTTGGTGTTGGGAGGACAGCAACTGGCTGTGATGACAACTGGTTGAAGTCACCATCAAATCTGGTTTTAAGGTTGACACAGAACTTTCCTTGGTATTCCAGATAAAGTATATACCAAAGTTAATTTCAACTCAGGAAGCTGAATAAGAATTTCCCATGTATGACTTAAGGGGGTGGTGTACCTCCTATCAGGGCATCCATCAGCTGCCATTTTAAGCATGGCAGTTCTCTGCATTTTGGCCACCTCAAGTACTGGTTGCATCATTCACAACTAATGCAAAATGGTTGCTGCCCTAACCTTTCTATCTTGGTAGAATGTATAATGTAACAAACCCCATGAGGCACCCACAGTAGCTTCGAGGAGCAGAGAACTCTCTTTTAGATAGTGGGTATTGGAAAGGTTATTTTTGGATCAGTGCTGAAAAAGCAAGACAAAGACTCATACCAGGAGAAGGCGACAGAGAGATTCTCTGATGATGACTCATGGACTCAACAGTGCAGTAAGGAAGGTCGGATAGTGTGAAACTCATAGGAAGATAGCTTCAACGGGAGCATGGCTGCTGCCCCACCAGAACATTGATCAGGACTTGCTCTGCCTTTCCCATCCTAGCCTGAATCCCCTGTCTGTAACCGCTGGTTCCCTTCTCTCCATATTCTGCCTAGTTTACACTTAACTGTCTACCCTACCAAGTGAACACATATTATTGTATGTTGTTACTGTACTCCCTTATTGTAAAGTGTAATGTTGCTTCTGTGATATATAAAACCCAGCACATATGCACCACATAGGGCACTTGCATCAACACAGCACAAATTGCTGATGTCCCTTCATTGCCAGAAACAATGCAAGGTCAGAAAGCTTTCTATACCATTGGTCCCCAACTATAGGATTTATCAGATTTAGTGTGCCTTCCTCCCAAACACTGTCAGTTTGTAGCATTCTCTTTCACTTTGAGGATTATAGCCCATTAGCTCATTATCAACAACACCAATAAATCCCTTGTGAGTAAAAGCTTTGTAAATATCACATAAGATGTGATTAAAAAAATGTAGCGATATTGGCTCTTCAAACCAGTTCTACAATGGAGGCATTTTAGTACCTCAGTGAGGCATAGACAGGGTCAATCTGACCAAATAAGTCATCAGAAGACCAGTATTTTCAGCAACCCCTCGTGCCCTTGCAGATACATCATCTGTTAGGATTGAAAGACAGCGGCTAGACCCTGTCAAGAGGTGTAGTAATAATGGTATCACCTCTAACACAGTGGCATCTGCTAACTCTGTGCCGCATAACATTTGTTTTTTGGTTGGTGTTCCAATGTTGTCTGGTCTGAATAAAAGAGTACCCTTTTGCAATTCCAAACACAGTTATTCACTGTGGGTACTGCTCGATCATTAGAGGAGATGTTTGCTTAATACTAAGGTTTCCAGATCCGGCCAATAGATGTTGTGATTTAATTGAGGATTGCCCTTGTAACCCCATGTTTGATTGATGGCCTTCTTTAAATTGATTATAGGGCTTATTCCCGTAAGGGTGTCAACAATTTGATCTGCAAGTGTATTCATACCACTTCTGGCCCTAACCTCTTGGGATTATTAGCCAACCGAAGCTCAGCAACCCATCGACCATCTGCTCCTGGCTCCACTCTACCAAGTATAGATGTAGACAGTTATTAAATCAACCCGATCTGTCAGACAAAATTGATTGATATATATATAAATATATACTCCCCCACTTGGTAATGACAATTTCCACATGAAACAAGCAACCCCTTCCTAAAACCTCTGCAAATTCCCATTCTTTGTCCATTTTCTAATAGAATATAGCTGGTTTGGTCCTAAAAATGGGAGATACTGACCGGCTTGCTTTTATCGATCAGGAAGACATTATTTGTCTCGAAGAGACAAGGTGTACTGGAGTCTCCTAACCCTTTAAGATGAGGTAGCAATACCCTTGAGATGGATGGGGACACAGAAGTTACTCAAGCATCAATAATCGAAATGACTCAGGTAGTTGGCAAAAGGATAACTGTTTTAATATCAATTATCTATAACAGGGAGTACAACGGACATAAACGGACGTCTCAGCATAAGATCTCTCAATGCATCTAAAGAAAAGCATTCTTTTATAGCAAAAAATCGTCATAGGTGACGTCAACCTACGTATTACTAATGGCATCCTACATGGCAAATGACAAAAACGTAGTGACGAAAATGAATGGTTCTTAAGGAACCCCTAAGTATATGATCCATACTCGTCTACAAGAGTGTAGAATAGTGATAGGCTTCTTAACATCAGGCGGGGCAACTAAGCCCTCCCCTTGAACAGATCACTATGAACGTCACTAAATACACAACGTCCCATTGGCTACACAAACTATAGGACCCTTAATTACGCAGCCCCCTACCATTGGTTGGCACTCCAACCTCCGTCAGTACTTTTACACCTATGTTAGCAGCACGAAGACTGGGCTCCCAGGTGCTGGTGAGCAAGTCTCCAACCATAGCTTTCCACCAATTAGCATAGTCATCCTTCATCACCTCAGTGGTCTGCTCTCAATTAGGGCTTTGAACATGTCCTTGTGAGTGTTCTTAACTCTGGAGAATTCAAGGGAGTGAAGGCACGCTCTGCCCTCATGCGTAGGTGTGACCATCATGCTTGTCTAACTTCATCCTTCCACGTGACTGAAGACCACAAAATCGAGCCCTAGTGTATTTAAAATACTATTTTCTAATATACCTCTGAAGTCTTTCTTGTTTTTGTCCATGCCTTCTGAACAGGACCTCTGTTCTTTCACACGATTTGTATCCAATATCTGCTCACTCCAGCCTGATAAGACCTTGGTTTCTCATCCAGTCTCGCCTTTCTGAGATCCACTTTGTAATTCACTTGCTTTCTAACTGTGATAAACTGGAAAAGAGGCTTTCCTTCTTTAGTTCAGTTCTGCTATAGTACATAGTGGAAACATCCATTCTTTACTCACTTCTATATGTATGTATATATTGGTGCATGCCACAATCTATTCTCTACTTAGCTAGCCTCAGGAATACTTCATCTGCTTGCGTTTCTTTGCATCTGTACACGTGTAAACTGACTTGACATCTTCATCAGTTCTGTAGCATAAGTTTCTTCATCTTGATCCCTAGATGTCACTTATCTTCGATACTTTCTTGATGCCTTATAGAAAATCTACATTCTCTAGTCTCTGCATCTCTTCCATGTGCATCAACTTGGCTCTGCATGACGTCACCATTCATCTTTGCCATTCATTTGTCCTTCTTCTTCCGGGATTTCATTCAAATGGCCACAGTACTGTCGTGTATGCAGGTATGGTTTTCTCAATGGGATCCTTGCCTCCAGGATTCTCCTTGGTATTGGTATTTTCACAGGTAATGCCTGTGTCTCACACTCTGGTTCCCAACATAAAGACAAGATGGGTGAGGTGATTGAGCTGAGGGTACTTAGCTCCTTCTCTACAATGGGCACACTACCCTTTTCAAAAAATTGTCTTTTGCAGTCTTTCTGCTAATGCTATGAAGGGATCTTGGCGCTGTCCCTGTGGGAAATTGGCAATTTGGGTCTTGGTAGTTCTCTGTTATCGTTGTGAAGATGCCGTGACTAATTGCCCTGGTTTGAGACTGAAATGTGGTGTGTCCTTTTTTGTAAACTTTCTTATTCTTAATGTTTTTGTGAGGCCTACAGCGAGAAACATTTATTTTAGACGGTTAGAAGTGTTGGAACAAATTATCTGTGACTTTAAATCTTCCCTTGAATGGATGTGTGATGCTGCTGTTATCGTTGCTTGTGATTTAAATGTTCATTTAGGGTCAGTGTCCGAATGTGTGGAGGTAATCAATGGGGAAGACGAAGTATGAAATACACCTGGAATCAAGTCTGGTTTCCCTGAATACCATTGTTCTGGAACTTTAGTGATTTGTATGTTTTTCATAGAACTGGGCCTGAGGGCAACTAATGGAAGACGTTGGGGTGATCAGCCTGCAGCTCCAACCTTCAGGAGAGGAATGTCAAAGTCACACCTGGATTATATTCTCCTGAATTTAGAGAGCTGGCAATTGGCAGATAGGTTGGAAGTGTCTTTCAGACCTGAGAGCGATCATGACCCACTTAATTGAACCCTACAAATAGCATATCACCATCCTGGGATGGGGACTGTGAATGGTCCTTCATATACCTATAGTATACACCATAGGAAATGTATTAAGCTGCAGAATGTAGAGCAGAAGACTAATATACCACACATTTATTCAAGATTAAATCCAGTATTTGAGGCCTATTTTCTTAATTTCATTTTAGGCTTACTTAATGTTGAACAATGTTACAATGTTATTTTTAGTTTGATCACGCTTTTTATAATCAGCAGGCTATCTCTCTTTGAGGCTGAAAAAGAACAGAAGGCAACCTGTGGCTTGACCAAGAAATTAAGACCCTGATGACTCAATTACACTCTGAGCTAAAAAAGGGCAACAGAGTTCACACAGGATTGGTTAAGGATTTTAGTTTAAGTATAAGTCTCTTATTTATCCCAAATAATTGCACTGAGCAGAAAGAACTGGGAAAAGATTCTTGAAGTAACGTCCGATAAAGACTCCAAGAAGTACTGGAATCTTATGTCCCATCCTAGTACTTCCTATAGCCGATTGCAATATTCGTCATTGATTTCGGGTGACGAATGACTGGGGCATTTTTCCCGTTTATACTATGATAATTCAGTCCCTTGCAATAACCATGAACCTTTACATAGTGTCAGAGTGTCAATATTAGAAGCAAAACAGAGAAAAATAAATTAGAATTTGATACCATTGAGGTTACCACTGCAATAGTCCAACAGAAAAATGGTAAAGCTCCTGGATCTGATTGTATTCTGGGTGATCTGTTCCTGAGCAAACCTTTAATTTGAGGACCATTCCTCATTTCCTTTTTGAATGTTTTAAATACAGTAAACTTAACTGCCCTGATCTGGCATTCTGCCAAAATCATCCCAAAATTTAAGAAGGGGGAGTTTATCTCATTTGAATTATCACCCTATTTCATTACTTGACTTGACCTCCACAGTGTGTGGAAGGGTAGTTTTGGTGCATCTTGAAGTTTGGGCCGATGAGCACAAACTTGCATCCGATGTTCAGGGCGGTTTCAGGAAGGGCCGAGTTTCAGTAGATCAGGCTTTTTTGACTTATTTCATTCACTCACACATCAGTAAATGTTAAAGAAGAGCCTCTTTACACTGTCTGTGTAACCCTTAGAACTGATTCGATACAGTAGATAGAGACATACTTTGGCAGGTTCTCAGAGAACTGAGACCCCCAATAAGTCTAATAAAAGCACTACAGACACTTTATGCAGACACCGCTGCAAGAGTTAGGTTTCCACCCAATGGTGAATGCACCAACTATTTCCCAGCGAATAGGGGTGTGACATGGTCGTGTTGACACAATGTCTATGTCTGATCAACAAAAATGAGTTGGCAACATTGATTGAAAAATGAGACTGCAGCGCCCCAATTATTGATCGGGAAAAAATAGGATGAAGTACATGGCCCTTATATCCAACACCCCAGCTGGTATAAAAAAGGAAAAAAACAGCTGACGGTTCTAGAGAAATTCTGTAGGAGTTCAAATTGGATATAAATAACACTGCAACAGCTGCATTGGTGTGTCAACATACTTGTGCAAGAAAAAGATCCACCTAGTTGGCAATTATTTAGGTATATGTATCTCTTATAACGGTGAGCGGAGCAATACATTGAAACAAAGCAAATGCACCTAAGGACAAAGGTTTGGGGCAACTGCTTCACTTATGCACAAACCTGCGGGAAATGCCATTACCCCTACCGTGGAAGTGCATAAAGCGAGGGGACGATCAGCGGCAGTATATAATGCAGAACTATGGCATCACTCATGGATAGGTAGGCTGGGTCTGGCAGAGAGGGCATTTTGAAGAAAGATATCAGTTATCCCAGCCTAAGCTCCATCCATTGCAATGTATAAAGAAGTGGCCATTCGCACGATCTTGCATGAGTTTATCTGAAACCCCTTCTTTTCTGAGTACGGCTGAAATCAAGTGCTGAGTTACTGATACACAAAATAATACTGTGGGTGGCCCCATTCCAACGACTCAGTGGGTTGTAACTGGAAATGGCTTACATTCGTCACCAATATGTTGTCTGAACTCAGCCCAGGTCATCTCGGGACTGAGTCTGGTTGCATTGATCATGTAACCAAAACTACTTTAAAAGCAGCCTTTGGTGATTGGGCCTTGCCACATTTCTTAAATCCAATGGACCCTGGCATAACCTTGTCCATATATCTAAAAATAAAGAACTCAAAGGAGCTCACTTTCAGCGGGCCATAATGTAAATGGAAGATGCAAGAGCCTTGCGTAAGTATTCATACCATATTTCATTTTCATTCATTTGTATGGTGGAGAGGAGGGACGGAACGCAACTTTCGTTTCCGCGGCTCCCCTCCCCCCCACCACACAAATACTCCTGCATTTGTGCCAGCATGCATTTTCATGACGGCACAAATGCTGGGGATCCCTATGGAGTCAGACGGCTTTTTGCACCAGAAAAAGAGCCGCCGAACTATATAGGAATCAATTGTAAAATCTGCCTGCCATCCGTACATTGCAGGCGGCCTTTACTCAAGTTACACGGCGGAGTGCAAAATGGGAGGGCTTGTACGCCGCCTTTTGGCCTCCCTTTTGCGCTCTGCCGTGCAAAGGACACAAATTAGGCAGTGGGGGTTCGCCTATAACGGGTCCCCGCCACCGAATTACGCAGGAACTCCAATATGAGCTCCATAGAATTTTCTTTAAAATGTTTTGTCTGGATACTCTCCCTTTAGCAGTTTTTTTTACAAGTAAATGGGCTCAAGGGAGCTCTAGGGTTTGCCCTTTCTGCAGAGATGTCCTGGAAACAGTTTCCCATTTTTATGTTTTTTTTTTGCCCTACATACACTATTTTAGGGGAAACATGAATTAAACCACAGCTCAGTATCCATGGGATAAGAGAGGCCGAATAGGCTTTGAGCTTTTATAAAGAATATCATTGTAGAGAAAACAGTATTGCTGCTTTACATCTCATGTATAGTTAGTAAGAGAGCAGATAATTGGTCAATGCTGTTCTCCCTCCCCCTTCCCCGCTCCATATGCTTGTACTCAGTCACTTTACTGCTGCGCATAACCTTAGAGGCCTGCATGGTGATGGAACGTGTTGTACCTGAGACCATAATTCGTTTTTAGGTCAAGTATTTTACTGTTTTTACTGTTTTTTTTGTTTTTTTTACTGAGTATTGTAATGAATTGCATTTTATTTAACATAGATTCCAAGATGCTAAACCTATTTGTTGTTAGTTGTCAGTGTTGTACTATGTGCTTTGTATATGTTTGTATTTATTGAAGTTGGCACTTTGATGGCGCGCCGCCCAATAAAGTTTATTGTTAGTTAATATCAAATAGGTTGCTAGACAGAATGTTGATACAGTTAAAGCGTGAAATTAAGTCCCTGAAATGTAGCCTTGGAAGTCTCACGTAAATGTTACGTGAGCAAAGGACACGAGAAGCTCTCTGCGGCGTTCCCGCGCATGCGCGTGGCTGCTCGTCGAAGGCTACGCAAACTTAGCCAAAAGCGTCACGTGCGCAGCACTTGTAACAAGGAAGATAGCTGTGAAAGAAAGGCTAGGACACATTCATCTCGATAATGAAATAAAAACCATGCACACGGTGTTATGAAAAATAGGGAATCGGTAGGGAAAAAATACGGAATAGAAAAAAATATGTGTTGCATACATACATAATATGAAGCATCTCTTGTATATGCTTCCCACTAGTGAATATCCCTGCAAAATTATCCTTTCTCGTTCCATCTGTCCTGGCAGATGTATTATTTTTAATTTCCTAGATACACACTGCGCATGTGACTGTTACTCTGCTATTTATCGGTGTCATGTAAATCTCTTGGCTGGATCGATGCGCCAGTCTTCGAAACGAAGATTCGGACCTGGAGGGAAACTCTGAAATGAAAATGTAACAACATTAGGGAAAATAATGTATTAAAACATGTTTATTAATGTGTCATGATATAAGCGTGCCTCAACTCTGCTTAAGAAACAGGAAGCTGTTATCGTTCTGCTATTTGATTTTAATCACTTGTGCTGATAATACATTCAGCAGGATGCTCAAACTGCTGGCCTGCCCACCCATTCAGCAAAATAGTCAGATACCCAAACGATCCAAAGGCAGGTCTCAGCGAAAATACAAACTTTAAAAATAGAGACTAGAAAAACAAAGACTAAAGAAATAAATTTAGCAAAAATCTCCTTGAATTTAGAAATAAGAAACATAGTTTAGTACCCGAAAATGCAGAAAAAAACATCTTACGCCATACACTCCCTGGGCACCCTAGGCCTTCACCGTTCACTAGGGCCTGCAACCGTTTGCTCCACAGAAATTTTGAACTACAACTTCCATCAGCTCCAGCCAGCATAGTCAATGGTGAGATATCATGGGAGTTGTAGTACAAAACACATGGTGAGCCTCAGGTTGCAGACACCTATTGCACTAACATGTACCTCTGCCCCGTACCTCTGGGATCCACATTTCCTTTAAATTACCACTTTTCTCTCCCTTTAACAATCTTTGACCAGGCCCAGCAACATACCCACCATCCATCTTTAAAACAACCCCTAACTAAAATGGCACCCCCAGCAATGTACCCACCAACCATCTGTAAAACATTGCTAACTAAAATGGCACCCACCATATTTACTTGTACAAAATGTGTGTAAGTTGAGAGTAGCACCCCAATATTTGTGTATCCTTTGCTGTGTAGTTATAATGTTACTGGGCTTTCTGTATACCCCCAAATGCATAGTGGCTCCATCCAAGAGGCACTGGACACGCTCATGTCCCTGCAGCTGGCAAACAACCAAAATTATTTTTTACAAGTATGTCGCGTGTATGTGCAAACCCTGTGTGGGGTATTGAAAACAGGCTAAACACTACACGAGTTAATTTTCACCCAATTTACAATGTGTTTATTTATTTCATGTGTATAGCGTGCAAACAGACGGGAGGCATTGTGGCGCTGTTAGAGGTACATGCCATTTACGATACATACATGCAAATTGTAAGCATTAGGTTACACATACAGTGTATAGGGGTGTGCCGCAGCCTTCAGGGTTACGGTGGTGGTTAGCTGTGATGACCTATGAAATGACGCAGGGGCTACAGAAATACATACATAGAAATGTGTTTGCTCATGGGTGGCACTGGTAAAAGAGGCAACACAAACTACCCCAAAAAGTTCCACTGCCTTTCAAGACCATAATGACTTAAGCGAGGTGGCTTTGCATGCGTATGTTAAATCGTTTGGGCGCACAGAACTTTAAATTGCCAGCCACATTCAGAAAAGTGGGATCATCGTCTAAGGTATTGTTAGGTTGCAGCATAAAGAAACTTCATTTTGGAAAATATGTGCATCAAACTTGTTGTGCAATTATTCTCTAAAGAATGTTATCCTGCAAATGTTGCTCAAATGTGCCCTATTTGGAAGTTAAGTGACTGACATGTCCCTGACATTATAGTCTGATCGTCCATCTTAAAACTGTGCCTTTCACTTTCCCCCTCGCCCTAAAAGGGAATATTACAGAAAACTGTGTTCTCCTCTGCTATTTGACACCCATGCGCCTATTGGATCCACTGATTTAAAGAGCCACTCTCAAGCAACAGTTGAAAACACAAATGAAGTAATGGCCAATGGCACCATGGAGAGCAGCAGCAGACTTGTAAAGATATGTTAATTCGCCCCAAAACTGAGCTCTAAAATTGGCTGCAGCAGGGATCCGTTGTACAGTTAATCGTCCCCACTCCCTGTTTTGTTTTCCAAGCAAATAATACAACAGATGAGGGTGTGCCATAGACTTGGCTGATGACTGAATGTGTGAATTCTTCAGCTATGACGTGCAGTGATGCACATAATTCAAGAGGTACCTATATAAATCTATTGTGCACATGTTATCTCTCCCCCTTCTCACGGACTCTTCTTTTCTCTTCTCCTTTTCTTCTTTCCTTCTTTTCTTCTTCGAAAGTCGATTTTCGAGGGCTTTGCTCAGGACAGGGGTGATGCTATTGCTAGGCGTGATTTTTGGTTGTCACAATCCCCCTTATCTTCCAAGGGTAGTCGAATGTAAAATGCCTGCAATACCAATTACTTTATCGTGCTTTGCTGTGGCGTCCAAGGGTATGTGATTTTATATGCATTATCTACAAACACATCCTGGAGATGAATTACCAAAAAGTCATGAATTACCAAAATGCATTCTTACACATGCACAAATGTGGGTTGTGCATGCTTAAGTGCATTAGTTCTAGGGCAAAATTGCCCTAGCACAAAAGCAATTTACAGGGTAATTCATAGAATTTCACACAAAAGTGGCGTACACGGCTGGCGCACAGTGTGTGCGTGCGAATGTCTGCGCCAGTCGCGTGCGCTTAAATCGATTTTTGCGCACAGCGTATTCATGGATTTTAGCCTCCAAAACCAGCCGTGGCACAGAGTGGTGCAGCGACCCTGCAGCAGCGCCAGTTAAGCCCCCAAGAACGCCCCTAGCACAAGGAAAAGCCATCAAAATCCCCAATCCGGTGCAAAGGGCTGTGCTAACCCTGGACCAGTTTACAGGGTTGCCAAACAGCAAACGCCAAGCGGGGAACGTGTATAACTGGGGTTCGCGGGAAGTTTCACACGCGATTGGAGCAGGATACGTGTATTATGGGGTTCGCGGGAAGTTTCACACGCGAAAGGGCCCTGTGCGAGCGGGGTACGTGTATAACTGGGATTCGCGGGAAGTCTCACATGCGATTACAGCAGGATACGTGTATTACGGGGTTCAAGGGAAGTTTCACACGCGAAAGGGCCCTGTGCGAGCGGGGTACATGTATAACTGGGGTTCGCGGGAAGTCTCACACGCGATTACAGCAGGGTACGTGTATTACGGGGTTCAAGGGAAGTTTCACACGTGAAAGGGCCCTGTGCGAGCGGGGTACGTGTATAACTGGGGTTTGCGGGAAGTCTCACACGTGATTACAGCAGGGTACGTGTATTACGGGGTTCAAGGGAAGTTTCACACGCAAAAGGGCCCTGTGCGAGCGGGGTACGTGTATTACTGGGGTTCGTGGGAAGTCTCACACGCGATTACAGCAGGGTACGTGTATTACGGGTTTCAAGGGAAGTTTCACACGCTTAAGGGCCCTGTGCGAGCGGGGTACGTGTATTACTGGGGTTCGCGTGAAGTTTGACACGTGAAAGGGCAACGCCCGTGCACGATACGTCACAGACGCGCTTACGTGCTAAGGGCCTTTGGTCCAATGAAATGGCGTACATGTGCTGACCCGCTTACGCGCTAAGGGCCTTTCCTCGAATTACATGCTGACATGCAATTTTTTCACGTGCCAAATCACTCTGTATCAAGCTGGCCACGCATACACACACAGAAGATCACGCTCCTGCCCTGAAGGCCATTTTCCTGCCCCCCAGAGCCCGGAGGACGCTCACACCTGCCATCTGCTGCTACGTGACTGTCTGCTGCCCACGTGCCCTGCTATTTGGTGCCTGCACATCAGCCATCTGCAGGGGTCAAGTTGCTGTGTCCACCCCTACTGGAACAGAAGACTCCCGACTGGGATACCATCCTTCCACAGCCCAACCCCAGGACCCAGTTGCCCACCCACTCCTGCCTCTGGGGTTGCCATGTCGGGCACATCTCCATCTGGCACCACTGGCAACCCCCAGCCAGAGAGGCAGAGGGCCACCAGCTTCACTGCCACCAAAGTTGGTGTCCTGGTGGAGCATGTCCTGGGGCATTATGATGCCCTCTTCGGAACATCACGCGCCAACAAGGAAGGATGGGAGAGGATCTGGGACGACGTAGTGGTTGCCATCAACGCGGAGGGGGTCAAGAAGCGCTGGGAGGGCTTCAGGTCCAGGACCCTCCACAAGGCCCAGTTCCTCGCGGAGGGGGGCCGGGCACGCATGAGTAACATCCAGATGAGGGTTCTGGAACGCGTAAGCCCAGCGCTCCACACCCAAATCCATCGGAGGCAGACCTGTCCGGAGTTGAGCGGTAAGTGGCCAAGCATTGCTGTGTGAGACAGGGCATGTTGCAGTGTGCTGGTAGTCTGATGCTTGCCTGTATGTGCGACATAGGCCATGTATGGATGTGTGTGTGCAGGGACATCATGGTCATGCATGTGAGACCAGTTATGTGTGAACCACATGGTTGGTGCATGTGTTTTAATGCAACATGGGGAGCTCTGTAAGGAATGGGTGCTGATGTCATGTACATGTATGTGCACATGTGTGTGTGTGTGCCAGAGAAGTGTGTGTGTGACTTTGAAACGCCATGCCTGCATGTGACTTTGAAGGCAACATCTTGGTTTACAGGGGCCCTTCTACATGGATGTTGATGTTGATTGCAGGCGCCAGGACTGTTTCTACATGTGTGTTGTGTGCATTCACCCATGTGTTGTGGAATGACAGGATGGAAGTGACATTTGACAGTGCCACTCATGTGTAATTGCTTCCTATCTAGGGTATTTTGTACTGTACCCTGATGATTGTGTTTTATGTCTCCCTCTACGCAGCGTCAAGTGAAGAAGAGGGCGGAGACGGTGCTGTGGAGCCAAGCGGAGGGGATGCCTCCACTGGGCGGCGACGCAGAGCCCAGCCACCTTCGCAGGAATTACCATCATCCGGGACAGAGGGGGCTGGTGCTGCGTCTGCCACAATGGCTGTGGCGGAAGGGCCGGGTGAGCCCCCACAGGGGCTTCCAATGGCGTAAGACGGTGTGGGGACATCCAGGTTGGTGGTCTCCACAGAGGAGGAGGAGCCCGCTACTGAGCCGCACATGGGGCCTGGTGGGGGTAGTATCACTGGTGCAAGTGGTGCAGTCCAGGGCCAGGGTCAGGAGGCAGCACAGGTCACCGTGGAGGGGCTTGTGCATGTCGCTGTCCCTGACCCTGTGACTGCACCACCATGCACCAGCAGGGAGGCCCTGTCCCAGGCCTGTCCGCAGGTAGGGGAGAGTGCCATGTCATCTGCCTCTCCACTACCTGCGGACGAGGGGTCCCACGAATGTATGGGCTCCGTCCTGGTTGGTGAGTCCCTACATGTGTCACGCACTCTGGCGGACCTCTCCTCCTCTGTGGAGACTATGCGCCAGTCGTTCTCCACACCGTCATCTGGCCCAGATTCCACCAGGGCCCCCTGTGGACCTGGCCCGACCAACACAGCCAGCTAGGTGGAGCTCACATCCCTGCCACAGTTGGGAGTCGGCGGCCCAGCAGGGGTGGACACCACAACTGGAGACCAGCTGATGGAGGATGTGCAGGCACCATCAGACACGGCACATGGACAGCAACAGCAGGAGCAGGTGGGAGCCATCATGGCTCGGGGCCTTTGACATTGGAGGGCCAGGCATCGGCCAGAGGGCAGGAGGACCCAGGACTGGAAGTGACTTCCAAGTGGCAGAGGTTAGGCCATGCCATAGATGCGGAGCGGCAGCGGGCAGAAGAGGCATGGCTCACGATGGTCAGGGCGGAGAACTCCATGCGGAGGGCCCTGAGGCGGGCCGAGTGCCTCGAGGCAATTCGCAGGGAGTTGGAGGAGAACATGTCGTCGTCCCTGCGAAACCTCAGGGCCATGGAAGAGGACCGCCTCCAGGACATTGAGCAGGAGTTTGATGATGCCCTGGCCAGGGACATCCAAAGGTGAGCCGTCGGACTAGCCCGCTGCCCTTGTAAATAGTTTTTAGAGTTAGGTTTCCTTTTCGTTTTCCTTTTATTTGTGGTCAATGGACAATGCCACACAAATTTGTATATAGTTATATTTTTAGGTAGGTAGGTAGGTTTCAA
Organism: Ambystoma mexicanum; assembly: GCF_040938575.1. NCBI lineage: Eukaryota > Metazoa > Chordata > Amphibia > Caudata > Ambystomatidae > Ambystoma > Ambystoma mexicanum. The sequence continues at coordinate 381,751,955 of NC_090933.1, forward strand.
TTATTTTGGTTGAGATCATGGACCTTTTACATCCTTGGACAATGGATTGTAAATAGTTGGACTATGGATTGATTTCTCTTATTTTCTGTATTATGAACATGAAGCAATGGAGATTTTTTTGTACATTTCCTTTGGATTTGCGTTGTTGGAGGGTGACTTTGGACTGTTTTGCTTTCAAATTCTTTTGGGTGGTTATCATTTTCAGTCAATCATCTTTTTCACATGCTTTTCATTTCATGTTTCATATTTTGGTATGCTTTCATTTCATTTTTGATTCCATGTACATAATACATTTTCATTTTTTAGTTCCATGTGTGGGATTCACTCATTGGGTTGATGCATGTGAAAATGTGGGTTTACACAAGCAATGCCAACCAGTGTATGTGTGTGACGGACATGTGTTGATGTAAATAGTTGATTTTTGGTTTGTGTCATGAGATCAGCATTTCACTGCTGGGGGTGGGGGTGCTGGGGGACATGAGTGGGGGCCTGCTGGCAGGTGCCTGCACTGCTGGGAGGTAGGGGTGCAAGGGGACATGAGTGGGACATGAGTGGGGGCCTGCTGGCAGGTGCCCTGCACTGCTGGGGGGTGGGGGTGCTGGGGGACACACCATTTCAGCAGGGTACTTATATTTCAGGGGTGCAGGGGAGTCCTACACGTGATTTGGCAGTGTGGGTCCTCCCAGGTGTTCCCTCTACACCCTCCACGGACCCTGCAGGCAGCCCACACCACAGGGGACTACCCTGCACCCCTGGACATGTCCCGCAGGCAGCCCATCCACCATGGGCATGCCCCCCAGCCAAGCCACATGGCACTTTGACGCAACGCCACCCCACCCAGGACAGGCTCAACCCGGTCCCGGATAGCCACGTCCGCAGGGAGAGGAAGGCCAGTTGTAAGCGCATCCCCTCCCTGAAAACGGGTCTGGACGTAGGCATCCCTGCTGGTGCGGGATGATGCAGTCACAGGATCGGGAACAGGATTACACACAGGCACCTCCGTGGTGGCCTCTGGTGCCTCCTGTCCCTGCCCCTGCACTGCACCACTGGCACCAGTGGAATCCTCACCTCCAGACCCCGTCTCTGTCCCTTGCACGGCCTCCTCCTCCACCAAACCCCCCTCCAACCTGGATGACTCCGTGCCATCTTCCTCCGTCGGACCCTGTGGGGTCTCATCTGCCCCTTCTGCTGCCGAGAAGTCCAACTCCGACCTCCGCCTCTTGGACCTTCCCTCGGCAGCTGCGGCCTGGGACGCGGCACCGGACTCCTCACTCCCCGACAAGATGACAACCTGGGAGGGGAGCCGAGCCTTGTGTGTCTGGCTGGCGGGATGATCCCTGCCGCTGTGCTCCACAGCACCCTCTCCGCCCTCTTCTTCAGTTGACGCTGCAGACAGGGAAAGATAAAACACAGGCATCAGGGCACTGTACAATGGACTGATACACACATGACAGTTGCACATGACTGGCATTGCTTAACTACAGACACGGCATCACACTCCACGACACACATGTCATTTTAACTCACACACATGAACATTTCAACAGCAACATTGCACCAGGCAGCACCATCCATACACATACAACAGCATGAACAGGCAAAGGTGAGCCTAACATCACATGAAACACCAGGAGTGCACTAGACAAGGCACACACGCCACCACACTTACATGCATGTCTGCATCTCTTCAAACTGTTGCAGTGATGAGATCGCCATACATGTCACATCTGCCATTCATCCTTCTACATGTCAGTGTCACGTGCATCCTTGTTGCATCACATTTGCACACTTGTCAGATACACATACATGCACATGTACACAGTGCAGATACATGCATTATGAACCACCATCCATGCCACAACCATGCCAATGTACATACAAATTCAATGCATGTGTGCTCCCACACATGCATCTGCCCAGCATGCTTACCAACACATACACCATCCATGTGTCTCACAACTGAGAGGACTCACATGTGGCTGCCTCAGGCCCATGTTCATACACATCCCTACATGCCCCTAGATAAACACATGTGCAACCGGCACACTACTGGCACACCACGACACGGACAGCGTACTATCACCATGCATGTACACTTACCTCTCGACTCCAGGTGGGTCTGCCTCTCAAGGATCTGGATGTAGAGCGCTGGGCATATGCGTTCCAGGACCCTCATTTGATGGTTTGACAGCTGGCCCCGGCGCCCCTAGGCATCCGCTGCCTTAGCGAGGCGCCAGGCCTTGTTGAGGGTCCTGGACCTGAAGTCCTTGCAGCGCTTCTTGACATGATGTAAGTCGCGGACTGCCACCCCCTCCGCGTTGATGGCAGTCACGATGTCCATCCATATCCTGGTCCGTCCTTCATTGTCGGCGCGCAAACTTACAAAGAGGGCATCATAGTGCCCAGGACTTGCTCCACTAGGACACCAAGTTTGGTGGCAGTGAAGCTGGTGACCCTCTGCCTGTCTGGCTGGGGGTTGCCAGTGTTGCCAGATGGTGTTGTGCCGGACATGGCAACCCCAGAGGCAGGAGTAACAATAATAATAATATTTTGGCATTTATATAGCTCTACGAACCCTGAGGTATCTGAGCGCTGCTTATTATTACCCACGGTGTGTGGTGCTCATTTATTGACCTCGGAAGGATGAAAGGCTGAGTTTGGCCCTGCCGGGATTCGAACCTGCGTTAGCAGGCTCTGCACGGATGTCAAAGCGAGCGCTCTACTCGTTGTGCCACTTGAATGGAGTGGGTGGGCAACTGGGTCCTGGGGCTGGGCTGTGGAGTGATGGAATCCGAGTCGGGAGTGTTCGCTTCCAGCAGGGGTGGCCGCAGCAACTACACCCCTGGCTGACGTGCAGGCAGCAAATGGCAGGGCACGTCGGCAGCAGGCAGTCAGGCAGCAGCAGATGGCAGGTGGGAGCGTGCTCAGGGCTCTGGGGGGCAGTAATTCGGCCTTCTGGGCAGGAGCGTGGTCTTCCGTGTGTTTTCACGTGTCCAGCTTGATACAGAGTGATTTGGCACGTGAAAAAATTGCACATCAGCGTGTAATTCGAGGAAAGGGCATTAGCGCGTAAGTGCGTCAGCACACGCACGCGATTCCATTGGACCAAAGGCCCTTAGCGCGTAAGTTACATTACACGCGCGGGCGTTTCCCTCATATCACGTGATGACAGAGCACACGTGGAAAAACTGCACGTCCGAGTGTCATCGCGTGTAATTGGAGGAAAGCGCCCGCGTACACGCATATCTGACGTGTACGTGTGGGCCGGTTTAAAAGCTACGTGTAGGATGCCATTTCATTGTACGTGCTTTTCGTGGCGAGCGAGTGGGTGAAATCTGTACTTCTTGTCAGTTCACACGCGATTACCTCACAGCGTTTCTAGTTCGTACTCCCTGTTACCTCTGACAGCTATTTTCTGATTTTTTGTTGGGCCTGTTTCCTCTAACAGAGTTCACTTCTCCTTTTGTCCTGTCTAATCAGACAGCATACAATTCTACTTTTGGCGAGGGTGTTGCCAACGCGCACACGCATATTTTTCACATTCTTTTTCCAGGCAGACGGTGAGTTCCGCACGTACTTAGCAACTGTGCTTGCCCTGTGTGTCGCGTTCCCCTTCAGAGGTCATTGTAGGCTGCGTGTATTACGCATATGCTTATTTTGTGTTTCTGGGTGCCACAGCGTAGTGCGGGTTCATTTTTTCACACATGTGGTCTACGAGAGGTTGTGTGCACGTTAATTTTTGATATTGGGCTGCCTGTGCATTGCGTGACCCGTCATCTTCCCCCAGGGGTCACAGACAGCCTTGTTAGAGCACTAGGGTACTAATTCCATCTAGTATCCTACCCCTTTGACCCCCAATTGCCAAGGACAATAGTTTACTGCAACTCCCATACGCACAACATCAGTGCCATGGCTGGGAGGCGACCAAGTGGTAAGGGAGGCAAAGGTGGCCGACCCTCAAAAGGTGGGCATGGTGGGCTTGGTAGGGGACGTGGCCGGGATTTGCAGGGTGCCCCTATAACCCCATGTCTGGAGGAACAATCAAGGACACCCATGCCCCCTCCCCCATGGTTGAGGGAAACATGGCTGACACCATCCAAGCTCAGCCCCTGTTGGACGAGCCCATTGTGGCACCTGACCTGGCACAGGATGCGTCCCTGGCTGACTTTCTGGTCAGCAAGTCTAGGCCACGTGTGGCGGTGCAAGTTGTTGTCACCAAGCCACATGGATCTGGGGCAGCTATGTCATCTGCTGCCCCAAGTATGCAGGGTGGGGAGGCTGCAGGGGCAGCTGCAGCTCCATCCGCCCCAGATCTGACTCTCCCAGCCAGCACAGTGTCAGTCCAGGTCCATCAAACTGACGTTTCACCTGCCAACATTACCCTGCAACCAATGCCTGCATCAAGACCTATGGTCATTGTGGATTCCCACACTCCTACTAGCCAGTCCACCGGTGATTCTGCCCCTACTGACCAGAGCGGCGTAGCCACTCTGGCTGTGCTCCACCTTTAAAGAAGAGGAAGAAGGCTGAGACCCCAGACAAGACTACACACTCCGGTACCTCAAGGAAGTCTTGCTTCAATGAACCGGAACTTGATGCACTTGTGGGCTATGTGTCGGCACATAGCCACGAAATGCTGGTAACTGCAGGGTGCAAGACCACATCTGGTCAATGTAAGGCACACTGGCAGACCATCGCCGACCGCATAAGTGCCCTTGGATTTGTGAGGCGCTCAGCTGATGATTGCTACAAGCGGTGGAATGACCTGAAACGCAGAGCAAAGAACAAGCTGGCCTCAAATCATGCCGCTACTCTGATGACTGGCGGTGGGTCTCCATAAGAGGACAACAAATTCACTGAACATGAGTCTGTTGCTGGGGCCTTTGTCACAGAGCAACAGATCCAAGGTGTGGGAGGACTACCTGATTATGATGCATTGTCTGGTGAGTGCCCATGCATGTGTGTGTAATGCATGTGTATGTTGTTTGGGTGACGGGTTCTGATTGAGTGCCACATGAAGTGTGTGTGCCTGAGTGGTATGGGTCACCCATGTGCTTCATCCAAAACATTCAGCGGCCTTGGATTTGGGTGTGACAGTATCCCTTTTGCCCACATTAGTAATTTTGCTCAACATTACGGCAGTTGCCCTTGAAGTGGCAGCTTGCAACAACATTGTTTGTATTTTTCAGTGTTCGTTCAGGCTGATTGTTTCAATTCGACCACTTTGCTACGCATTCCTCAGCCCTATTGTCACATTTGTGACATGCTTCTGTCATTGATGAACCCCACATTGGCCCACACGTTTTACCTAGTTAGATGAATGATTTGACCATTCAGGCTAATTAAGTATTAGCCTGATCACAGGAATTTTTGGGGCCTGTTTGAATGTGGAACATGATAGTTCTTTCCTGTCATGTTGAAGTGACCAACCATTGATGTGTACATCGGCCTGCATTCACTGTATTTTTGTACACTGGATGTGTTGCAGTGTGTGGCACATGCCTATTTTGTCACACTATGTAGCATTTTTGATCTCATCATGTCCATCTCACATGGATGGCTGACCGTATTCATTCACTGACATATGGATGTACTTGTGGAATGTACCATGGCTATGGTACATGCCATCTGTGTGATGTCATGTGTCATGTATGTGTATTGGACATGCCACTCACAGGCCAATGTGTGATGGCAGTGCTACCCAGCATGCAGCAAATGTGTTGCTCTTCAAACTTGCTGTCATCAGTGTCTGCCTTTTGCCTCCCCTTCCAACTCAGTAACAGTGCATGCATGGGAGGGTTATAGTCATGTGGGACATGTGTAAATCATGTACTGGTTCTGTAGCTTGTCAGGCCTGTTTGTGTGCTATGGTGCTAATGCCTGTTTCCATTTTTGTCTTTCATGTTTTTGCAGGGGATGACGCACTTGATGCTGTTGAGGTTGAGGAGATGGTGCAGACCCAGGAGGAATCTCAGGAACGACCGGGCACCATGTGGGACGTGGTGTGGTGGTGGGTGAGAACCCAATCTTGCTGCAGAACATTCTGTCGAGGGGTGCCTCTGGGTGCACCTCCCCAGACCTCTATTCAGGTGCTGATTCGGATGATGAGACCTATGTGCCATTGCAGGTAAGTGTTTCTGGCAGGGATTCTGTTCTGTCCAACCCACCTGTACCAGGGGTAGAACCCTCTATGGGGATGTCAGTGTTGGTAAGTCCGCCTTTGGCGGTTACGGATGCAGGGTCACACTCCACAACATCTGATCCTGTTCCTGGGCCAGCAGATCAGAGGGGGAATGCAGTCCTGCAGCCTCAGGCAGTGCCGGCACAGCAAGGCGCAGATCACCTTGCCCCAAACAGGTTTGGTGCCCGCCGACGCGGTGGCCGTACGCCACCAGGCAGTACCGCATGGGAACAATCCATGTATGGTATGGCAACCCAACAGGCAGCATCAGTTGAGATGATGGCTCAGGCAATGGAGAGGGTGGCCACTTCCATTGTCCCCCCTGAAAGGCAGATGGAGCAACTACAGCAGGCAACAGACTCCATTTGTCAATCACACAGGGAGGACATGTTGGCGTCCAACAGGGACAGACGGGCTGCACTGGAGACTCTACGCCAATCGATATCAATAGAGTCCCAGAGCCACAGGAAAGCCCTGAGGGTAGAACTCCATCACCTCAGGGAGACTCTTGTTGACCTTGAGGCTTCCACTAACTTGAGGACAGAACAGCAGCTGGAGCAGCTCACACGTTCGCTCTCAGCTGAGATGCAGGCAACTCGGGAGGAGATCCGGGCATCCGTCAGGTGCTGCATGGGGATCTCCGCACTATAATCCTCCAGAATGAGACCTTCCACACCCGCATGCTTGCTGCCATGGAGGGCAATACCAGGGCTTTGCGTGGGCTGCCTCCCATAGCAGCACCACCACCTCCTGGGCAGCACTACCTCCTGTGGCAGCAGCAGAGGGTGTTGAGAGCGACAGCAGCAGTTCTCCCACAATGGCAAAGCCGTGCAGGCCATGAGCCCATGGAGGTGTTTTTTTTCCCAACATCCACACAGGTGGCTGTTGGTGCGCACCCTGTCCTCGGACCTCCTGGGTGCCCCCCCCACCCCCACATGGCCATTTTTGATTTTTGATTTTTTTTTACAGTGTGTTGCCTTGTGTGGCTCCCATGGGCATCCACTGTATTCCGGCTGGGCACATGCAGGCTTGTCCTGAGTTTGGGTTAGATGCTTGGGTTTGTGAGATACACACCCCTCCTGCTTCCCGTTTCCATGGGCTTGCAAAGGGTGTGCCCAAGTGACATTGACTTACACGGTGACGTAGGACTCCCATGAGCTGTGTGGGCAGTCTGTAGTCAATACTGTGTATACATTCCTAGTGGATATTGTTGTTGAATTGTACACTGCATGGTGTATTGCTATGTGCTTGTGCATCCACGTCTTTCACCTAATTTGCAGGTTAATTGCTCATGTCTTCACAAGGCCGTCTACTTTGGAGATGGAGTTCATGTTGTAATCAGTGCACTTAGACATGTGCGTGCCAGCAGCACTGTACAGTTGGAAGTGGCCGATGTGCTGGCATGATCAGGTTGTAAGACTATCACTACTTTAACTTAGTACTGTCATGTTTATGCTATGTTTGAGGTTGTGTAGCTGCATTGTATTGTTGGTAAGTATTTGGTCATGTGTGTTGTTAGTTCTACATTACTGGGAGCATATTGTGTGTGGGCAGTTTCCATTAGGGACACTGTACTTTGTCATGTTTTGGGGATTGCTTTGTTTGCTCTCACATAACATGACATGCCATGGTGTGTTGGGTGGCGGTGCTGGGGAGGGGTTGGGTGAAATGGCACTGTTGTCATCTTGTATTTTGCAAGGGGGTAATGATTTTAGTAGCAAAGAATTGTGTCTTTTGATGACACAGCATTGATGGTGTTTGTGTAGGTAGGGATGCACACAATGTAACACTTCCAGGTGACCAATCTCAGGCTGGTATGGTTGTGACAGTTAATTGTCCCTTATGTCATCATCATTGATTGTCAGATGGTATGTGCCAGGGGCTGTGTGCACTCCACAGGGGTGTGATTTTAGGTGAAGTAATTAGCCACCAGCTGGGTATGGGCTGACTCACACCGTGCCCTTTCCCCTCCCATGCGCAGTGGCGTGCATGTGGTTGGGGATGTGGGGGCACCACCATGTCCACGGGCAGGCCCCGGCGTGTTGCAACGTTGTGCAGGACACATGCTGCCACTATGATCCTGCACACTACTGGGGGAGCGTAAAACAGCTGCCCACCATAACGGTCAAGGGAGCGAAAACGTGACTTGAGCACTCCGAATGTGCGCTCCACTATGCCCTGGGTTGCAATGTTGGATGTGTTGTATCTTACCTCGGGTGGCGTGGTGGGGTTCCGAATTGGCGTCATCATGTGGGTGCTTAGATGGTAGGCACTGTCCCCTGGGGAGGTGGTGATGGGTATCATTAGTGGGGTTGTGACATTGCTCAGTATCTGACATGCATGCATGTGCTGTGGCATTTATACTCACCGAGCAGCCATGTATCGCCATGCCGCCCAGCTTCTAGGTCCCGGTTTAGGGTTGACATTCTGTATATGATACTGTTGCGGGTGGACCCTGGATAGTTGGCATATACTGAGGTGATGATTCCCTTGGCATCACATACTACCTGGACATTGATGGAATGCCAGTGCTTGCAGTTTCTATAGATGTGCCCTGATGCCCTGGGGGGACGTAGAGCCACATGGGTGCAGTCAATGGCACCTAGCACTTTGGGGAAGTGTGCCACCCCGTAAAAATCCTGGACGGCAGCCTGCCTTTCTGCAGGTGTTCTGGGCAGGTAGATGTGCCTGCGGTCTGATGGGCGTGCAGTCATGATGGACAAGACCTGGTGTAGGCAGCGTGACTGCGTGGCCTGTGACACCGCCCCACTATAGCAGTTGTCTGCTGAAATGATCCAGTGGCCAAGAAGTGCAGTTCATTGAGGACCATATGCAGGGGGCTGAGTGCTTGTGAGCACAGGGTGGGTGATGTGAGGTTATCTTCCCACTCACTGACCAGGTCGAGTATTATGTGAGGTGGAAACCTGTACCTCCCATACACCTGGTCATCAGGCATCCCAAAAAGGCTGGTTCTGGGTGTAAAAATTCTGGGCCTGACTATCCTCCTCCTCCTCCTGCGGTATACCACGACCACTGCTGCTAGGAACGGTATATTCATCCTGGCGTCTGTGCTTGTTTGTTGTTTGCGCGCACTTTTATGCTGCGCAGGTCCACATACGCCTGCTTCCTGCTGGCGTACTTGATTCCTGATTCATGCATCTTTTTTGGCACACGCCTTAGCCCCGTTCGATTCTATGAATACGTGTTTTGAACGTGCGTGTGGGCATTCCGCGCACTTCCCTCCTGTACTTCCCCCGTGACACCCACATTTTCACGAGTTGTTCCCCATTCCGCGTGTCACGCCCCGTGTTCCTCCTACTTTTGTTGTGTGTGCCGCGCTATGTGCGATTTCGCTGTGCGTGTAGCGTACGCTGTTTGGAGACGTGTGCACCAGCGTGCGCCATGCAGAATTTTGGCACACATCCTGGGATTTACATGTGCACGGACTTCCATGAATCGCTGTGCGCCGGTTTCGCTGCGATTTTCGCACAGGCACTGCGATTCGCACACTTTTGCACGCTTGCGCTGAAACTTTCAGCGCACATTAATTCCATGAATCGGCCTATTAGTATGTGGAGACACAGGGCCTGATATACAAAAGCACTTCACAATGGTGCAATCCCATTGAAAGCGCTTTGTAAATCAGGCCCACTGTTTGCTCATTTGTTTAAAAGTTCATTAACGCTCTCTAATTATTCCGTAATGTGTCCTGAAGAGGTACGGGGGAGCCTGCAACCTCCCCCCGCCCCCAGTAAATTCATGACTAGGAAGAAGGCCAGGAAAATCCGCAATCACCCATTCTATTTTGGACAAATTCCTAATGGACCCATGATTGACAAGTAAGTTGAGAGGTATCCCCTCAGCCAGCAATACCGACCAAGTGACATACAGATATATCCATGCATAAATGAAGAGCCGAAGAATATGATCAAAGACACCTGCATGGACAGCCTGGACTAAGATACCAAGAAGCCATGTTGCCGACGTCCTTAGAGAACCACAACATAGCAGCTTTAGACATGAAGCACACGAACCATCCGCACTGGGGGACACAAACACACACATGAATACATGAGCATATAGGTCTATAGTTATGGGAAGATAGATCTACATAGTGTCATTGCTTTTATTATTTTTGCCATTAGCCAAAAGCAGCAATGCAGAAACCACAACAAGAGACCCTAAGCAAGCTTGCAGATGCTTAAAAGGCGAATAACCCTATGGAACTGCAGGAGCACCTATGGGACCGGACAGAGCCAGGTGTGACTAACCGATGGGAATGTAGTATAGCATGGACACTGTAGAAACCGCGTTATAAGGTTAGGAAAGCGTACAGCAGACCTCAGACCACTGAGCAAGAGACGAGCTGAGCCGATTCAGGGTAGACAGAGAGCAAGACGTGTGAGACAGGACTCGCAGCCAAGGTCAATTGATACAGATGACATTTCAATCCTCAGATGACAAAGGGATCAGCTGCAGAAAATACAAATCCTCCTAATTCAGAGCTGCATGACTCAATTTTGTGGTCTCTGAACACGTGCTGTGGCTGGAGCAGACAATGGATAGCAATTGGCACTGGCAAAGGAGATCTGGTCCCAGGCTACCAGACAGACACCACAACAAGTATGCAACAGTATGCAGCAAGTGTTGCGCCGGACAGGAGAGCAGTCTCATAATGCTAAGGTGCTTTAAATGAGTTACAATATAGACTCATCATTGTTCTCATTGCCCTGAAAAGCTACAACGTGAGCTGAGAACCATGTTGGGTCCCAGGCCTGGGGACATCAGCTCTAGACAATAACAGTGTAGTATGCCAGAGGTGGGTAGCAATGCGTAAGAACCAAGCGTAAGTCCACAACACTGCAATAAAGTTATAGTTAGTGACTTGGGGATGGAACAGGCTAGCCACCTGACATGCAAGTGCCAGTAGAATAACATCTATAATGTCATGTATAGGTTATAACATACTCAACACCCATTCACTTGGCCCAATAGGTTTTCTGGAGGGTGTCCTAAGTTATGACAAAGTGCTGATACCATTTAGGAGGAATACCGGCCTGCGAGCTGATGAAGAGAGAGATGTGCATGAATATTCTCTGTTTCTGTGCTGATCCCAGTTGGTGTTTTCTGTAATAAACAGCAGTATGAACTTGCCATTGACTGAGTCCTCCATGTATCCTGGGGGGTGTGATGGGCCTTCCGAGTCCGCAAACTTCCAGTGTCCCTCTGGCATACCTAGGGGTTCCTCCCAAACAAGTTGGTAGCAGAGTGGATGGTTGGCTGTGCCAGCCAGGCACCAGGTTGTCTCCTCCACCGCCGAACCTGAGAGGCTGCAGGACCCTTGCATATTTTGAGAAGACAGGAAAACGCATGCCAGTGGAAAGGCTGTCAGGAACCCTTTGGAAATCATCCTGCCCGAAGTCAGTGAGGAGTCCAAGTATACCGGGACGGCAAAGGGATCACCTTCTGGGGGAGTCGGCAGCCAAGCAGTGCCAGCAAACCATGGAGAGTAAGCATTGACCCAGTCTAATGGCAACTGTGGGTGTGAGGGAGGTTATTGTGTACTGTAGAGTATTGTTTAGTATCATTGAGTATTGTTTAAATATTGTTTTCTATTTTCAAAGTTAGTAGGGACAGGAGCGGAGGTAGATGTACCTTTTCTTTGTTTAGGGCACATTCGGTTTTAGAGGTAAACGGTTCTGTGAATAACCTAGACTATTGACTCGAGGACATGGATGACAGAAGATATGTTAATAGTGACTTTCCTGTGGGAATCACTACTGACACACACACAGGGTGCCTATAATGGGAAGAAGTTAACAAAATGCATGGCCACATTTGAGTTGTGGAGCATGTTTTGGGAGGGCGAAGAGGATGCAGTGAGGCGTCAGTGGCTGCTGAGCCAGCAGGAGGTGAAGGAGCCAGGGGCTCATCACTCTGCTCGCCCCCATGTCCTCCAACAGTAGTATCCGATGACACAGACGATGAGCAAGGGATGTACGCAAATCGTGAATTAAGGGCAGCAGAGGGGTACTCAAATCCAACATAAAAGCCACCGCCATATACTAAGGAGGAGAGGCCAAAAGTCGCAGGGCAGCCAGCTACTGATCAAGAGGGGAGCAGTGAGGCGAAGAGGTGTGTGAGTCAGGGGCCCGGGAGCATAGCCACACATTAGTGGATAGCAGGACAGATACGTTTTAAGCTGTAAGGGAAGAAAGATGGGGAGGTAGAAGGGGCGACTAAGGCAATGGATGGTCTGAAGAGAATCAGCGAAGCATCAGACTAGTTGGAGATAAAGGACAAGGAGCACCGGAGATAGAAGGATTGGGAGGAGAAATTAGAAAGAGGACAGGTAGAGGAGGAGAGAAGAACAACTGGAAAGGGAGGATAGGGAGCGAAGGAAGGAGGAGAAGGAGTGCATGGAGAGGGTAACGGGAGGAAAGGATCGAGAGAGACCTTAAGGAAAGCAAGAGAGCGGAAAGGGAGATGCAGGAAAAAAAGGACAAGGGAGATGGAAGAGATTGAGAGGAGAAGGGAAGAAGCAGAGTGTGAAAAACGTAAGTTGGTTGAGAGGCAACAGAGTAAGTTGCAATTGGATAGATTGGCAAGGGAATGCGTATACAGGGAGGAGAACGAGTGAGCAATAAGAGCAGTAAATACACAAAGTACATTAGACCGGGGAAACAGTATGCTCTAGGATGACAGACAGACAAAACAAGACAGCACAAGCTCACGAGGCAGGAGCACCAGAGAAAGAGACGGATAAAGCCTAGGTGGCTGGGGGAGGAAGCAAGTATGACCTGAGGGACATTGACATCAGCACAAAGCCTAACACAGACTTGACACCAAGGAGACTGGGTTTTGCAGACGATTTGTGTAGCAACATGGACACAGAGTCTGATAATGAGGACAGGTACTGTAGGGATGAGAGGGGGGAGCAGTTCCGACCCCAGTCAACAGGGATGGGGGCAGACAAGCGGGTGTCATAGGAGTTTAGGACACACACACAGGGAGAAGGAGGGGGTAGCTCAGAGAGACAGCCATGGCTGGCAAACGACTTCCACACCCTACATGACACCACTACATACATTGATATTCTTAGAGACCTCCCAGGATGAATGAAAGGAGAGATAGCCATGGCTTGTTCAAGGGAATGGTTAACAAGAAGATATGACAACAGCACCAGAGTACTAATACTAGAGCCGATAGATGTATGTGCAGACATTGAGAGCCAGAGAGGGGACTGACGGGTCAGACTGATTAGGAGGACACATGAGGAGGAGGTGGGATTCACACAAATGCCCTTATTAGAGTGAGGAGGGGAACTACCTCAATATGTACCATGAAAGCATGCAGACTAGAATAATGTGAAGTGTAGTCTATAATCGTTGATTGCAGGGGCTGCAACGTTGACCAACTAGATGGAGAAAATGACAGCGCGACATAGGTAAGCTGTGGGAAACGTAAAGGGACTATTAGTGTCGATTTTAGGGGATGCAGCTGATGATATATGGAAAATTGCAGGGTTCCCAGGGATGACGACACAAACCACGGCACATGATGGTTCGCCGTTTGCAAACAGCAGGGCAACAGTATGGCAAGTACTAAGGACACAATTACACAATACCTAGACACATCAGACATTGGGGCGATTATGTTTCGGAAAATGAGGGAAGACAAAGACCCTATGCAGTACATTCAGGAGATTCAAGAGCTTTGGCATCTTGAAACGCAAGAGCTGTGGGAAAAAACAGTAACAATATTTGATCACATACTAGTACAGGGGCTACCAGAGCCTGTCCAGAAAAGTGTAAGGAATTTGGTAGGTATGGAAGCTAAGGGATGGCCAGAAGTACAATTTACAATAGTCCACCATTGCAGGCATGGCAGGAGAAGATTAAGGAAAAGGCAGAGGATAGGATAATAGATGAAGCAAAACAAGTACAGAAGAAACTGTCAAAGTATGCGGTTGAGGGGGCAGTATTAAGCATCCTCACCCTGCAGTCGCTACAACAGCAACCAACACAGCAGTTTTCACCACCCATGGGAGGAGGATTCATGGGCCGGGGTGGTCCACACACAGCAGGGTTCCGAAGATGGTGGGGCCAACAGAGCGGGCATGTATTTGGGCCACAGATGCATCACAACCAAGGGGGCTTTCCAGGAGAGTTTCAGAGATATGGGAAACTGATGCAGCAGGGCCCAGTGGATTTCTAAGGGGGGTTTCCAAGGGCAAGGGAGGGAGCCACCACAGCATTGGATGAGTGGACAGTAAGGACACATTTCAAGAGTGTGTATGTACAGGGTGATGCAGCAGAATTGGGGGGTGCAGAGCCAGCAACCCTATCAAGGGGACCAGGGTGATTGCTATGCACAGGAGCAACAACAGCAAGGACAGATGCAGGGCACACATCAACAGAGGCCACAAGCACAATTACAAGCCCATAAACCACAAATGCAGGTACCGCAGATGCCAGCACCGGTACCTCAATATTTACATGCACCACAGATTTGAGGTAACACACAGCAGATACAGAGCAATGATGCAGCAGCACACGTGGGCTCAATGGCGACAGTTCCTGTCAGACAACTGGGAGGAATTACCATGGTAGGAAAACAACCCCTTTACAGGGAATGGGATGTCCTTATACGCTCAATAGGTCAGCTCACAGACGAACTTGATGTGTTCCATCCTGTCAATCACACCCAACCCTGTGGAGGAACCTCACATAGGGGTGGCGATAAGTGACAAAACCTTTTCCTTTCTTGTTTACACAGGGGTGACTAGGTCATGCATTTGGGAAGGATCATTTACATTGTCAGGCAATACCATGAACACTCAAGGATTCTCTGGGCTCAACATCTCACTCTCTATAGGAGATCACTATCTATCACCACCTTTACTTTACTCTCGACAGACACCTGTAAACATACTGGGATGAGACATTATGAGCAGACTGAACATGACCATTTCATTCACAGACAAGGGAATTGTGTCCACCTCACCAGGAATACACATGCTCAATATAAGACAGATTGTCCAAGCCTATTATGGACGTAAGGTACAGAGGGGGGTTCCAGTAGATTCAGAAATGTTCCAGTATGGAACTGACATTGCCATTGCATGGCTCCTCAGAATTGCAGGTAAAATGTGGAGAGTTCCAAACAAATGCCTATTCAGTCCTGAGATACCAATGGACCAGGAAGAGGGAACAATAGTGCCAATAGAAATAGAGGCAGTGGTTGCGAGAGAGAATTTGATAGCAGTACATGGGAGATGGATGACATAGGACGGGCACGGAGAGCAATGATCACAGTAGCAGAACGGTGCAGGTTGACCCCAGTGACAGGTGAAGAGCTTTTCGGAGAAGAAAGGCTAGAAATAGAGATGATGTTTGAAATGAGTGTGACTTATTGGTTACAAAATTCATTACAGGGAAGTACCACAGAGGACGGCAAAGGCGCTGGAGCTGCCCCCGCATTCTGGGAAGAGGACACATTTCAGAGTACCCAGCACCCTATGGACCACGTCCCTCTGATGTGGGTCACATAAAGAGCATAGGGGGAGTGAAGATCAAGCTGAAACCAGTAGCAATATTACCAGGATTGAAGCAGTACCCCCCAACTAAAGAAGCCAATGGGGGCATTCATGATATGAGACAATAACAGCCCTGATTTAGAGAGGAATACTTGTACCATCAGAGTCCCCATGCAATTGGCCCACTGTATTGCCATCTTCTGCTCAAATTTCCAGTGCTCTGCTGATGACACTCAACTCATTTTCAGGCTGCCTTCGGCCACCTCCTCTTCCTCTCTCATCTCTGATTGCCTAACTGCCATTCAAGATTGGTGTGCCTCCAATGATCTTTGTCTGAATGCCAGCAAGATGGAGATCCTCCTCATAGGTACACTTTCACCATCCTTTCCCTTCACTCTCTGGCCGTCCTCCCTTGGCCCTCCTCCTACCCCCACCTGTGAGGCTAAGAACCTTGGGTTCATCTTTGACTCCAAACTTTCCTTCTCCGCCCACATCTCGAGGTCTCCAAAAAGTCAAACTTCCTACTGCACCTCCTCAGAGGTACTCTGCCCTTCCTCTCCTTCCCCCAGTATCTCACTGTCTCCCAAGCTCTGGTTCTCTCTAGGTTGGACTATTGTAACAGCCTCTTTCTAAATCTACCTGCCTCTACTCTCCGCCCTCTGCAACTAATCCAGAACAGGACTGCAAGACTTGTCCTTGGCCTCAAGCCCTGGGATCGTATCTCTCCAGCTCTGAAATCACAACATTGGCTCCCAGTGGATGCAAGGATTAAATTAAAAACCCTCTGCATTGTCCACAAGGCTTTCTGGGGCCTGGGTCCAAAATACCTTCAGCTATCCCTCTGCAAATACCTCCCCTCTCGAGCCCTTCGCTCCTCTACCTCAAATTCCCTCAGGGTCAGCCGTTTTTCAAAGAAACAAGCTGAGGGTAGATCTGTGTCTGCAGCTGGGGCCTCCCTCTGGAACAGCCTCCCTGCCACTCTAAAACTCGAGGAGATCCATCTCCGGTTCCCGAAGGACCTCAAGACCATCCTCTTTGCTTCTGCCTTCGCTCCCCCTCTCCCCTGCTAATTTGTTCTCTCTTGGCACTGTGCACCTGGCCACCCCCTGTCCTCCGGACCCAGGTACCTGCTCACCCTGCCACCCTCCCGCACTGCCCCTGGGCCACCCGTTGCACTGGGGTCTGTATCTGTACCCATACATTCCCCCCTTTGTTCTTCCTGCACTTATCAGACTTACCCTGTCTACTGCCTTAAACCTAGAATGTGCCACTTGCTGGCTGCACTACCACTGTTGCCTCTTATTTATTTATTTTATTATGATTTATTCTGTTTCTTCTTTGTTCCTCACTTTCCAATTCTCCCCCGCCCCTTCCATGCACTTTTCCCCGCCCTCTCTCCCATGCACTTACACATTCTCAATGTCACTGGGCCTAGTTAGATCGTTTTTATTTTATTTTATTTTTTTGTTTCTCCCGTTCCCCCTCCTTGCCTTGTCACGCTCTGAAACACCTGTGTATGAGCGCGATATAAATAAAATATCAATTCAATTCAATTCAACACCACAGTGTTTCCTGTTATGAAAGCAAAGCGGGGGTCATGGCATTTCATACAGGATTTAAAACCTCTTCACCACATTGTAGAAGCAGAATATCCTCTAGTTGCAAACCCAGCAACAATTTTGTGCAGCATTCCGGCGGAAGCTGCCTGCTTCACGGTCATTGATTTGAAGAATGCATTCTATTCAGTATCACTATACCCAGATTCGCAAGACCTGACAAGCTTCATGTATAGAAACCAGAAGTGGAAACATACTTTTCTTACACAAGAGTACTGCGAGTCACCATCTATCTTTAACAGGGTGTTACAGATGGACTTGAGAAACATACAGTGGCGATCACAGTTTTACATTACGTAGATGACATTTTGATTTGCAGCACGACAGAAGATCAATGTAGGAAGCACTCAGTACATATGCTGACTCTGTTAGCTGACAAGGGATACAAAGTGGACAAGGACAAGTTACAGTACTGTCAGAAGGAAGTGTTTTACACTGGACAGACAATATCCCAAAATGGATGACAGATCACCCCAGAGAGAGCAGAGACAATATGCAAAATACCTAAGCACACAACAGTGGGAGAAATGCAACAGTTATAAGGGTTATGAAACTACTGCAGAGCATGGGTCTTTGACTACAGCACACACATAAGGACACTACTGGGCGCTTGAAGGAAGCACAGAAAGGAAACAAGACACTGACAAGGACCACTGAGATGATTGAGGCATTCAAGGAACTGAAGGAAGCAATGAGCACAGCACCTGTGATAGGGAGCCAGACTACAAAAAGGAATTGTTCCTGCTTTCTCACACTGACAGTGTAGGGATGAAGGCAGTACTGACACAAAAGATAAGCATGAGACACAAGCCAGTAGCTTACTACAATGGGAAACTCGACCCAGTAATGAGAGGACACTAACAGTGCTAACAAGTTTTGGCAGATGCCGCATTAGCAGTGGAGAAGTCAGCAGCAATAACCATGGGGTGCACTATCACGCTCTACATGGAGCACGCACTCTTTGCAATACTGCAGAAGCCAAAGAGCACACTGACTAGACAAAG
This sequence comes from Ambystoma mexicanum, assembly GCF_040938575.1. Taxonomy (NCBI): domain Eukaryota; kingdom Metazoa; phylum Chordata; class Amphibia; order Caudata; family Ambystomatidae; genus Ambystoma; species Ambystoma mexicanum. Next base: position 381,770,294 of record NC_090933.1, read on the forward strand.
AGCATCAGAGTATGAGGTGATACTATCAAATGTAGGGCTGGTGATAGTGAGAGGCAGAATTGTCAACCCAGCAATATTTCTAGCAGATGTCCTACAGGTAGTAGACTACACATACAACTGTATAGCAAACATAGAGATGTTCAGTGACACTTGCAAGGTAGAGAAGCATGAACTACAGGGGGAGATGTGCTCTACATTGACGGGTCTTTGACAATTCATCAGAAAGATGGGGTCAGGCATACAGGAACTGCAGTAGTAAAACTGAAAGAAGACAGGACAAGTGTGGTAGTAGCTAGTGCACGACTACCATCCCATTACTCAGCACAAGCAGCATAGCTAGTGGCCTTAATACTAGCACTGGAACACAGCATAGAGAAGGAGGTGACAATATACTCCGACTCCGCCTATGTGACATCTACGGCACATTCTGGACTGTCACAATGTCTCAGGAGAGGGTTCAGAAGGGCAGATGGGACTCCAGTACAACATGCACTTTTTTCAGTCAGATTGATTGAACTAATTGCTTATCCATGTCAGAAAGCAATAGTAAATTGCCAAGCACACACGAAAGGGGAAGATCCTTTCTCAAGGGGAATTGGAGCAGCAGACCTTGAGGCAAAATGTGCAGAATATTTTGATGAGCCATGGGAACTAGGAGGGGCTTCAAATGTGTGAGAGTGCACCAGAAATATGGTATTTAAGGACGAGTACAATGCACTACCAGAAACACAGAACATGGAGTTGCAGGTAACTGCACCCAAGGAAGAGAAGGAACTGTGGACAAGGAAGGGATGCACAATGTCTCTTACAGATGCCCTGTGGTGGCAGGATAACACATGGAAAGTGGTGATGCCACGTGCATTATTGAACACTGAATTAACACAATTGAAATATCCAACACACACAGGGAAGGAGGTCATTGCTACATGCATTGGAGAAACATGGTTCTGTCCTAATTTGGAGGAACATGTGGTTGAATTTGTGAGCAATTGTTTGATTTGCCTGCAGTTTACAGAAGGGCATATTCTGAGAGTTGTTAAAAGAGCCATACTGAGGCCATTAGGCCCCTTCCAGCATTTACATACAGATTATGTAGACATGATCCAAGTTTGCCAAGGGTACCGCTACTTGATAGTGTTTGCATGCCCATTCTTAAGGTGGATCGAGGCTGGCCCCAGCTCACATACTGACACATTTAGAGCGGCTAAGTTCCTGGTCAGGTAAGTGTTCCAAAGATGGGGCGGGTGTGAGGCTCTGCGGTCAGACAATGGGCCTCACTTCACCAACGAAATGTTCCAGCACATCACCAAACTGTTGGGCATTCAACACAACTTCACTTGTGCGTACCACCCGCAAGCAAATTGTGTGTGTGAATGCCTAAACAGCCTCCTGAAGGAGTGCATACCCAAGGCACAGCAGAGCACAAAATATAATTGTCTGCACTGCTCACACTGTTTGCATTACACAATAAGCCTGGGTGCGAGCACCATTTAAAGCCCCATGAGGTGGTGATGGGACGGCGCATGCATCTCCCCCTGGGTCCTCCCACAAGAGCATTGTGAAAATAGTGCACATGTGTTAGGGCAAGAGATGCAAGACTATGTTACTTGTTTGGTGGCTAGTGCTTCTTTTATATCTCACCGCTACAACAACACTGGGGAAGCACAGAAGACAGTGAAGAGAGAAACTACGACAGTGCACCACAAGACTCTCGATTTAAAAACCCTGTAAGTGTGGGAGATATTGTCTTCCCGAGAAAATTCATCTGACGCTGAAATGCGCCAATGTTCCCGGGCCCGCATGTCGTGGAGAAAGTGGCGGACCGTGCTGCCAAACTCAAGGGGAAGCAGGTCTCTAACCTCTTGGCTGATGTCAAGCACTAAAAATAAGCAGACTCGCCTGACAACAAGGTCACCTTGCCCGACAGTGCAAACGTTCAGCACCTAGGAGAGCTACAAGCACGTTCTGAATTTATTTGGCCAGGAGGAGGATATCCAAAGGTCAGGCGCTTGTGGGCAACTGAGTTAGGGACTGAATTGCTTATCGATTTAGAGTAAGGGCACACTGTCTGTTTGTTATTTTCCTTTTATGCACATAACCCACGTGAAAGCTGATGGAATTGTTGATGTTTGTACAGGTCCTTGTTGCCCGAGGCTCATCACCCAGATACTTTTTCCACCCAATTTGTCCACACTGTGAGAAGACCAAGTAGATTCAGAGCACGATCCCCCGGAATATATTACATTGACTTCATAGAGTATTCGGCCCAAACGTATCCACAACCTGAGCACAGTGATCCCCCAGTACTTGCCACACTGAGAGACCCATCTGTAAGTAAAATATGGGAAGAAGTATTTGCATTTGCAATAATTGATTACCTGGTCTGTGGGGCTTAAGCAGTATTTACACTACTAACACAGTAACACTTTTCTTCGCGAATTTCAGGCGGGCAACTATATCCTCAAGCTGCAAGGATCAAGCAGAGTAAGTGAAAATAAATAAATACTTATTCCTAGCGGTGTTATAATATTCATAATTTGGAAAATTACCTGTGTTCCACCAGCTCAAGCAGGTGGAACGACCATGTCAGGTGGACAGGAGTGCACTGCTGACAAGGTAAGGAGAGGTAAGCACAGGGTTGACATGAAGGGGGTAGACATGTATCTCACCAACACTGATCGAGTGTCGAATAATATGAGGTACAAACACATGACCAAAGTAGGAAAGGAAAACATTGGGGAGAGCTGTTATGTCTGCTCCTTAATCCTCTTTGCCATGAATGCCTCCAGGACATTCATAGCAACTGAAATACCAGCAGCAAGAGCACACTGCTTAATGTACCTCTCGATGGTGACAACTCGAGGAAGGTTTCAAGGGAAGACAGCAATGTTGAGATGGATGACCAAAGCAATGTTCCCATATGAAGATAATTATATAAAGACATAAGACATGATGAACAATTAGTGGCAGCTAGATGAAGCTGTACAGTACATAACTGATGGGCCTGACAAAGGCGAGACAAAGACTATTGCCCTGAAGGAACAACCATGTCCATGGACAAGAGTGAAGTAGACAGGAGGAGAGCCTGGCTGCTGGGAAAGACCATAGATACTAGTGTATGGTCAAGTGTACAGAGATAATGGATGGAAGGTTGGAGTGATAGGAAGTAAAGCACTGGCACTAGTGCAATCACCAGTGAACAAGGTACAAGAAGAAAATGACAAGTGTCTGAAGGAATGGCATGCAAGAACCAAGTTACTTAAATGGTGGGAGAATGAAGCAATTCTGAGGCCGATAATACCTCTGAAGACACCAGTACTGTGCTACTAGAACAATGGTGAAGTTGAAGTTGGTGAAAATGTTGGATGCAGAATCATTTAACAACGCTCAGCTATGAAGGCAAGAACAGCAGTACTGGTGGACCACTACTTGGCGTGCAGAGCGAAGGCATACAAGAAGCTGCCACCCAACTGGAGAGGAGTTTTCTTGCTAGTACACATCAATATGCTGTCCCTAGTTGAGCCCCGCAAGGACGTGAAGCTCAACAAGTTCCCGAAATTGGACAATAACAAAAGAAAGAAAAGATCAATCAAAGTGGTACCAAATACCCAAGGCAGTAAAGGCACGTGTGCCAGCTGGATTGAGCAGAGTAAAGAGAGAAGGAAACTACTTCTCAGAAGCATCAGAACAGCACTAGATGAACTTCCAGCAGAACATAGGCTGTTCAGCAGGACACAAATGTTCTTCACATCAATAACACCATCTGTACCGACGTGCACAAATACAAAGTGTTTACAGATCACCCATTGGGAACTAATAGTGACTATTCATTTCACAGTGTATGGATTCAATACAATAAAAGAAGAGCTCCGAGCAATAGGGTTGGTGGCACTCCAAAGTAGATACATTCTGGATCTGCTCACAGCTATGGAAGGAGGAGTTTGTGCAAAAATTGGGAGTTCCGGTTGCGCTTTCATAAATGCCAACGATAAAGATAACAGTACCCTATCAGATGTAGTGGGGCAGCTGGCACGGATGCATGCCCAAATGGAAGAAGAAATAAGGGGGACAGGAATGGACCAGAGCTGGAAAGCGTGCATATGGTCATGGATTCCATCCTTGCTGTCAGATGGACTAAAAGTGATAATGGGAGCACTTGTCTTGGCAGCAACATCAATGTGTGGGATTAAAATCTGCATGGCCAGGTGCAGGAAAATGGTGGAGGAAGCCACCAGAATGAGGGTACTGATGGATGTGAATATAGGAAGAGCAAATGATGAAATTGGGAACTGTTCTCACTTGGCGCAATGAAGTTGGACAACCCATTTGCTGCAAAATACTATGAAGGAAAGTGGGTTTGGTGTAACCCGGAAGGAGTATGCTGTTATATGAATTGGTCGTTTGATGACCACACAAACTACTATTGGCATCTTGGAGGAATAACAAAGAAATAGTAGCCAAGGTCAAAAGGACTGTTGTATAAGGATGTGGTTGCCAGGTCGACCAGAGGAGGGACTGAAGAGGGATAGGGAGCCTGCCACCACCCCCATCCCACTAAATTAATGATGAGGAAGAATGCCAGGAAACACTGCAATCACCCTATCTATTTTGGGTGAATTCCTTATGGACCCTTGATTGACAAGTACATTGAGAGGTATCCATTCAGCCAGCCGTACCGACCAATGGACATATAAATCTATCCATGCATGAATGAAGAGCCGCAGGCCATGATCAAAGACACATGCATGGACAGTCTGGACTAAGACACCAAGAAGCCATGTTGCTTACATCGTTAGAGACACCACAACATAGCAGGGTTAGACATGAAGCACATGTTCCATCCGCACTGCGGGACACAACATGCACTCAAATACATGAAGAACATGAGCATACCGTTCTATAGTTAGAGGCCAGATACATATATATACTGTCATTGATTTTATTATTTTTGCCATTAGCGAAACGCAGCAATGTATAAACTGCAAGACAAGAGATTCTGAGCAAGCTTGTAGATGCTTAAACGCAAATAATCCTATGGATCTGCAGGAGCACCTATGGGACCGAACAGAGACAAGTGTGACTAACCTATGGGAATGTAGTATAGACTGCACACTGCAGAAACTGTAATATAAGGATCAGGAAAATTACAGCAGGTCTCAGGCCTCTGAGCAAGAGATGAACTGAGCTATTCAGGGTGGAGAGAGAGCAAGATGTGTGAGACAGGACTCGCAGCCAAGGTCATCTGATACAGATGACATTCCAATCCCCAGATGACAAAGGGATCAGCTGAAGAAAATACAAATAAATCCTCATAATTCAGAACTGCATGACTCAAATTCATGGTCTCTGAACACGTGACATGGCTGAAGCAGACAATGGACAGCAATCATAAGTGGCAAAGGAGAGCCGGTCCCAGGCTGCCAGACACAGACCACCACAAGTATGCAACAGTATGCAACAAGTGTTGCACCAGACAATAGAGCACTCTCATAAGGCAAAGGTGGTTTACACAAGTTACAATATAGACACATAATCGTTCTCATTGCCTTGAAAAGGTGCATGAGCTGAAAACCATATCGGGTCCGGGCCTGGGGACGTCAGCTCTAGCCAATCACAGTCTAGTACCCCAGGGATGGGTATCAATGGGCAAGAACCAAGGGTAAGTCCACAAAACTGCAACACTGTTAAAGTTAGTGACTTGGGAATGCAACAGGCCAGCCACCTGACATGCGAGGACCAGTAGAATAATATCTATAATGTCCTGTATAGGTTATAACATACTGAGTACCCAAACACTTGGCCCTATGGGTTTTCTGGATATTGGCCCAAGTTATGACGAAGTGCTGATGCCATTTGGGACTAAAACCAGCCTGCGAGCCAAGGAAGAGCGGGATGTGCATGAATATTCTCTGTTCCTGTGCTGATCCCTGTTGGTTTTGTCTGTAATAAACCACAGTTTGAACATGCCATTGACTGAATCCTCCGTGTATCCTGGAGGAGGGTGTTGGGCCCTCTATGTCTGCAAATTTCCATTGTCCCTCTGGCATACCTGGGAGTTTGTCCCCAACAGGCCCTTGGTTGGATTTTCCCATTTTGAGACATTTGCTGTTGTGTCTTTAAAGATACAGTTGTTGCAAAAACAATAATAATAATGCAACAATAATGCACAGAATTTCATGTATACCTTTTCTTCAGAATGATGAGAAGAGCATTAGTCATAGGGCCAAATTCCTAGAAAAAGTGCTAAGTCCCTGCAAGCTACTTAGCATCATAACAACATTGCACCTACTTGCGCCTGCGAAAAGGTTGGCACTGTCTCTGGATTCATGGATTCTAAAGTAATCTGCAGCGCAAACAGCCATGATTTGTGCATGGAATGCCCACAAAACATCCCCCACGCAAACAAAAACCAGTACTAACAACCTTTGTGCCTGCCGTTGCACCACCATCAGCACTCCAGCGAATCTACGAACCGTCACTCATAACTCAAGGCAGCACCTGGCAAAATTGCAGACCATCCCCCATAATTCAATGCAGTTCAAGCGGCACCCAAACTACGTACTGTGACCCCTAAATTCACATGACACCCAAACTACGTACTGTGAACCCTAAGTTCAAGCGGCATCCTGGCAAAACTGTGGCCCATAACCACTAAGTTATAGCAGCCTCCTCAGGTCCTGACATCTCCCACCAACCCCTCTCACCTCAGCCCACTACCTCATGCTTTTCCTGATAGCCCGCACACCTCCCACCACCCCCATTCAGATCCGTCCATGACCCCAGGCTGTCGCCTCAAGTGTTCACACCACGCACCACCTCCACTAACCCCATGAATAATACCTGCCACGCTCTGGCTATATCCTTCTGATTGAATCTGAAAGGTTCAAATCAATTGTTTATCAGCTGGGGAAGCCTGAGCAAAACCAGGAGTGGGGGGAGGTTGTTTTGAATCATTATGTTGCAGTCAGCCCCACTATCCATTGGAAATGTCATTTTGGCTAACCCAGAGTCTTTCTTTTGCTTTGCACGCAGCAATTATTTATTAATGTGGCAAACTTTAAGTGAAGGGTTGCTGTTCATTTTGATCACGCAAAAGTGTGGTGTCATTTTGCTGGCCTACCTCATTCCTCACAAACCCAATCACCCCCCATGCACAATACAAACACCTCAAACAAATGTGCCTGCTGTTTAAGGGCAAGTTTCAGCTGCTTCCTACACTTTTATTTTAAAACAAAACTATTCCGTGATGGTATCTTTTCTAACATAAAAGTATAGGAACAGTAAAATATCATTTAAAAAAGTAGAGGAGCACCGCTCCCATCCACTCCCGCACACTTCGACCACTGTCTAGGATACACTGTTCATTGCGTCATTTCGGCAAGACACATATTTTCACTCACCAGGCCCTTTCGCTGTGTTAAGGTTTGGGCTGGCATGTATGTTTCAGTGTGTCTTTTCCCATTAGACCATTGCATTTCACAGTAAGTCCTAACCAGGCCTTTCATTTTGCCATGCTGGGGCTATCATTAAACCCCCCACACCCCATTGGCCCTTTCATGGATCATTTGCGGGAAAGAGCAGAGGAGAGTGGGGTTTTCCTCTGAAGACTTTTTTCTTTTTTGTTGGAGCCAATCCAGCTCATTATTCCTTCCTTAGGGAGCGGGCGCTCTGGCCTCCACATCTGTATTTTTGGTTGTGTGGTATGGAATTGAAGTTTATGTTTATGTTTATGTTTATTATTTGATAATGCGCTCCAAACCCTGGGGTAGCCGGGCGCAGCAGGTACAAGATTACGTAAGCTTAGGTTACATACGGAGGATACAAACAGCTGATGCAATACATGTCATATTACCGTATTTACAGTACATATATACAAAAAGTACAAGATAAAGGGTATCTCACGACCCACATAGGGCACTGAGATGGTTTATAGTCCAGATTTCAGAAGTATCGAGGCAGTTGTATGCAGTGGTCCAGGGCCTAGTGCAAGGGTTCAGTTTGTTAGCTGTCATTGGTCCAGAGCCAACTTTTCACCTTACATCTAAATCTAAAGTAGGGTAGATTAGCTCTCAATGCAATAGGAAGTGCATTCCAGGCTTGGGCAGCTCTAACAGGGAAGCTTGTTCCACCCGCTTTTGTTCACCTAAATCTAGGAGTTTCTAGTAGGAAATGGTTGGAGGCTCTGGTGTGGTGACTGGAGGATTTTCTGATCAGTCTGGCCGAGATGTAAGGAGGTGCAGTATTGTTCAGTCCTTCATGGGTAAGAGATAACGTCTTGAGAAGAACTCTGTCACTGATTTTTAACCAATGGTGGTCTTTCCTGATATTAGAAATGTGTGCTCTGCGAGGTATGTCCAGGGCTGCTCAAAGAGCATTATTTTGCAGTATTTTTATTTTGTTTATGACAGTTTTATTGGCGCCCGCATAAAGGGTGTTACAGTAGTCCAGCTTAGACATTACTAATGCGTTAGCTAGTGTGATACAATTGGTTTTGGAGAGGTAGGGTCTGCAGGTCCTGATTAATTTGCAGGTGTACGCTGTAGAGGAAGCCAAGGTGTTGGCTTGTTTTTTGAGAGATAAAGTGGAATCAAGGTAGAAACCTAGTGTTTTTTCCTCAGTTGCCACCTTAATTATATTGCTATCTATGTTGAAGGTGAGATAGTTGGGACTGAGTTTTTTAAGGTTAGAGTCGGAACCCAGGATCAGTATCTCTGTTTTGTCATCATTTAGGCAGAGGCCGTGGGAGGCCATCCATGCCTGAATGAGGAGGTAGATCTTGATTACTTTAGCTGTGACTTCGACAAAGTTGCCAGATAGTGGTTTGAGGATCTGCATATCATCCGCGTAATTAGTATAAGTTACCCCCAGTCTGTCAAGTTTGTCAAAGAGTGGCTTAGTGAAGATATTGTACATTGTGGGGGAGACACATGAACCTTGTGGGACACCACAGGTGATTTGTATTGGGTCCGCTGAAGCTAAGGGGGAGAACACTCTCATTGTACGGTTGGCTAGGAAGGATTGTACCCAGGCTATAGCTTCACTTGAGAAATGGGCGGCAGACGCTAGATGGTTGCATAACACTGCATGATCCACCAGGTCAAAAGCCGCTGATAGGTCAAGGAGGAGGAGCGTAGCTGTTTTACCTTTATCCTTCAACTCGTCGATTTGCGTCTTGAGGTCAATTAAGGCCATTTCAGTACCATCTAGTGGTCTGAATCCAGATTGTCGCTATCCTAGTAGTTGGTTTGTCTCCAGATAGTTTTGGATCTGGAGGTAGGCTACTCTGTCAATAATTTTAAGGAGAAATGGGACTGTGGTAATAGGCCTATAATTAGTGGGGATGGCTGGGTCAAGGGTCTGTTTTTTGAGGAGAGGCAGTACCCAAGATTCTTTAAGGTTTTTGGGTACAGTACTAGAACTAAAGGAGGCGTTGATTAATTTAGAGATGAAGGGTGCTAAATCTCTAGCTGCTTCCTTGATAACTTGTGCTCGGCAGCTGCCGCCTTGGCAGTTCGATGGTTTCAGGGATAATATAACCTTTTCAGTTTCCAGTATGGATATGTTGGTAAACCTGAATGGTTTGCAGTTGCTTTGTGTAGTTGTACTTGGGGTATCTGTCAGGAGGGTGGTATGTGTTCCAGTAGAGCTCAAGAAGGCTTTTTTCTTTGCAATTTTAGATTGTAGGGTTGTAATTTTATTTGCTAAGGCATTTTGGATGCTAGTGCACCATAGTTTGTCCTTGGGGACATTGTCTGTGGGAGCAATTGGGTTTTCCATTTCCCGGGGAATGGAGAAGAGTTCTTTGGAATTAGAGTTAGCTTTACTAATTCTCTCATTAAAAGTGTCTTTTTTAGTTTGGATGATTTCCTTCTTAGATTTTTTGACAAAGTTGGCAAGTAGGGTTTTATTCTCAGCTGACGGTGTGTGCCCCCAGATAGCTTGGAGTTTGCGTTTTTGGATACGTAGTTCTTTGAGGTGAGGGGTGAACCATGAGTTAATATGAGATTATCATTTACTTTTACGAAGTTTATTAGGGGCAATCAGGTCCAAAGCTTTGGACATAGAGTTGTTGAATGTCTCAACTAGCGTGTTTGGGTCAGAATTAATAGTGCTAGCGGTGAGAGCTGGTAGGAGTAGTGGGAGTAGTTTTTCAACAGTGATTTCTTTTTTACTTCTCGTTGGCATAGGAGGTAAGGTACTATTTCAGTATTATTTGGTTTAGGAGGCTCTATGTTGGCTGAGAAGCATATGAGGTGGTGGTCGGTCCAGGTTTGTGGTAAAATAGTGGAAATGGTGGTGTTGAAGTTACGGTTGGCTACCCAGTCTAAAGTACGTCCTTTTATATGTGTAGGGGCTAAGACTTTTTGGGTAAGACCATGATCGACTAAGATTCATTGGATAGAGTGGGCATGTTTATCCTCATCATCATTGAATCCCAGGTTAAAGTCACCACTAATAGGATCTAGGTGGAATCTTTGATGCTATTAGTGAGGAGGCTGGATAGTTCTTCCTCAAAGTTACCTAGTGGGCCTGGTGGTCTTTACACTAGGAGAACAGTTAGTGTACTATTATTAGAGATGGGTATTTTAGCCGAAAGAAGTTCGCACAATGTAATTGCTGGAGGTGAGGTAAGTCTTACAGTTAGCTTCATTTTGGCAATGATGGCCAGGCCACCTCCTTTGGAGTTGGGCCGATCACTCTTAGTATATTGTAATTGTCTGGTATGGCAATCATGAGTGCGGGACCTGCGGCGTTGTGGAGCCAGGTCTCAGAGACAGCAAGAAGATCTAGGTTATCCATAGCAAGTATGTCAGCGATTTCCCTTTTGTGTTCTATGAGGGACCTTGCATTGATAAGGACTCCTGATAAGGTAGGAGTTGAGATTGTGTCTTGGAAGATTCTAGGACTGGAGTGGTTTGATCTCTTATGTTTGTGGTGCAAGCTGATTTGTGATTTAGGACACTTTACAGCCACTGAGGCAAGAGGGTTAGGGTTGGTGGCAGTTGGAATGGATGTAGGGGTTGATAGACTAGTTCTTTTGTTTTTGAGGTTGTAGAGTCGTGGCAACCTTGATCTAAGTCGCAAGTTTTTTTCTTGCAAGTTGCAGGGTGTAGAGTTAGTGAAGGCCATTGTTGTGGTGATAGTTAGAATGGTCCAGGCTAGAGCCCAGAGTGTGTATAAGAGGCAAGTCTTGGTAGTGCGCATGTTGGGCGAAAAAAAAAGTGGCACCTAGATTTGACAAACCCAGTAGGGACTAAAATGCAGATATGCTACCTCAGGTGCACCTAGATTTGACAACCCTCCTCTTTTTCCTTCCCTGAGTCCTTGTGGTCCTACCCGGACTTCCCTCCTGCCCCCAGGCTAAAAGTGAAGGAAGCTAGTCATTTTGGAGCTAGAAAGAAAAAGCGGGGTTCAATGTTTGGTACAAAATGTATTCCCCGGAAACGTTGCTGAGAATTAAAGACACAATGTTTGAGAAGCACATAGAACAACATTCTATATAAAAAAACATCTATAAAAAGCAGTTTCAATGACAGTTTTAAACTATACTTTTTTCTTTTGATAACCATGTTTCATGGGTATTAATTACATTACTCCCTGTTACATATATTTGTTTGTCTCCATCCAGGGTTGTCCTCCTCATCTTTCATTCCTCAGATGGTTCCTCAGCTTGACCTTCATTGGGCTCCTCAATTGGTTGTAAAGCTCATCTGGGATGACAGCTTTTCAACTAATTGATTTGGACCCATTTCTCTTAAGTCTGTTCTCCTTTTGGGATTATATGATATGATATGGCATTTATAACACGCCTATACACAGGATGCAGATCTTATAGGAAGCAGGTTATATTTTATCTACAATTTCAAATCTCCAATGCCAAGACCAAAGGAATTTCCATTCCGTGGTCTGGTTGCTCCGGAGATTGTAAAAGTAAACCTTGTCACCTACCTCATACTCTTTCTTTGTGGTCTTGAGATCATAATATGTTTTCATTCCTTCAGCCGACTTTTCCAAATTGCACTGTGTATAAGCAAAAACATGCTCGAGGTGCTTCCTTAAATGTTCAATGTACTCCAGAGTGGTGGACGCATTTATAAGTATCTGCTGTTGGGTTATATAGAGCAAATGCCGAGGTAACACAATTTGTCTTCAGATCTTAAGCTCAAATGGAGGTATTTGTGGTGCAAAAGATGGTGTAGACCTAATAGCCATCAGTACAAGCAGTAATTGAATATCCAAACCTGGTCCAGAGTCTGCCACAAACTTCTTTATGATGCTTACAAATATATTGCTGTATCTCCCTACCCCACGCTTGAGGCTAGACGGTAGGCAAAGTGGAGTTTTCCTTTTACCCCTAGAATATCCCACATCTTTGCATCCACCTCGCTGGTCAAATGATTTCCTTGGTCCAGCTCAAACCTTTGCGGCAGGCTCAAACGACAGAAGATGTGATTGATTATTAGTGCGGCAGCTGTCTCTGTGTTACAATTCGGGGTGAGAAGACATTCTACCCACTTTGTGAACAAGCTGGTTACAGTCAGCATGTACTTGTTTCCTTTATAGGAGCAAATTATTGGCCCAATGAAATTGACTTGCAAATCTGACCAAGGAAGTGTCATTCCCATTTTTTGTAGGGGAGCTCGGTGTGTGAATGAAATGGACTGGAATTGAGCACACACAACACACTCCTTTGGGTAATTGCCGAGGGTATGATGTCCAATCACAAACAGCCGTTTTTTCAAAAGGTGTTTTTCCAAAAATAGTTTGCTGAAAATGCACATAGAATGTTTTTTGGGGGGTGAAAGGGCATATAAAGCATTTGGGGGCCAGGAACAGTAAAGATTCAGGGGGGGGAGGATGGCTTAGGGGGCAATCCCCAAAAATTCAGCAAACAATTTTAGGAAAAACACTCATCGAAAGAACAGTCATCGATGCTATGACATAGAACCATGCCGAGGTCCTGGCCCATGTGAGGCCAATAGGCAACCCCATGCATAATTTGCAATGTCGTATGAAACCCCCTATGACAGCAGTGGCTGAGTCATGGGTGTGATTCAACATCAGGCTTTAGAATGAGGTAGCAACCACCCACTGGTCGCATCCAGATAGGGCTCCTCTTACCAACAAACCGTCTTGCATAGAGAGCATCTTGGAAAATTTCATTAACACACATAGATCCTCTTTACCAGCATAATCCAATTCTGTTAAAGGAAAACTCACAGGGTCTTCATTGTGTCGATAGAATTTTCTGATATTCGTGTCCTCTTTCTGTGCAGTGATCAAATCTGCATCTGGGGAACAGTTACGCCACTGAGCATTTGAGAGTCCAATGGTGACATGGGTTTGTGACCTGGTGACAGCAGCGACCTGGATTTCACCCAGCAGGGATTCTCTTTCTATGAAATCTCCCTGCAGAGCTCTGGTTTTAGCCATCTGGTCAGCCAGGTCATTCCCAGCCTTATCTGGCTCCTCTATTTCTTCCAAAAGATGGTCATATCATTAGAGGTCACCAGATTATCAATTTACTGGATCAGTTTTCCATGCTTTAAGGGTTTGTGGTTGACACAAAGCATGCCCCGATTCTTCCAGTAAATCAGATGCTTCACTAACCCATTCCTGACATAGGGCCTCATCACAAGTCTGGCGGTAACCCTTAAATGTGGCGGTAGCGCTATTAGCGCCGCATTTAAGGGTCCACCAGATCACGGGTTTGGCAGATTTCCCCCAGCTCTGAGCTGGGGGGAAATATGCCGAAATGTCACGCTATTACCGCGGCGGGAAATCCGCCGGCGTTAAGAGCGCGAAAATTCCCCATTGAGCCCAATGGGGAATGGGGAATTCCCGAATGGGCTCAGCGGGGAATGGACAATAGCCGTTCCGCCAAACCCGTGATCCTGTGCTATTAGCGCTGGGGGGTTTGGCAGTAGGGTTATTAACGCCGGCACTAATAGCGCCAGGGTTACCACCCAACTCGTGATGAGGCCCATAATCAGAGTCAGTGATTATGACCAGTTTGTGAAGTTGGTGGTGCACTGCAGTGAAGATGGCTTGCTTCTGTCACTTTGTAAATATTGCAAGGGTTGGTGCGGCGTCTCGACAATGATGTGCTCCACCCTGGATGAATGTGTGGTAGTTCTTCAATGCCCATACCATTTCCAGGAGTGCCTTTTCACAGCCATTGAATTTTTCCTCCACCGAGGATGAAGTTTCGCTCATGTACGAGATTACTTTGTTGATCTTGTCATGCTTTTGGTACAAAACCAGTGTCATGCACTCTCAGTATCTGAAAACCCTGTTTCCAAGAAGACCTCCTTGTTCTTGATGGGGTAAGCCAAACAACAAGCATGGAAAAGGCTTCTTTTCAGTTGTTTAACTGCCTTGAATTGTTATGGACCCCACTCCCACTTGACTCCGGCTTTTAATAAATGACTTAAGGTAAAGTGACCTCTGCATAGTCTTCAATGAACTTTTGACTATAATTAATGAGTCCAGGAGGGCTTCTTATTTCCTGCAGAGTAGTAGGGTCTCTTAATTTCATTAAGGCTTCTACCTTCTTCACCTTGGTATTAGGACCCAGATGGGTGATCTTGTGCCCTAAGATGTTCACTAGGTTCTTACACCACTGTGCCTTCTGAAAGGACAGTTTTGATCTGGATTTCTGCAACTGGGTTAGCAAATAGCGGATTTCTGCTATATGTTCCTCCAAAGTTGAGCTCTTGATCAGAACATCATCTACATTAGCCAGGTTTCCCCTTTCAAACAAATCGGCCTGGAATTATGCAGAAAGATGTTGAACTCATTGCCAGAGTTTATTTAACCAAAGGAAGGGGGGTCCGGGTCCACATATATTCCTGCCCCCTGAAGGTAAAGGCCAGCTTTTAGTGGTCTTCCCTAGTCACGGCTACTTTCCAGTAGCCAGTGGTCAAGTCAATGGCAGTGTAAAACCTTGACCCATGGATCTGTGCCACAGACACAGAGAATACATATGAACCGCTTGCTGACACTTAAACACAACTAAAATGGATAGCCATGCAATCAAAGATGGAAATCAAAGGTACATTTGGAGAGAATGGGAAAAGCAGAGAGGGTTGGAAACACAAAGAAAGTTAACATACTGATCCTGCTGCAGCATGTGGATCATGCACCCAGCGTGGCTTCCATGCACAGACAGCCAAAGACACTGAGAGAAGGAACGTTTCCAGGTAACAGGGGAGATAGGGCACCTGCAGAAAATTCAAACTGAAAACACTCACAAATTCCAAGCAGAGAATTCCATTTCATGGTCCATACACACGTGTCCTGAACCTGCCAGACAGAGCCTATTCATTTGTGCCAGGCTGAGATGACTGATCCCATCCGACTGGAGGCAAAGAGATACAAAAAGTAGGACATGCTCAAAGCCGAATGTTCTGTCTCATGGCCTAGGAGATCAGAGAAAGTAAGTTATTGGGAACATGAAACACTTTTGGGGTCATTCCCACTACCTTCAGTTGTTGCACTTGGCCTGGTACCCATCCAAGGCTCCAAGGTTGAGAAGACCCTTTCTAGTCAACGCCTATTTACTTTCCAGTATAAGCTTACACTATGTTGCATTGGCCAACCGACTTTCACTAATCTGAAATGCTATATTTGTTACACGAAGAGGTGGTCTCAGGAGGAGCTCCCAGATATGACTTACCCAATGAGTGAACCAAGCCCTTATAGAAAATATGTATGGTTCACCTTACTAACCAATCCATTTCCCTGCTAAGTTTTGGGAGGTAACCACATTTTTATGCTGTCACGCACTAACAAAACTGGATGACAACTGCCTGGACACTGAGAGCATGTGGAGAATTGTATGTTGTTCATGCTGCAATCCCTGTCATTTGAATTTGTAATAAAGGCAGTAAACCTTTGCCCTATGGCTGGGTCTTCTGTTCTTTGTGCAGGGGATTTACATAGGATAGTTCCTCTTGCATGTAGAAGGGGAGGCTGCCAATAGCCCCCTGGCAACTTATAAAGTTGAATTAATAGATGTGCACCCACAATCATATGAGTCCACTGGAAAGATATCCTGTAATTCCAGGAAGACCTATTTCAGTTTTTGTCTTTGCCCATCAGTCTCACAGGCATCAGCAAGATTGATCTGTTTTTGATCATCAATGTAAAACCTAGAAAGACCTCAGGTTTGGCAATTTCAGCAGTACCCTCCAGCTGGGTGGAGAGATCTCTTTGTATGGTGTTAACTTGGAAAGGGGGTTCCAGGGATTCCAGGTAGTGATCCGTGACTTTAAATACTACCTCATGCCTCCTGATGTCACAGTTCACTTCTTCCAACCCATAAGGTCAGGAAGAGTACACCAAGATATTCCCCTCATGTCTGGCAACAAATGTGTTCTGGAGGAATACCGTTGCTGATGACAAAACAGTAATTTGGTATTGGTCCAATGATTTAATTACCTCGAATAATGTTTGGCATCAACTGTCATTCCAATAAAGGTGTCTGTGCACAAAGTGATACTTTGAGGGTCACTGTTATTCACCAATATTCAAATGGTGTTGTGTTCTAGGTATACTAGAGGTGTCAGATTAAATACAAACCTGGTTGTTGGAAATGGGAATTCACATTTATATATGTGTCCTGATGTTTGAGGTTCTGTCCTTGCTTAATTTTTAGGGAAATTGACGCACCTCTACTGGGTGGGTAACCTCTCCTCGCACTTGAACTTCAACCGCATAAGGCAGCAATTGAGCTGAGCAGAATCTTTTTTCAGTGTCATCAAAGCCCATGGGGTTGACCACCCACCTTCCCCCTCCAGTCATGACCAGGCTTATTATTAATGAGGGCCAAATTGATTCCAGATCAATTGAGAATGTCACTGCCTGAATAAAAGGCGGAAGGGACATCTCTCATGACCCAACAATTATGTTCTATACTTTTGTTGCCAATGGAAAATGATAGCACATACCTGTTAGGAAGTAAATGTTTGGAATTTGGGGTTTCCAGACCTACTTCCCATGTGTCAATCATTTTAAATGTGGCAATGGTCTGATCTTGTGGGAGTTTCCTGAATCATCCTTCACTGAAGAAGCTTCTTCCATCATTCAGGCATACTCTGGTGAGTACGGGCTCCTCACCCTCATTTATCTTAATGGGGAAAAACAACTGTTTGCTCCTTTATCAATGTATGTCAAACTTTGAGATGGTTCTTCATGATCTTTTTTCATGGGACACAATGTTTCTTCTGACTTTGAACTGGGGTAACATTTCAGAGTGTGCCCTTCCAGTGTGGAATGCCACCTAAAACTGGGAAAAGGTTGATTTTCAAGAATGGAGAAGGGTTGCCATCACAAGTTTGTTCTCCTATAGAGATGATGCTGATGTCTGGGACCTGGTTATTCTTGAAATGGCTTCTACTTTCTTGGACCTTCGTACGATTAAATAACAGGTGGCAGTCATGCTTACATAATTAGTATTTATTTTTAATTTTATTGGCCGGTTAGTCTGGGCCCAGATGACCTTGTTTACACAGTTGATCAGAGGTGATAACCTCCTCAGGAGATCGTTCCCCAGTTACGCCCTCAGGAGTCATGACTATCAACAGGTGTTTCACCCGATGTCGCCTAATTTTTTTCTCCAGATCCACAATCCCTTTGACGGAAATTCCCTTCCCGTTAAAATGTTGTAGTTGTGCCGGGAAGAGGTGTGAAGGGAATTTGGTGACCTACCTCCTTCCTAAATTGTGTTGGTCAAAGGCCCTTTTGGACAGAAGGGTGGCTTGGGATCCAGTGTCAACCAGATCTGTTAATTCACACTGACCCTGCACCTTGACTGGTGCATAAAATCTGCCTTCTTTCTCCTCAAGGATACAAAGAAAGTTCCAGTTATTTGCCACCCCGACGGTCATTTTCTTGATATTGACACTGTGTGACCTTAGGTGATTTTCCACATCGGTGATCAGGAATCTGTAAGGAAAATTTGACAACTAACAATGGGTGGATTTGGGGGGTCCTCTTTCTCCCCTGATTCTTTGCTGCCCCGCTTTACCTGGAGACAGTTCTCAGAACCTGTTTGGGGAAAATACACCTCCTCTGTTTCTACCATGTCTGGCTTGCATTTTTTGGGTTGAATATTTCTTGTTCTTGGGCAGTCCCCATACTTACCCTGTCGAACTCAGGGTCTTTTAGGACCCATTTTCATTTAGGAGGAATCCCCACATTCCTGAAAGAGAAGGTGTGCTTACCTGAATCCTCCATGGACTCTCTTCTTTCAAAGAGGATGATCTTTAACTCCTCCACCAAGCAGGTTCTTCTGTTTCCTCTCCTACTTATCGTTTGCTCTTTGGGTTCTAACTTCCCGGGGTAGAAGAGTCACTTTCAGGCTGAGATGTTTCTAGGGGTCCTATCTGGGTGAGAAAGGAAGCTTCCTGTAGGGCTTGGCATTTCCCCTCCACCTGGTCCCCCTCCTCAGAAACCTGTGGCTTGTCGGACATTTCCTCCTGTCATTTTCCCCCTGCAACATCAGAGCTATCTGTTGGGGAATTCTGGTAAGCAGGGCTAGGTTGAGGGATGGATTGAGCCCTCAGCATATTCCCCAGCTCATCCATCAGTTGCAGGACATGTCGCTCTAGCTGCAAGATCTTTTCTGAGTTTTAGGGAACTCTTGCGTCATACCTTTGCTGCTCCTGAAAAGAGTAACAGTCCCTTCTCCCACAGTAGCTTGGGTACTCAAAATGTCCCCCATAATTTTCCATCCTGAATCTCCCTTCTCCTGGGTTCAGGGATCTATTGTCCTAGTACCGGGAATGGAGAGAAGGATTATTCTGGAAGCTATGGTAGGGTATCTGGGGGAAAAGTTCAGGTTGGGAGGTGGAGTGGTACTTCTCTCCTGATTAAAGTTTGGAGGGAAGTTTCCCAAGGCAGTACTTACCAGGTTGCCCCACTAGGCCCGGGGAGTGTATACACATACCAGGATTGGTTTGGTACCCTTGCACCTAGTGCTTACATAGGTGGCATGGTCAGAGGGGTCATTGTTCTGAATCCCTGCCTGACTGCCATTTGAATGGGCCAGGGCGGGGATTCCTTCTACTTTCCATTTTTCTGTGGGCAGGAGGAGTATTTTTAGGCCCCCCGGTCTCCAGGTCCAACGGAGGGGTAGCTCTCACCTCCGCCACCTTCACAGTAGCAGGTGTGTTAGATGGTTTGGAGGTTTTGGGGATGTTTTTACTCTCAGTGGGCTTCTGGACCTCATAGATCATGGTGGCCTGTTCAACTACCCAATCCAGGGTCCTTTGCTCATTATGCATGGAAATAGGTGGTCACAAACACCCTACTATTGGTGTTCACCCACCGGGAAGTCTGAGCAAATGCACACTTTAGCTCCTGCACAAAATCCCTAGGGTCCCGATCCTCCATACATTGCAAATTATATGCAGCCTTGTAGGAATCCTGTGGGTTTCTGTGTGTGGAGAAATGCTTTAAAATGGCAACCTTATAGGTAGACCATTAATAATGATGCTGGTCCTCCAGTCTGGCAAAGAAACTGGAGTGCTCAGGTGAGAATGTTCATTTTGCAAATGCAATGCAATTCACATCATTTCTGATCGGGAATGATGCCATTATCTGCTCATAAAGTTTCAAGTGTTCCCACACTGAATACTTGCCATTCTTATAGTATGGGGCCAGGAAGCTCTTTATGGACTTGATCTGTCTGATTGGGTCTTCAACAAAGCCCCTTCCCTGTCATTTTCTTCCCCCGCACCTGAATCCATTCATTTTCTAACTCAGACAGCTATTTGGACTCCATTACCTGTCCTCTAGGTGCTTCCTATCTCTGTAAGATTGAGAATATCTCACAGACTAATAGGCTCTGGACTCCTCTCACCTGGATCACAGTGAACTCTCACAGTCACATTCCTTGTGGTCATTATTAGGCCAAGAATAAAACACAATTTTGAAGGTATGGAGGTTTTTAGTATGCCCTTCCTAGGCTGCAGCTCTGGTTTTTCTCCTCAAGCAAAATGGGAGAGGTAGTCTCTTTGTAATCTCATCATCAGCCAATCTAACTCCCTGATTATCTTATCATAGGAGTTTTCATGGTTGGAAGTACTCACAATATTCTTGCTAGTCTCCCAGATCAGGCTGGCTCAGCCCTTATCAGACAAGGACTGGCCATCTATATCATTTTGGCGAAACCTGGGTTTCCAATTGCCTCATGTTCTCCTGTTCTTTATCGGTGGCATGCATGAGGTTAGTTCCCATTTGTGCATGGGAAATGGTGGATATCTGGCTTGCGGTGCCTAATGGGAGGGGCATCTTTCCTTGGTCAGAAGGCCCTACCCTATACCATGATTGGCCATGGTACCTCAAGGCTTGTTTATAATTTTCAATTTCCTTAGTGAGACTCTCACAACTACTTATCTCTATCCTTATCTCCTGTTGGTATTCAGAGAGCTGGCTTTTTAATTCTGACACCAAGGCCTGACTAGTCTCAAGCACCCTACTCTGTGCCACTAATTCGTTTGCTGTAATTCCTCCTTGAAATACTTAATTTTCTTTCTGGGAGTCCTGTATTAAGCGTGCGTATTCTAGGCACTTGTCTTTGAAGAAACTGATCTCTTTCTCTAGCACATCCCTACAATTTGCTGTCTGTGACAGGTCAGCTTCTGCTTGCTTCACATGCTCCACAAGCTCCATATTGTCTTGCCTCATTCTGGTCATTTCCTGATAATCTGAGTGACCCTTTTCTGCATCCAGTTTGACTTTTAATGCATCTTGGTCTTTACTCATTTGTGCATACTTTTGCTTCAGAATATTTAAATCCTGAAGTTATTTCTCAAACCCCTGTTGTGAGTCCATATCTTTAATAATGAACTGTCTGTTTTTCCTGTCAAATTCCCTGATTTGTTGTTTGAGGGCCACAATGTCATCTACCAGCCCTTTATTATGAACAAGCTGGTCATTCAATTTGCATTTGAGATGGCTCACATTTTCTGCACTTTCTTTGCATATGTTTTGCAGCACTGCAAACTCTTTTTCTCACTCTGCTCTGGCCTGCAGGTGGGGTTACGCCTCATTTTGTAATTGCTCAATGTGGTTTTGTTGATTTACTTCAGAAATATGGCTCTTTTGTGCTTTATCTTCAAAAATATGGTTCTGTTGTGCATTATCTTCTTTCTGTACCTCTTTCAAAATCTCAATCTGATTCAGAACACAGGTCTCCCTATTTTGCACTCGCTCTTCCACTAACTGCAAGTGGAAATACAAATAAGCTGTGAGCTGGGTCATTTGCCTGAGTTCTTCATGGGCATTGTGGGTCATGTAAAATGCTTCTAATGTTTTGGGTAAAATCACACCTTCAAGCCAAATGTCAATTCTCACTGATGTAACCTCCTGGATCATTCTGGTTTGCCAGCTCCTGGGTTCTATCGCACTCCTTTCTCCTCAAATGAAAAGATTAGCCAGGAGATGTTTCCATGCACCACTCACTTCTACAGTAGTCATTTTTAATATGGCTTTTTGAAACCTTCGTAACACTTTCTTTGAGCAGGGTCAAACTCACCCTGTTTCTGCTTGATTTCCACACAAAATACCAAATCAAAAATCAATTCTTATCAATCTCCTTTTTGCATTGGTACATTGATACTCTACTCAATCTTAATGTTCTGCTCCTTTACACCTCCCTGGAACTCAGGGGTCAAGTCCTAGTGGCATTTTAACACAGCAAAAACAACTTTCTATCCACCTCAATGTGATTATGGGCCTCATTATGAGGCTGGCTGTAGCCGTGCCTGTAGTACAGGCACGACTGCCGTCAGTATTCCTTTTTTACGGCGCCCAGAAAAGGGCAATTACCGGGTCATTACGACCTTGCTGGACCCGGTAACTGGCCTTTTCTGGGCTCTGGGAAAAAGTTCTTCCCCATAGGGCTCAATGGGAAAGGGGAAGGGGGTAGCACTGGTACCGTTAATAATGGTACCGGTGCTACAGTCCTGTACTGCTTGCGGGTGCCGGTACCTGGTGGCTGCAAAGGCACCCGTGAGCAGAACTCATAGTATGGCGGTACGGTAGCAACGGTGCCAGTAGCACTACCAGCACCGTTGTTGCCTTACCGCCATACTTGTAATGAGGCCCTATGTCTGTGACAATGTCAAAAGTCAAAAGACAGTAATCAAAATCCTAGCACGAGCCCCCACTTTGTAATGATATATTGGAAGATCACACTTAACAAAGGGAGTTCCTTCTCCCCCAACTAAGATGGCCGACAATATATCATTGGATTTGGATTTGATAAGCCTTATCTATGACACACGTAGAGCCACATAGACTCCTCCCCTTGTGCTAACAATGAGCCAAGAACCAGCTGGGGTATAAGCAAAATATATATTTATTTCTAATGTGTGTTCAATTATTCCTTAATGATGAGACACGCCAGCCTATGGCACACAGCCAAATTTCAACAATAATTAGGTAATTAGTGCTTGATAAAGTTTAGAGTGAAAACAAAGCATAGTTCTAACATGAGAACACATTACACATTGTACATGCTGTCCTTTGATTAATTTCCAGCACACTCAAAAATGCTTGCAATTTGGAAACACAGATTTGGACAAATGCATGTGGCAAATAGCACCCTGTTTCCTTTTCACCTAAAAAAATCTAAACTCGTTCTGCTAGCAGGGTTACTTACTCCCTCTCAGGAGAGAGTGCATATTGTTCAATAGAAATTACACTAGGTTCACTTTGCAAAGTGCCTCTCCCCCAAGCACCACAAGCCCAGGCATCAGTGATATGCAGCATCCCTCTGTTTAAAGGCAGGGTCTAGGGCATGGGGACCATTTAGGAATTTCATTTGGGGCCAAGGGCACCCCTTTTGTTTAAATACAATGTTTAAGGAGTAGTGACCATTGGGATTTTTGTTTTAGGATAAGTATACCTTTTATTTAAAAGCAAGTTTTAGGAAGGGATATCAGTTGGGAATTTAATTTTCGGGACAAGGACATTATTGTTTTAAGTGCAAGCTTCTGGAACGGAACAAACACCTTTTTGTTTTAAAGGCATTGTTTGGCAATGTAAGAAACCACTTTTTGCTTTAAAGGCAAAGTTTGGGAAGGATGTCAGTTTCAAATTTTGTTTTTGTGGCTAGGGTACCCCTTTTCATTAGAGAAATCTGGGGTGGAAGGAAAAATAAAGGTACCCAATTACTTTATGTGACAATAACGTTATTCCCGCTAGGAGAGAGGGTGGATGTTTTGACCTCATCGACGCTCCCCCCTGCATTGATCTATTTGGGAGTTCATTAAATTAATAAACAGTCAAATAATCTAAGGGTCTACACAATTCCCCCCACCCAAAATAAAGGGAAGATATTAAGGCAGGAAGATCCCCCACACACTTGGTTTCAAACAGATCAGTTCTAGTTATATGGGACCTCTGTTTTGGGGGACTTGAGGAAGACAGCCAGGCTCCTCTTTGGGCAGCTTGGGGTCTTGTCACTTCTGTCAGAGATTGTCACAAGCTTACCTTACAAATCAGGTCCTAGTCAGCTGTTGGCTTCCAGAGTTCCTTGTCACAGACAAAGTTTAAGGCCTCTCAATGTTAAGGCCTCTCCACCCAAAATGTCAAGCAGCTATCTCAGGATACCCACAAGTGGATTAAGGGAAAGTCCTGGAAGATGTTTGACAGCTCTCTCTCATATATGTTTTTTAGGCAACGTTTTTCCTTGTCTGATCTTGCTTTCCCTTTTTGCATAAAGGAAGTGCTTTTTAATGTATACACCACACCTCTAATTATTACAATTAATATCTGCCAGTCTATTGGTGCTAAATGTTTCATTGGCAGATTATCCTCTATTCCTCCTCCCCAGAGCAAACCTCACTCTGCCCTGATAAGCCCTTCGAGTCCCCTGATTTAAGTGAAGTGGAGAGGTACACCCCTTATGTCATTTACACATTTCTTTTCTGTCAGCATTGTACTCGAAAATCTCTAGATGACAAAATGTTTTGTACCAGTAAATGTCATGATATGTAGATATTAATGTTCCCCTACTCCTGACGAATCGGTGAAGCTTACTTTCATTTCAGCTTGTTATGGTATGAGCGTGCTATGTTATTTTCACCCTTTAAACAAAAACTAACATAGTTGGGAATATGAAACTTCCTAATCTGTTATCATTAGCTCCCCAACTTTCAAATTCAGAACATTATCGGGGAAGCTAGAAAAACATTTTCCATTATAACTTGAGTCCCAAAGATCACACGTTGAGGACATGTTTGGCAACACAATCGCCTTAAAATTAGCTTTACAAATCAGACTGGAATTAACTTGGTGCCACTTATCGTTGCTGAGAAAATTAACAATTATGATAGTCCAATTAAACTAATGGAAGTGTTCAAACATACATGCAAATCTTAACTTCTCTTAATCTTCATTCTCCATTTACTTGAAACCACGTGATTCAGGCATGTACATTAGGATGTTGGTTCAGGCCTGCAATACAATGATCAATCACTCTTGTGGAGCCCAAAAACGGAGCTAAGGGATACAGAAAATATTGTATCTTCTCTTTATGGCATAAAATGCCCCAGTGAAGCCAGGAATTAATCCACAACATTTCTTCAATTTGGGGTATTTTTTAAAGTTCAGCTTCACTTGATTGCAAACTCTGTTTATACAGCCCACCAATAAATCCCTGTCACGCTCTGACTACATCCTTCTGCTTGGACTTGAAAGGTTCAAAGCAATTGTTTATCAGCTCGGGAAGCCGTAGCAAAGCCAAGAGTGGGGGTGGTTTGTTTTGAATCTCTGTGTTGCATTCAGCCCCACTGTCCATTAGAAATGTAATTGAGTCTTTTTTTTGTTTCTCACACAGCATTTTTTTGTATGTGGCAAACTTTATCTAAAGGGCTGCTGTTCATTTTGATCATGCACAAAAATGCATTTTTATTTAGCATGATGCCAGATTTTGTGCTGGAACATATGGTGTCATTTTCAGCCAGACACATATGTTCCAGCATACACTGTTCATTTTGTCATTTCAGCAAGACACTTATTTTCACTCACCAGGTGCTGTCACTGTGTTAAGGTTTGGGCTGGCATGTATATTTCAGTGTGTCTTTTTCCATTAGACCAATGTATTTCACAGTAAAGTCTAACTTGGCCTTTCCATTTGTCATGCTGAGACTATCATTAAATCCCACAACTCCCCTCTGCCCACTACCCTAGGCTGCCCTTTGCTAGTCTGCCATCCTCCAACAAACTCCACTCCCCTCTACCCACAGCCCCAAGCTACCCCTTCAAGTGGTCACACTACCCACCACACCACTCACCTCTGCCACCAACCCCAGACAGATTCCTCAGGTGCTCCAACCTCCCACCACCCCCACTCTGCTCCACCACCAACCCCAGGCAGCCCCTCAAGTGATCACACCTGTCACCATCCCCTCTCACCTGGACACACTTCCCCAGGCTGCCCCCTGCTTGTCTATCCAATTCCCACCACCCCCACTCACCTCCACCCACAACCACAGGCTGCCTCAAGTGATAACACCACCCACCACCCCATTCACCTCTGCCACCAAACCCAGCCAGCCCCATAAAGTGATCACACCTCACACCACCCCCACTCAGCTCAGCCACCAATCCCAGGCAGCCCTCTCAAGTCCTCAAACCTCCAACCACCCCCACTCACCTCGGCTCACCACCCAAGACTACCCCTCAAGTGCTCTCACCACCCATCACCCCCACTCACCTCAGCAACCAACCCCAAACATCCCTCTCAAGTGCTTGCACCTCCCACCACCCCCACACACACTGGCCCGCGACCCCGGCTGTCCCCTCAAGTGTTCACATTTCCCACCACCACAATTCACTTCGGCCCACTACCACAGGCTTCCCCTCCTAGTCCACCTTCCTCCCGCCACCCCAATCACCTCCGTCCACACCCTAAGACTGCCCCCTCAAGTGCTCACACCACCCACCCCCATACACCTCTGCCACCAACCCCTAGAGTGTCAGAGGAGCACAAAGAAAACATACCAATCTAGTAGGGCTCTATATTAATCCTACACTAATTCTTAATCAGTTTAATGAAAGGAAAAAAGTGTCACAAATAAACATCCAAAGTATATCCCAGAGGCCTAAAGACATGGAAATAAAAAAGAAAAACACCCCTTGTATAGCCATAGCAAAGTAGAGAAAAAGTCTTCCAACACTTTGACGGAACAAACTCACAGGAATATAATGAACATTATAAAAAAGGTTAACTAACCCCCAAAGGAAAATTAGATAAAAGCACCACTTGTACACCCACATTAAGGTGGAGTGAAGAACTTTAATTTCTTTGATGCAATCACCACAAAGAGTTGTAATAAATTAATAATTCCTAAAACTAAAAAGGAATAATTGATTCAAGACTCCCGAAACCACTTCACCATAAAATGACTAAACAACCCACATGTGAGGCTATACCTGGAGTATCCGGTAGTTCATAGCACTAAACCAAAAGAAGTCTTCACAGAATACTTAAATACAAAATACATAAATGGTAAAGTTGCCAATCGCAGCATGAATAAATAACTTTTGTGGCACGTCGAGGCAAACTCAATAACCTCACTGATTACTCAGGAGAGCCAGGGAATTGTGTGCTCGGGTTTGGCAATGGGCGCAAAAAGCAACACTCGGTGCCCTACTCAATAACGTGTCAGGCAACCGGAAGTGTTGCTGGCGTCCCGTAGTTAGACCTGAAAATAAATTAAAAATAAACAAACTAACATAATGAAGTGTATCGTTCCATTCATATTGAAAATGAAAAACGTGAAGGGCTATTAGCATTCTCCTTACCCAAAATGAAAGTAAAACATGTACTGTGTGAAACAGTTAGGCCAAAGTAAGACAACTGTCCTCATTTTCTTGCTTTATGTAAAGTCCCTGAAAGTGACGCAAGTAGAACAGGCTCGTGGTTGGCTGAAGTGACGGCTGTCAGAGAGTGTGCAAGTCGAAGAGATGGATAATGTGTACAGCTAGACAGATTAATCAATCATGTGAATATACAGCATTTTAGTGGCAGATGTGCAGCACAATATGAGTGCAGGTAGTGGGTGATTGCAGATGTATGCAGGTGGGTGGCCACACTTTGGGAGGGATACAGCTACCAAATATCAAGTGCACAAGTGATGAGTGTAGCCCACGCATCCACAGTGAGGCCCCAACCCACATGACAGTCATCAAAGAAATGCATTTGGATAACATGGAAAATGTGATTTTGCACATGTACAAAGAGGGTGCAAGAAGTCTGGTATCTAGATTCAAAAACCTGTTTTAAAAAGTGTGTACACTACAATAATGAAATATGGGGAAGGGTAAAAATGTCCAGGGATGAAAATAAAAGTCCAAAAGAAACCTACTACTATACAACTACATACACTGGCAGTGGGCTCAAATGTCTTTCAATGCAGAGTCACTCTCCTCATCCTCTGGCTGTAGGTAGGCTACTGTTCTTGCCCGGAGGGCTTGCAGGCCATCAATCATATGCCTCCCCTCCACCTCAGCATCGCTGCATGAATCCTCCAGGATTGCTGCCTGCCACCTTGCCCACCTCTCTTCCACCTCTGCCCTGGTCCTGGCAATGGTTGCCTCACTCACCCGCTGCCTCTCCACCATCAGCTGCCTCTCATATTGTGGCTCGATGCACACCATCCCCCTCAGCCTCCTGCCAGATGTTTGCCATTTCTCGCCTAATTTGCCTCCTCGGGCTGCAATGGCTGTGCATCAACTGCCTCCTCACACTCCTCATCTGCTGCTGCATGGAAGAGTGTAAGCTGCGTAGGTACCCCCTCTGACTGGATAGCACTTGTTGGGGAGCACAGCACCTGCGCTGGCCTGAAGTGCCAGCTGTCCCCGCACTGCCTGCTCCTGTGTCGGTGCCTTGGAAGGCACAGTGACCACCTCATGTGGCGGTCTTGGGACTTCCACCTCAAGCAGGGACGTAGGCACAACCAGACTGGGTGGTGTTGGTGGGACTGGTGCACAGAGGGATGTGTTGGTATGTGGCACGGAAGGCTTCCTGGAGGATGATTTGGGCACAGAGGAGGAGGTGGAGGAGGGGGCAAGTATGTACTGCATGGTATTTTCCTAGCAGATCTGAAATAATGCAGCACAAACATTGGGGATCACGTTTCGCAGAGGTTTTACTCAGCATGTCCCACTTCTCTTGTTCTGCAAATTTGTTATTTTCTTGATTAGGTTCTTGGAAGTCGTCCGGAGGAATTCACCTATCGTGTTTATTATCTTTGATCTCAGGAAGCGGTTTGGATTTGGCAAGGTGACACTTATCATCAAACCAGGTGTTACATAACCGTGCCTGCTTTAGTGACTTTGGGTGTAAAGCTGCAGCAAGAGCCTCATAAAAATTATCTAATTTATCCAGTCTTTCTTTGGGTCACATCTATCTATTGCACTTCAAGAATGTGGGGACCGCATAGAATATTTTAGGGGCCATGGAGTCATAGTCCAGATTGGGCCATTTTATATGCTTCCTGCAATTGCTAAGGGTAATATCACTGGAGCGTTTTTGTATAAGGAAGGGGTGAGATATATATATATATAGATCACAGACTAAAAGTAAACAAATTGGATTTTGATCACTCTCCACCCACTGCATCACTTCAAGCGATTTCCTGGTGTACCAAAATCCAACATCTAGGAAAATGTAGTCAATATGTGTGGATTGAGTGTCTCTTCTGAAGGTCAGTTTTGCGGCACAATCCCTTGGTGACCTATCATTACAAAAACAGAATCCTGAAGTGTAAATGGCCTCATTATGAGTTGGGCGGTTTCCGAGTGGTAAATCTGCTGGAATACCGCCCAAATGAATTACCGTTACCGCCACTTGGTCTGATGGGATTTCAGCCAGATTACAAATTGTGGTGGTGGTGTAATTCCCCATTTAATTTGAGTCCATTGGACACAATGGGGCTTTTTTGGTGGAATTACCGTAGTGGAATCACCGCAGTGGAATTTCCGCCGCAGTAAGTCTACCGATTCTGATGATTTTTCAACACTGAGTTGGAGGATTTACATCCAGGATTTTCCTGGAGGGAAATCCTCCGCTCCAGGCCCAAACTCGTAACTTGGCATAGTGATAAAGTTGGCACTAACAGAGTTACTGCCAACTTTACCACTTAGCCCCAAACTTGTAATAAGGCCAAAAGTAATTCACCAATCTTGTGTGCATGCCTGTATTAACATTTAGGGGGTTGACAATCTAGCATTGGAATTCCCCAGGCATTGTCCTCTTCCTTAATAAGTTTATCTACTCTGGGAACTGGCTCCATCTGAGCATTGAAATCACCCAGAATAATGATTTGACTAGGGGGATCGATTGATGGCCACATTCATTTATTGATATGCTAAAACCTCAATATTGTCTACGGCAATTTGTAGATTTTTTGTTTTCCATGTTCTCCAGAAGAAGGAAAATCTTCACACACATTAGGTTATTGGAGTGTGTTTCTACTTGTATGATCCTAGCGTTAAGATTGATCTCTATCCATGCCAACAGGCTTCCAATACTTTACTCTCTGATTGACACTGGGCAGTTAAAAAGAAAAGTAGCGTACCCTGGTTTTTGGGGACTATCCATTGGCACGTCTCCTGTAGCCAGATTGTATGGTAATCCTCTACAAAGGAGTGTCAGCCTAAACTAATAGTTTGTTTTATATCCCCAAGATATTGCAGGAAAGCATGCAAACATTAACCGGTTTGGAGATTATTGGATATATTATATGAGGTGGAGGAAAGTCGGTATGGAATGCGTTTTGCCAATGTGATCTATCACGCTTGGCTACATCGGTGAGTGGTGGTAGAGTTGTTTGTTTATCACCTTGGTCTTGTTTCATATTGCCATGTGGAACAGTTAATTCACTATTTTCTAGCATTAGGTTTGGGCTTGCTTTATTTCCATAAAATGTAAGAGCATTAGCAGGACTATGTGGTGGGAAAGATCTCAAATCAATCGATAGCAGGCTTTCTACCAGTTTCTTGTCTCACTTTTTGACAATAATAGTATCAGTCCCTGATTTACGCCCTTATGCGTCTTGTCACTTATAGGCATCTAAAATATGCTCTTGAATTATAGACAGGGAGCATTTTTCATACAGCAACCAACAGATGACCTTTCAATCAAAGAATCTTTAATTTTTCTAACCCGTTCTACAAGTTTAGGGACATTTACCAGACTAAAAGCGTCCAGGCAGTAGACTGGGGCTTTGCGAGGAGATTTAAGTCAGAGGTCCCCGAAGGACGTTTTTAGAAAGGGTGCGAGAAGAAAATGTTTTGTCCAGGCACTGGGGGACAAGATCTGCTGGGGCTAAAGTACTTTCTTCCCTTTGAGGGATCATAATAACTACTTATTACTGAATGGGCTTGGTCTCGACACAATACCAAAAAGAGTCAGTAAATGGACACTCCCCAGTAGGGAATGAGACCAGGAGAAAGATTGCAAGTTGAACAAAGTTTATATAAAGACAGTTTGGGCATGCAGAGGACTCTGAGAGCACTCTGCCAAACATTACAAAAACATTATGTTATAAAGACGATAATCGTCATCAGTGACAAATTTTATAGGTGAGGAGGACTACATCATTATTGGTCCGCACACGGCTACATTATACAATTTAGTGGGATAGAAAGACTTGATAGGCTGTCGCCGGGATGTCGTTTTCCGCAGAACGTGTGTCAGCAGGGCTCATCTCCACGGTCCAATCAAGGTTGGCTGTGGCCTCGCCATCATTCACAAGGCATTTTGGCCATGCACCGAACTCAACATCACCACCATTGGCTCTTTTGAAAGTCTTTCCTGCCACTTCCTGCTCTCCCCAAAAGTCAGCGTCACTTTTCATCGCATTTACAGACCACCCAAGCCCAACAACTTCTTCATCGACGATTTCACAGACTTGGTCACCATCATGTCTCTCACACATGTCAACAACATCTTCCTCTGAAACTTCAACATCCCTGGCAACCCCGCAACCTAGTCCATGTACGAAGATCTCCACTGCCTACTCAATGCTCTTAATGTCACGCAGCACACAAAAGACCCAACTAACAAGAAAGGTAATATCCTCCACCTCATCATCACTGCCCTGCCCACCCTCCATCACAGCTCTCCAATTCAGCTTGACTGGTCAGACCATTGATTGAATTACCACAGCTAAAAGCAAATTCAATGGCAAACAAATCTTGGAATACCTGACCCCTAAATTACAATAGAAGGTTTTCATGACAGATTGACAGAGCTATTCGATTCCTGGCATGGAGGGGCACTAAGACTCTATGATTATTGGGGAAGACTTGAACACATGATGTGCTGAAGGTCGGGACTACAATTTGTCTTCAAACTCTCCAATCAACATCTCCATCAATTTAAAAAGGGGTGTACTTTGGGACAGGTTCATGTACAGCAGGGACCTGCAACAGCTAGAGGTGGACGGAAACAAGGATTTATATATCCACTCCTAGCATAGACACACTTTATATTCATGAATAGATAATTGTTTTATTTCCTCTCTCATTAAACTGCATCTAGGGTTTAGTGATATGGGAACTAGTGACCACCTGCTAATCTACTTCACTTGGAACATACCAATTTTTACTCATAATAGTTGCTTTACTATAGTTCCGTTTGAGGTGGATAGTAAAGGACTAACATGTCGCTAGGAAAATAAACCTTATACTAAACTCACTAAACATCTTGTTCAGGGAAATAGGAGCTGGTGCGATTAAGATTTGTTTTTACACAGAGGGAATGTTCAACCTTGCAAAAGACCTTTGGACATCTCCATTATGAGAGCTGTGGAGCATATTTCCTTTGACAATATGTTGCCCATTAAAAACACATATCCCCACTCCTTCAACTCCCAAATACAACACTCTAAGACAATAAAACATCGGGTCTTGAGGTCTTTGAAGAAAGGGGTGATATTTTCTAATGAGTTGCTTAGACTTAAGAAGCAGGAATGTCAGCGCCATAGAAACATGGGAAAATCCCTGAAAACTTTACTTTTCACTAAAGACCATCCAGCCATGTTGAGGATTTTGATTAGTGCCAACTCTAAGGAATTTTGGTAACAAATCAACAAGAACCCTGTAGAGAAAATACATACCTCAGTATAATTCCATTCAAGAAGGCATATTGGTGTCTTTCTATTCAAAGACATTTAACAGTGATGGAGGTTGCATGCACTCTTCTGATTGGCTGTCTACTATGAACTCTGAGAGAACCTGTCTGTGGGAAGAGGAAATGAAAACCTTCTAGGGTCCCTGACCCTGATGCTCCTCCCTCCATTGATATTAAAAAAGGATTCCACAGCCTGGGATTATTTTATAAAAACCCAATTTCAATGCTTTTTATGCCACAAATCCTGCTTTCTGGGTTGAGTCAATTATTATCAGCATTCATAAGAAAGGGGATCCTAATGATCCCGGGAATTATAAGCCTATAACCTTAATTGACTCTTCTAGTAAGGTTTTTCAATTTTCCTACTAAGAGACCTGAACACTTATTTGGCTGAGAAGGCTATTCTGACACGTTTTCAGGTGGGGTTTCGTAGACACATGGGAACCTCCTTGAATGCCACGATACTAAAGCACCTGCTGCAGACAGAGAAGTAGGTAACATGTATATGGCCTCCCTGAACTTGTCTTCTGCCTTTGACTGTGTGCAGCGGCAGTTGCTTTGGGGCAAATTGATGGAACTCAAGGAGCCGATGAAATTGATTCAGCTTATTGCTTTATTACACAAAAACTCTAGGTTGAGGGTTCACCCTACTAATCAAGGGGCAGTATCTAGGCCCATTTTGATCAACTTGGGACTTAGACGGGGTTGCACCTTGGCACTGACACTCTTCAATCTTTATCTGAGAGATATTGAGGAGCTATGGGCAACCCATCGAGTTATCCCGGGTAAATTAGGCCATTTTCAGCTACATTGGTTGGCCTCCAGGAACGCCATTTTTGATAGGACTCAGCACGGCCTCCGCAGAAAGCTGTATATTTTCTTTCAGTATACTTTAAAAAACAGCTTAAAGGTTAATGGCCAAAAATCTAAGGTGGTGGTTTTTTCCAACAATAGGAACTATGTGGTGTTCCATTGGCGCCAAAAGGGTTAAACAGGTTGCTTCCCTACGCTACCTTGGCTATAATTTAACCAATGTATCGTCCATCAATTTATGGACCAAAATGCTGAAGGAGAAATTGGTAACTTTGTTGTCCCGCATGAAGATGATTTATAGGAGGGTATGCAGATTCTCCTGCTTCCCTGTTATAAAATACTACCAAGGTAAGATTGAGCCCATTCTACTATATGGCCTAGACATTACATCAGCAAATCTCGCACCTACCCTAGACTCTATACAAGCTATGGTGTGAAGAAATGTAATAGGGCTCCCTAGTGCCATTCTGGGGGCAATTTTGCTACATGAGTTTAATCTAATTTCCCTTAGTGCCCAATTTCAATGGAAACAGTTATTGGTTTTCCACAAATGTCTTTCTCCTCCTCACAATTCCATCTTTGAGGACTTCCAAAAAATGTTGACCCATTCATCAGTCAAATCTGTCATGCAATTCAAAGACGCAATGGGTGCTCTGTTACCTCTCTTTGGGTCCTCTGAGTTGGAATTGACGAAAAATGCAGAGGCTGTGAAAAGGAAAATGTTTAGGGATGATTGGCGATTGACTCTGGAGGCTGTGAGCTCCTTTTCAACTTATCTGGAATATGGAAGGTTTCCTCATCGGTCAGGTGACCTTTTCGTATGCCTTAAATGTTTTCCATGTGCTAAGGCCCCTTCGACATACATGCGTTTCAGGCTGAACCAATTCAAAACCAAAGAACAGATCAGGCATTGGGGCCAAGAACTGCAATGAACATCCTGTCGTTTCTGCAACTCTAACTGTTGCTTGGAGATGCTAAAGCATTGGATTCTCGATTGGCCCATGCGTGGTACGATAAGAATGTCTTCCTTTCCTAAGGAAAGTCACTGATTTTCAAGGGACAGCTCCAAGGAGCTCTTTTGGTCGAGACTTATGTGGGGTGGAAACTTGTCCTTGACTCTCTCGCGTGTCCGTTTTTTAACTGCTATTAATTGTATATGAACGGTATACACATTCCTTTTTGGTTTTTTTTGTTGTTCGTATTTTCTTATGTTTATTGTCTAAAGTCTTTTTGGAGGTAAACAGAGGATAGCACAGGGGCAACATGCTTGTCTGAGAAGCAAGACCACGCAGGGCACCAGGGTTTCGAATCCCAGATATGCGCATAGAAACCCAACTGAGGTATTAAGCACATTATAAAAAAACAATAAAATAAATGTTGTTTCATGCATGTTTTATTCAACATTTTAATGTTGTGTAAAGTTTAATTCAAACTAAATCACAATAAAAAAAAGACCTGACCCCTAAAAACAAGGACAACGCTGAGAACAGAGAAAAGTGATATGGATCACTCAGTGTTCCAAAAACAACCGAATGATATAGAATATTGTAGAGTTAATGGTCAGAACGTTGTGGCACGTGAACCAATTTCCTTGTTGTTTTCGTTTGAAGCTTGGTTCGTGTGACTCAGGAGTGAGCCGTTATGTGAAGCTTTGGAGTGGACCGGTCTGGCGGGCCCGCTTTAATAAACTTGAAGTTTATACTCACCCTGCCCCCATAAGTCTTTACATTGGCAATGAGGATCCGGGGGCCCGCCACGACAGTGGACGGTAAATATACAGACCGTGATTTACAGTGGCTGATCGACCGGCAGAGCAGCAGCGGCCGCAGCGCCGCTAGAGCCCCTCCTTCACGGGCCTCTCTTGTTCGGCACACCGCAGAGCTATGTGTATCGGTGGCGCTGCAGGGGGACGTCTCCCCAATCCATGCTGGGCACCAGAAGCAGCCGCACTCCCCTTGGCCCACGACGCGGACTGGGTCTCGCTTTCCTAATCAGAACGGGGAGCGACGAAAGATACCAGCTGCATATGAGGTGAGGAGGGGCAGAGGGAGGCAGATCCGCCCACAAGCCGGGATCACATTTTGTAAAACAAGCATTACTGGTTCTAGAGACTGTAATGGAAGCCGTTACTCGATGACAGAAACGTTTAGAGACGTTTAACTTTCAAGACACACTAACAAGGTGGTGTTACGGCGATTTATAGTGTGTCACGGTATCACAAGTCACAGGAGTGAGAGAAATTGAAGAATACTGTACAAGAGAATATTTCCACAGCTTATTGTAGCTTGGGACACAGAAATTGATCATGGCTTCAGCCAGCATGGCCCCGCCTCTACCTTTCCTGTCCGAGCCAGGAATACCTCCTATAAGGTGGGACAGGGGGAAAAAGATTTTTGACACCTACCTGGAGGCAATTGGGGGTGACAAATTTGTTGCAGGGAGGAAGGAGTCGATTCTTTTGCACAATCTAGGCACAGAAGGGTTGCCTCAGCCCCCTTTGGAAGGTCAAGGAGAGATAGATCAATACACCCTAGCTGAAAGGAAGTTAGAAATTCATTTTGAGGCGAAGAAGAACATAACTTTTGAAAGGCACAAATTCTTTCAGAGAGTGCAAGACCCCCAAGAGCCAGTGGAGAACTTTGTTGCAGCTTTGAGATCCCTTAGTCACACATGTGAGTTCGGAATGTTGACGGATTCACTCATTCGGGATCAATTGGTACGCTGTACCAATAACATGAAGATACAGGAGAGGTTGTTGACTAAGGATGTGTCCGTGGAAGTGGCCATAGAGACAGCCCGAGGCATGGAACAAACCCACAAATACATGTCCACCATGAAGAATGATAAGCAGGAAGGTGAAGTGGCGGCGGTGAGAAGATTTAAGAGGATGAGTTTGAACAAAGAAGTCAAATGCTACAAATGTGGTAGTAATCGCCATATTTCTACAAGCGCATTTTGTCCTGCAAGGAATATTTTCTGCTTGAAATGCAAAAAGAAGGGACACTTCACTAGAGTATGTAGAGAAACGGGACAAGTGCAATGCATAGGATCAAGTGCGAGGATATCGGAAAAAGAAGATTGTGCAGAATTCGTCCAAACAGGCGCTCAAACCAAACACGTTTTGGAAATCTCGGAAGTGTCCAACAGGTGAACTATGCCAACGGATGTTTTTCTAATGGATGGTAGAGTTGTGACCCTGAAAGTAGATAGTTGCTCTCCATGGACTCTGATATCAAAGAAGACATACGAAGTTTGTTTACAAAGGAAAGTGAGTGAGTTGAAGGTGCATACGATAGAACCACATGCTTATGGAAACGTAAAGATCCAATTGTTGGGTAAATTTCAAGCTGTTGTTAAATATAAAGGTAGGAGTTGTGATTCAGAAGTATATGTGACACAAGAAGGTTCATCACTGTTGGGCTGGGAAGAAAAGCGCAAATTGGGGATTAGGATACAGGCAAGTGCCGAGGAGCCAGTTTCGGTCGCGGAAGTTCGGGACAGATAGGAAGAAGAATTTCCATTGGTTTTTAAAAGTGATTTAGGCACGCTGAGAGGTTTTGAACATGAAATTCGCTTGAAGACAGGAGTGATCCCTAGGGTACACAATGTGAGGCCAATACCTCATGACTTGAGGGAGAAACTTAAAACTGAAATTGAGACCTTATTGCAGAAAGGAATTATTGAGGAGAGTGAGAGTTCCGAATGGCTATCGCCAGTGGTGGTAGCGGCAAAAGCAAACGGAGATATAAGACTTTGTGTAGATATGAGAGACATTAACAGAAACATTCTTGTGGACAGACATCCCTTGCCGATAATAAGCGTCAAACTATCGGTTCTCAAGAATGCGAAGATGTTCTCTGTGATTGACCTCTCTCAAGCCTATCATCAGATTCCTTTGAAAGAAGAGTGCCAACATTTGACAGTGTTCATTACTCCTTTTGGTACTTTTAGATACTGCAGAATGCCGTTCAGCCTTGCTTCGACAGCGGCCGTATTTCAAAGAGTAATGGACACGATCATGGAAGGAATGAAGAACATTGTGGTGTTCCAAGACGATATGCTTGTATTTGCAAGTTCAAGGTCTGAACATGATGTGGTCCTGAGACAAGTGTTGAGCAGGTTGTCAGAAGCTGGTTTGACTGTGAGGAGAGACAAATGCAAGATTGCGGTTGAAAGAGTAGAGTATCTGGGACATGAAATTGATGAGTCTGGTGTAAAACCGAAGATGTGTCTAGTGGAAGCAGTAAAAGAGGCTCCTATAGCTACCGACAAGGACCAGGTGAGGTCCTTTTTGGGTCTTGCCGAATATCACCACAGGTTTATAAAATACTTTGCCATGGTGTCTGCTCCCATAAGAATGATATTTAAGAAGGGGGCAAGGTTTGAGTGGTCTCCAGAGTGTAATACAGCTTTTGAGAATATTAAGGAAGGAATTAGTAAGGCACCTTCACTAGGAAGGTTTGATCCCATGGACAGAACGGTTTTGGTCGTTGATGCCAGTTTGTTGGGGTTGGGAGCAACGTTAGTACAGTTTGACAAAGAAAACAAAGAGAGAATTATTGCTTTCGCAACAAGGGCGTTGAGAGGGGCGGAGCCCAGATATTCAGTCATCGAGAGAGAAGCTCTAGTTCTGGGCTGTTTTGCATTTCAAGTATTATTTGTGGGGCAGACGTTTTGTGATTCGCTCGGATCATAAGCCATTAGTACAGTTGTTTGAGAGTGGGAGATGGGCTTTAGGCTCACCCAGGATAAGCAGGTGGGGTTTAGGTCTTCAAGGGTATAACTTTTACCTGAGTTTTTTGCCTGGAAAGAAACATGTAGTGGCAGAGTGCCTTTCTAGGATGCCCATAGTTGAAACAGAGAGTATTGAGGATGAGGTAATGGAGGAATCGGTGGTGGCCGAAGTTAATGTGGCGATTGCTCAAGAGAAGTGGTTGCAGGCAGAAGGTTCTTATGAAGATCTTAAGCTAATTAAAGAGTGGACTGTGAAGGGTTGGCCACAAAAGAGAAATTTGGACAGGATATTTGACATATGGTGGAAGGTCAAGGAGGAGTTAAATATGCAGGGAGATAGACTAAGAAGAGGTCGTTGTGTGGTTCCTCCTGAGTCTATCAGGGAGAGTCTTTTGGATCTGGCTCATGAGGGACACCCAGGGTATGGAGCAATGAAGAGGAAACTCCGTCAGAATTATTGGTGGCCACGCATTGACAAAATGGCTGAAAGGTGGGTGAAGGAGTGTATGGAGTGTCAAGTGAGTGACAAAACGAAAGTGGTAAGTGAAGTTCCTTTAATCCCCAATGTTGTACCGGAACAACCATGGTCTAAAGTTGCTGTGGACATAATGAGACCAATTATGGGTCTGGGTGATGGGTTGAAATTTTTCTTTGTTCTGGTTGATTTTCATACGAAATGGATTGAATGGAAGGCAGTGAGGGAAGTCACAGCTAAGGAACTCATTGCGTTTCTAGAGGAAGTTTTCTTTAAGGAAGGGGTGCACACTGAGTTAGTCTCAGATAATGGGGTTCAGTTTGTCTCATTTGCAATTAGGAAGATCATAAGTAGCTATGGCATTAGACATGTCCAAACTGCGGTATATCACCCCAGGGCAAACGGTCTTATGGAGAGGGTCAACCGTTTTTCGAAGGAAGGTCTGCAATTGGCTATGAGGGTAAGGCAGCCATGGAGGGAATTGTTGAGGTTTATGACGTGGAATTATCTCACCACACCGCATTCGAAAATGTCACCCTTTGTATCTCTCAACGGAAGGGAACCAGGGACGAGATTATGTCCAGGGTGGTTGGGAATGGCCGGAGTGGTTCAAGTGGATAGAGAACAGATAATGAAACGTATCAAAGAAAGCCAGGAGAGGAATAAACTGGGTTTTGATATTCGTGAGAAGGTGAAGGATCGAGAGTGGAAGGTGGGAGAAATGGTGTTTGTGAAAAATCCTAGATTGGTGAACAAATGTGTGGACAGCAAATTCATGGGTCCTTGGAGAATTTCAGCAGTGAGGAAGGGTGTGGTTATATTAGAAGGAGGAGAAGTCTGGTCAAAAGGGAAAATTGCTAAAGCATATGGTATGAGTGGTGGTGTGGAGACAGGTGAACGTTGTGATAATAGTGGGATAAGTGGTGGAGAGGATGTGAGCGTCCAAAACAGTTCCGGTGGTCTTCAGAGGTCCAGATCTAAGCCAGCCTGGATGAAAGACTACGTGTCATCAGTGATCAAAAAGAGAAATATATTATAAGTGATCAAACTTTTGTTTTGAGTTTATCATAAGTATTATGATCTCTGAGTGCCACATGCGTGGTTTTTATTTATATTTCTCCTTTTCTCAGGCATGTGTGTCCTATCACTTTAGTATTATTATATGTTTATGTTGTTTTGTTATACATTGAAGTCTTACACTTTAATTTCGTTAAGGAGGAAGATATGTAGAATTAATGGTCATAACGTTGTGGCACGCAAACAATCTCCTTGTTGTTTTCGTTTGGAGCTTGGTTCACGTGACTCAGGAGTGAGCGGTTATGTGAAGCTTTGGAGTGGACCGGTCTGGCGGGCCCGCTTTAATAAACTTGAAGTTTATACTCACCCTGCCTCCATAAGTCTTTACAAATATCTTTCAGAAAAACTGGCACTTACTATAGTTAGATCAAGACGTAGGGGACTACATCTCAGAAAGACCAAACATTACCTTCACCAAAAAGCACTGACGTTGAAGATGAAATTGAGCTCTAATTTCATGGATATGACACGACACAAACAACAAACCAGCATCCTGACTGGAAACCCTATTAAGGGGTTTTTCAAATGCAGCAATTGCAGCATGTGCAGAAATGCACTCATATAACACTACCATTGGAAAAGCCATTAGGATACAGGAATGTATCAATTGCAGAACAACCATTGTATATGTAGATGTAATAAAATATGTGTGGCAGTACAATTCTGCAAACTAAGAATAAGGCTCAGGGAACACCTTTGGACTCTGACATCACCAGAATGCAAATCTGCCCTAGTGGACACTGGCAGAAGGAAAACACTAAAGACAAGAAGGAAGACATTAGGTTCTTTGGGATCAAACACATCAAACCAGATGCAAGATTGGGCAATCAAGAAAAGACCTTTAGCCAGCAAGAAGCGAAAATGATATGTAATCTGAGAACAATCTCGGAAGGTCTAAATACTGATAATGAAATGTACTACTTTCTGTAATTTCTGTAATTTCAAAGCTTAGACACCACTTTTGGATGGTGGAACTCTTCTCAGTTTAATCTGCAAAACAACAGACCCATATATGGATTTCATATGATGAAATCATAGACCACACACCACCATGGACACTGATTATTGCTTCCTAGACACTATGGGATTACAGGACACGCTTATACACTCTGATCATCTTTCAACAATCAACAACTCTCGACAAGACTGATATTATAAGTGACTGAATCAAGAAATGTGTAGATGACAGCTATAGCTAATAAACCAATTTGACAAGCCCTCAGGAATGCATTTTAAATACAATCTAATTGACTTACCTGGAGACCAGGCAGCATCAAAAGGACAATAGTCTATAGGTACAGTAGTCATGGCAAAGAATTTGACTGGAGACCGGTTAACATCATAAGGGCAACAGTCCATAGATGCGGTAGTCATCGCTAAGACATATATAACTGACCAATACAGACCACACTAGAATGCTCATTATCTTACCAAGTGACCCAACTAAGTACTTAATTGTCTAAGCCTGCAAGATAACTAACCCCGAACGGCACCTAACCACACTCTAATTGATGACTAATAGTTTAGTTTAGTTTAGATACATTTTTATAAAGTGCCAACTCACCCATAGGCCTCAGAGCACTGAAACATATATAACAAACAATAAACAAATCACTTGTAATAGAACATCGTAAGTACAAAACAATTCAGTCAGTGACAATTCTTAAACTCGTGGTTGGAGTCAGTTTGTTGCAGATTATTGCAACAGCTCAAAAAAGAGAGCGCATTACTACCGCCACAACTAATCATGATACAGTCCAAGTCATTCATGAAATACCATTCCTTAATTTGGTTCCTACGAAGGAGTCTAAAATCCTGAGTCCTAATACAGCTCTCTCCAGCTTTGGACCATAACCAGGCAAGGACTTTATTCTAGAGTGCATCGCTCGGCTCTGGCCTTTCAGATTTTCCAACGTTCACAATAACTATATTTCTTTGGTCATTAACCAGTCATTTTAGATGGGGATCCAGAATCTCTGCCATTGAGTTATTTCTAATACGTAAACCTCTCCTAAGTAAACAGCACAATTGGTTAGTCAAAGAAAGTCCAGAAGTCAGCAGTTTTGAAGGGTATAAGGTTTCATTACGTGTTAGCGGAGTATGGCCATCTGGAATAACCCCCAAGTCATGGGTTAGGCACTGCAACTTGGTGTTGCCCACAGGGGATACATTATTTGCCACAACTGAACTAATGGCCAACTTCAAGTCAGTTTGGCTGCTTGTCTCCATTTTCCTGACAACATCCTGCATTGAACCAAAGCTAACCCACCAGGTCGCTCTGTGTGTTCCCAAGACAACTTGAAAGTGGCCCAACCCAGATACAAGCTTGCTAGGTTCGGCGGAACACTGTTTGATGTTGAGGCCTCTCTTGCCTAGAACGCACTTCCTGCCTCAATCAGAGCAGCTGGCACTACCAATATTTTTAAAAAACCTGTGAAACACCATCTTTTTAATCTTCCCCCAAGGTAGTGAGTCATATTCCATCTTCTCCCCATCATGGCACTACGACCTGCTTTCTTGAACTGACCTGCCCTTGTTCATTTGGCTCCTGTTTTTTTTTTCTTTCTCTTTTTACTTGTTTTTTGTGCGCCCTGAGGTCCATGGTCATGTGGCGCGTTACAAAATCTAAATAATAATTATAATAATAATAATAATAATGTCTGACACTCTCAATTAATGCTAACTAAATGAGGAATTGTCTTATCAAAGGAGTCAACCCATGCAATAAAGTCTGTGGGGGTCATTACGAGGTTGCAGGTAAGGGAAAAACGATGCCGGTAAGGGATTACCAGCATCGCTTACCGCTCCGGGCTATTCTGACCAGCCAAACCGCTATTAGCAGCACCGTAAATAACGGTGCCTCTAATAGCGGCATGTGCACGGGCATGCGGCCCATCATACCGGCATGCCGTAAACTGGACGACATCACAAGGCAAGCGGACATGCAAATACTGGCATCATGAAGGCGCTATACCGGCATGCCGTAAATACCGGCATCGCTGACCAACCATAAAATGTCATGTGCAGTGTTCCCAACTGCCAAAGGTGCACACCATCAGCACTGGTGGAGGAAATGGAGTCTGGGCCTGTACAAAAGGAGCACACCCACTCACCACACCCCTTTCCACACCAAGATCAATACAATAGTAGCATCAATACTTCAGCTGGAGGACATGCCTGCATTGGAACAGCAGCAACAATACCAACAGCAACAGCAGGCACCACAGAGGAGACACAGCAGGAGAAGGAGGGTGAGACAGGCCCAGCATGCCCCACCAGTGCAGCCAGTGTAACCATGCATGCAGCCCCCAATCCCAAACATCAGAGCCAGCCTCATTGAAATACGCACCGCCATCCCCCCTCTACTAAAGGTAGTGTCGGTGCGCCACTTCCTTT
Organism: Ambystoma mexicanum; assembly: GCF_040938575.1. NCBI lineage: Eukaryota > Metazoa > Chordata > Amphibia > Caudata > Ambystomatidae > Ambystoma > Ambystoma mexicanum. Next base: position 381,812,947 of record NC_090933.1, read on the forward strand.
CCACAGCCACCTACCAGCACAATGTGGGGCACATGCATGGCATATCACCACCCTTATTCACTTGCATCCTGAAGCAAGTGCTGCCTGCCCTCCTCAAGCACACAACGGAATTCATATCCCTACCACGGACTCCCCAGGAGATTCTTGATACAAAAGGTGGCCTGCATGCACTGGCAGGCATGCCAAATTGTATAGGTGGCCTTAACTGCGCCCACGTGGAGTTGGCGGCCCTGCATGCCATGGAGGTGGTTTACCGCAATCGCAAGCTATACCACCCCAACAAGGTGCAGATGGTAGGCGATGCCAGCAAGATCATCACACATTGTTGTGCCCGATATCCCGGATCAGCCACAGGAATGCTGCATGTCACCATGTGAAAAATCTGCGCCGAATGCCTAACATTGCAGAGCCTACTGCCAACGCTTCCCATCAGAAAATCCTACAGAGCGCTTCACATCACTAAATGGACACGGACACAGCTGTATGTGTACACAATGCATGAGCAACAAGACGGCAGAGCACCGCGTGTATCATCTTGAAGATGCAACCCACAGCATTATTCCATGGCACAGGACACATTGAGGGCATAAAAATGGCGTGCCTACATCAAGGGACATGTGCATGTGGCCAACGATAATCTGGCGGCATGTGTATCCGACTCAACGTGCCCCTGCCCCCTGACATTGAACTGCAACCAGCTGGTGATGATGAAGGGGATGAAGAAGAAGTGGCTGCACATCATTGCGGTGCCGATGCACAGGAGGGACGTGCTCTGGGTCAGTCAGTGATTGCACAATATCACTGACACAAATGGCTGCAGAGGGTGACATAATAGTTTGACAGAGGGCACTGGGTGTGGGGGTACATGCACACTATGCACTGTATATGATCAAATGACACATGCGCAATGATGAATGTCCACTCAGGTCTTGCTTTTGACACAACGGGTGTATTGAATTTAACAATGAAAATGTGCAGTAACCCTCCACCACCCTCACCTTCTCTCCCTCCCCCCACAACTCCCCCACACACCCTCACCCCCCTCCACCTCCCCCCACAACACCCCCACACACCCTCACCCCCTTTCCCCACTCCCCACAACTCCCCCACACACCCTCACTCCCCTCCCCCCACAACTCCCCCACACATGTCCCAACAAGTCTCAAATGCCTTCGTCAAGCTGCCCAGAGTATTTTTAGCACTCCCTGGTCCTGGTGGCAGCATGTCTGGCCGGCGCAGGGTGCGGGATGACCTGCGGAGTGGGCTGGTCTGGGTAGAGCTTGACGAGGATGGTGTGGCTGCCTGCTCAAATTGGGTTGCCGGACGTTCTGACTCCATGGCATCGGCTATGCGGCTGAGTACACGCCGCAGGGCGGATACCTCTTCGCACAGGCGGGTAGTGTTCTCCACAAAAATCTGGCCCATGGAGACTGTGTTGTCTGTGATTGTCTTGCCTAGAGAGGCGATGTTCTCCGCCACTCCTGCCTTGCCTGGGCATTGTCCTCCACAAACTGCCACACAAGGGCAGTCAGCTGCTCAGAACGCTGTGGCCCTGCGGTGCACCTGTGGAGGTGGACGGTGCCTGTGTGTCATGCTCGGCCTCACTGCTCTCCATTATGGGACTAATGTCCCCTTGAATTAACACCCCCCGAGACTGCTCCGGGGTGGTGCCATGGTCAGACTTAAGTGATGTGATTTGTGGGGATGGCAGTGGACTGGGCGTGCGGGGCAGTTCTGAGGAATCATCCTCAATGGGCACCCATACCTCTTCCTGTGCCTCCTCAGCCTGGGGTGCTGTGGCTGCCACCTCCCCAGCCAGACTGGACTCTGCCGAATGTGTGGTGCCTCGGCTGTTTCTTGTGGCTGTGCAAGAGGTGTTGCCACTTCCTCCTCAATGGCCCTTAGCAGCACCGGTGCCCTGGCAACCTGAGGTGTTTTCGCTGGTGGTGCACGGCATGCCTTGGGTTGGCCCTTCGAGGTTGAAGGCCAGTTGGCCTCATCCCAGGCCCTCTTCCAGGGTGTGGTTTTCTGTGGGGTTGAGTCATGGGCATCGCTGTCATGGTCTGAGCCTGTGGGGATGGAAGAGAGGGACGGCATGAGTGATGTTTTGATAGGCATCATGCATACATTTTTACAATTGATCATCCACACAATTGAGGGTAATAGTCATTTGAGTTTGGATGATCAGGTTGTTTGATACATGGGTGGGTGATGCAGGCATATGTCGGGGTCACTCATGTTGGGCAAGACCTATGGTATGTGACATGCATATTTGTTGGGGCCTACATGCATCGTGACTTATGGCATTTACTTTTTGTGTGGTATGTGTCAGGTACGGCATTACCTTGATGCAGGCATCTGCATGTGTCTGTGATGCGTCCGACAACTTTGCTGGGAGTGTGTGTGTGTTGGGCCATGGCTTGCTTCTTTGGACAGAAATATTGGTTGACTTTCATCAGACTCTGCATTACAGTGTTTTCTTAGGACACTCACCTCCATCCGCCGATGTTGTGGTGCCACACTCCATGTCTCCGACACCTTCGATCCCCTCAATGCCAATCAGGCTGGCACGGATGTCCTCCAATGGGGACAAATTGATGGGGGAGCTGGCTCTTCCGCCTATTGCGATTGCCTGGCTCCTGTTGACGGAGAGTATGTTCCGTACTCGCAGCCGCAAGTCGTCCCCACGCTTCCTGCAGTCTTTTATGGTGCGTGGGGTGTTGCTGACTGCGCTCACCGATGTCTGCATGTTCCTGCAGGGTCCCAGCTAGCATCTCCAACTCATCTTCGTTGAAGCGCTCCTTGCGCAGGCGGGAGGCGCCCTTCTTAATAGCCTTTGGCATTATGGTGTTTTGGATGATGATTTTCCACAAACAGAAGTGTCTCACAGGTCTTGTGTGCTGAGGATGGCAATGGATTGTGTTTTAAAGATGTCCACTGTGCTCCTTCCCGTTCCTGTGCGATGACGTACTTCCGGTTCCGCTTATTTACAGTGACCGCTAATAGCAGTGACCGCTAATAACGGTGGCCGCTAATGCCGCAATGGCTAATGCCGGTAGTGCAATCTGCGCTATGCATGATGCCTCTAAGGGCATTTTTCGTGCCTTTAATGGCATGGCGCAACGCTCATGCCTGCGAAGTCGTAATAGTCCTCTATTAGCGGGCTCTTGTCTACACGGACACGCTATTTGCGCCACGCTGGTAAGGACAGTTACTTACCTCCAACCTCGGAATGACCTGCTCTGACATTCTCACATTTGACTAAATCACAGATAATTCTCTCTTTAACATTCTGCCTACTACAAATGTCATTCATTGACAGATTGGAAATATGGGCATCTTCAGTAATAACACTATCCATACTATTTGTATGGGATTGCAATGCAATACTTAATGCTGAAAATTGTCAGGTTTTCTCATTTGCGGTTCAAATATACCCTCTTCACTTGGCTGGAAAGATCCAGTAGAGGGGTCTCAGGGGACCCTATGTTGTCACTACCGTGTCTTATAGTTGTCATACAATCTTTCATAACAACCTGGCTAAAAATCAAATAGCCTGATAATGAATGAGATACATTGTCTGTAGTTTCCTGTGTTCATCGATATCCATACAGACCAACACTGGTTTCATCAGCTTAACTAATGACTTAAACACACGTTCTGCACTTTATACGCATACCAGATGACCTGAGACATTAGTAGCTATATCACTAATTTCATCCTAATTTGCCCCACGTGATTGAGACGACAAGTGACCACTCTGTAATTCATGGCAATCCTATTACAGGATATCAACATAAACCAACAGAGGTCTCATTAAGTAAGAAATTGGTCCTATGAAACAGCCTTTGTGATGTTCTCGTACAATTTAATTTGAAATGCTATCTAAATAGTCAGCATGGGAATCAGTTCATGTCCTTATACAAGGGCACACGTTAAACCAAGAGAGTAACCACACTATGTATAGCAACTTTCTGAAAAAGGCCCTCACAACTAACTTCTCACCAATATATGTTCACAGTGCCCTTAAAGGGAGTGAATTATATGTAAAAGTTACACTTGAGATAACGGTACTAATGTGTCTCCATAAACATTGTGCATGGTCTATGGCAATAATGCATTACCGCATCTAAATTACAAACTTTTTAATGTACTATTAGCAGTAAATGTACTGTGCAAACGGTCCCAGCCTAAAATGGCAAATCAAATAAATATATATTTGGAATTGTAATGGTCGAATTCCAAAATGAAATAAAAAGGATTGAATTAATCCAAGGCTCTCGCACACTGGCAGGAGGAATGGAAATGACTGATGATGACGATGACGTCATCAAGCAAAGGCGGATGACATCATCGCATAGGAGGTCCAGAAATACTCACTTTCAGGATGATGGCGATCGATCCACACGCAGAAAAATGCCATCCTGAAAGAATACAGCCCCATCCAGTAGATTTGAAGTAACGTAAATTAAGAAGCACTAAATGAACGGCGTAGCAAACTTAACAAATGCAATCTTGCTTTATATTGGGCTACCCAAAATAATACCCAATCTGATTTATTTTCAGGCAGAAACCCAAAAAGAGAAAATGGAATTTATACTATGAGGATAATCCAACAAAAACCATTGCTGCCCTGGCTGTAAAAAACAAAAGGTAAACTTAACAGACCATCAATTGATAAAGATTTCTACTGTAAAAACATTATAAATGCCATATCATATCATATCATATCATAGGTCTATAAATATCATTTTAATTTGGCTAGGAATTGCACTGAAATGAACTAAGGCATTAGGATCACACTGTAACTACAATTATCCTACATCTAAATACGGGACCTACTAAAGGATACGACCACTGAGAGAAGATTAGAATTCCAATTGTAATCTGTAGGTAAGATTTAGCCCTGACTTAACCCAGGATATAAAACCAGTAACTCAACGCTTGATAGATCTGACCATACTACTAACTAACACCCTTATATTCTATCTTTCTTTGCCATTTTCTCCCGACAGAGCTACTAAGCATATTTAATAACTTATCATTTACTCAAAATGTTATGAACTTTTATGTTGGATATATGCAGCATTCCTTTGTGTGAGACAACAGTCAAAAAAGGATAAACTATTTATGAAGGATTCCGGTATAACTAATACTGTTAAACAGATACACTTTGCTTTAACTATGTACTGTCAGATAACAATTTTTTTTAAATATCTCTTTATTGGTTTTACACAGCATAACAATTACAAACATTAATACAACAGTGATGTACATTGTGCATGTTCTTTCCCATTTTCACTTTTTCTCCCCCTCCCTTCCTCCCCATTAACTGCCTGCGTAGCCTTCTCTTATATACTGTATGAAACCCTTTCCCAAGTTCAGTCTTGTGTGTCCGGGATACTGTTATCTCTATCCTTTTCATTAAACAATGTCACTGTTAGGGCAATCCATTGGAGAATGTCCATACCACGTTCTTGTTGTTGCTCTCCCAGTACCTTCCCCAACACCCCTGTTTCTGCTGTTGCCCACCTCTTCAGGTCCTCCCACCATCTGTCAATATTTGGTCCCTTAATGGCTTTCCATTGCATGACAATGCTGCGTTTAGCTAGTATATAGATGAGGTCTTTAATCTTGACCATGGATTTATGCTTCGTATTTCTCCTGAAAAGGCCCAACATACATGCCTCTGGAGACTGGATATCCAGATTGATCCCTCCTTGACCAACTCTATCTGCCACTTTCCTCCAAAAAGCCTGCACCACCTCGCATTCCCAGAACATATGCACTAAACCTGAATTCTCTTCATTGCATTTAGGAAACATCTGCTTACCCGCCCCTTTAAATTGTGCTATTGCAGCTGGGGTTAACTATGCCCTTTGTGTGATGTATAGTTGAATGAGCTGAAGTTTAGCATTTCTCTAAACCTTTTTTGTGCTATAGTACTATATTATGCCATTCTCTATCTTCGAAGGGTTTGCCCAATTCTTGTTCCCATCGTCCCCTGCTTTTCAATTCAGTTCTTGAGGTACGATCTATCAGGACCTCGTAAATTCTAGAAACCGCATGCCCTCCCTCTGAGCTATTTATTAATGCTTCAGTATCTTCACACTTGCATATTATCTGCTTTTACAGCTGGCTACCTACCCCGTATTGTACTTATCATGGTCCTGTGCAATAGGAATTGACCCCTCTGTATACCAGTGTAATTCCTGAAAGTCTAGCAGCCTATTGTCTTTCCTCAGATCCCCTATGGTTGCAATGCCACACCCTTCCCAATATGCCATTATCCTCTGTCTACATCTATGCGTATCAGACATTACCACCGCTATTGTGGTCTGTGGTGATATCGGGTATCCAAGACCCACAGTCTTGCAATTCCTACGCCATAATTGAATTCCCAACCACACTAGTTGTGGATGATTATACTGTTACCGCTGTGAGGGCCAGATCAAGTCTCTTAGGAATAGTTTTTTAATAGCTGGTTGTAGGAGAGCTGTTTCTCCTGTAGGATCATCCACCATCCAGTGCACCACATATTGCAACTGGCACCCCAGGAAGTACAGTTGAAAATTGCAGAACTTCAATCTTCCATGTGCATAGGGCCTTTGCAGCATCGTTAATACAATTCTTTGCCTGCCTCCCTGCCAAATGAATCCTCTGCATATCTTGTCTAATTCCAGAAAGAATTTCCTAGTAATATTGTATGGGAGATTTCCAAAGCAATGCATAGGTCTAGGAAATGCCACCATCTTTAGTGATTCAGCTCTCCCTGCCATTGACAAGGGTAGCCTGCTCCAAAACCCCATTGATTTTGCTAAGCCTTCTTTGGCCTTCACAGTGTTGGCGTCATATTCTAGCTTGGGCTCATGGTGTATGTTCAGCCCTAAATACCTGAATGGTACCGGTAGGTCTGCCTCTCTAAGAGTCTCCAATTCTGCCAGTGGAAAGAGACAAGACCTTCCCTAATTTATCCGGATCCCTTTCAGTATGCCAAAGTTGTCAAGTACCTCTAACACATATGGCAAGTTCACCTCTGGGTTACTCAAGTAGAGCAATGTATTGTCAGCATACATTGACACAACATGCCTGGCCCCGTCTATTTCTATATCAGCATCTCCATATTCCTGTTTTAGGAAGGCTGCAATAGATTCTGCTGAATAATGTGCAGCATTGGGGATAGCAGGCACCCTTGTCTTGTTCCTTTTCGTAGTTGCCATTTGTCTGAAAAGGTGGAGCCAATCCTGACCCTAGCCATTGGTTGCGTATAAATTAGCTTCACTCATTTCATATATAGCTGTCCTATTCCCATGCTGACCATAGTGGCAGTCCCACTGAACCAAATCAAATGCCTTGGTGGTGTTTAATGAGGCTATGCCTGTCTCTCGTGCAATAAATGACATGGTGTAGTCGCCTTAGATTCTCAGCGATAGTCCTTACCGAAAATATCCTGTCTAATCAGGGTTTATCAGTTTGGGTATTACTTTCCTCAGTCTACTCGCCAGAATTGCAGTAAGGATTTTGTTGTCCTGATTCAGTAGTGATAGAGGTCTAAAGGAAACACAGTCAGTATTTAATTTATTAGGTTTAAGAAGCAGGATTATCGTAGCTTCCCTCATGCTATCTGGGAGGATTCCTAGCTCATATGATTTGTTATACACCTTGGCTAGGAGCGGTGCCAGTATATCTACATAAGCTTCATAAAACTCACCAGGCAGCCCATACATGCCTGGCGACTTACCTGTTCATTAAACGCCTTATCTAACAGTGATTCACTTCTCAATCTCCAGGTGTGTATAGGCGACCTTGGAGCACACACCCTCCATTCTGTTACAAGAGGGGCATGGTCTGACAGCACCCTAGCATGATATTCTGTATCCATAAATTCTGTCACGTGCTCTTCTACTGTGAATAAGTAATCTATTTGTGTGTAGACTTTATGTGGGGCTGAATAGTGGGAGTATTCTCTTCGAACCATATGTAGTGTCCTCCAAATGTCTTTCAACTGGTAATGGTTCAAAAGTGTGTTGGCAGGTCACTTGTGCTTCGTATCTCACCTGTCGAATGTGGGATTCAGAGTGCAATTGAAGTCTGTGCCCAACACCATGACTCCCGGTTCTCCAACAAGCCGTGCAATATAGCCATTCTTCCTTCATCATCCGTCTTGGTGCTCAGTACTTTAAGTGCGATAGTAGGATTAACCCAAAATAAGGACTCCACTTGCGTAAATTGAGCATGTGGAACCAACCACTATCCTCCCCATGCATCAGCCAGTTGTTTCTGCTTTTGTGCATTTAAATGCGTCTCTTGCCATAACGCTATCCCAACAAGGATATTCCAGGTCATAATCTTTACCTTATCGCCCATCATACATTAATTTCCCCGGTACTGGTAGGTCCTCTGGCCCACCCTGTGTTCTGCTCGGGATTATCAACTATGTCAGGCTTCCTCTCTATGTCCCATCACTTCCCATTAACCAACACCCCACCCTCCCCAACATGTAACCAAACTTCCCTTAACTGCAACTGTCCAGCAATGCACCGCATGCCTCGACCTTTCCCACTTCTGCTCCTTGAATGCCCAGTGGATAGCCAAGGCTCCTGGTGCCGAACAGGTGGGTACAAAACCTTACCCTCTAAAAAGAAAATATAGGGGTTAGTAGGTGGACTGGTCTTCCGTTTGTAGTCTAAGTTGCTCCTGCTTTACTAATATACTAATATACTGCCGTGGCCGTAGAGTTGTTGGCACTCTCTGTGTCGGCTGCTCTTTCATCAGTCTGCCTCTGCAGGGCCTCTGGCGGCAGAATTTCGATCCAGTAGCCTAGTCTTATCAGCAGTAGTAGGGCTTTGTAACTTGTGTCTTCATTCTGTCGTCTTTCCGCTATTTGCGGGATCTGTGCTCCATCCATCCAATCTTGGGTTTCAAACAGCGTTTCAAAGAACAAGGCTTTAACATTGTGGAGGATTTTCAACTTAGTAGGATGAATCAGCATATATTTGAACCCACCTTTTTTGTCTCATTTTTACATTTATAAATTGTGCCCAATTTTTCTGTACCTGAGAGGTATAGTCTAGGTATATGGCCAAATTGGCAGAGGCCCTTTGTATATTATCTCAATTTATGGAGAAAGCCAGGATCTTTTCTCTGTCCTTATAATTGAGGCCTGGGTGGGGCTCCAGGTGGTGGCTTCCTCACCAGGGATCGGTGCGCTCGCTCTATGGTAAATCCTTGGGTCAGGTTTCCAGGGCCAAGTTTTTGTAACAGTAGGTTCTTTATTTGATTGGAGGATTCAGATCGCTCCATTCCCTCCGGCAGGCCCACGATCATAAGGTTGTTACGCCTCACTCTCCCTTCCGCGTCTTCCGCTCTTTCCTCCAGTAACTTCACCCTTTGTCGTGATATATTTACCTCCTCTGATATATGCTCTCTGGCTGTGGTGTTCTCCTGCACCTGTGCTTCCAAATTGCTAGTATGCTCTACCAAACCACATACATCTTGCCTTAACAGGCCTACGTCCACCCTTGCTTCTTCTATTTTGGATTCCAGGTTGGCCTGTAGCGCAGCAATGGCGTTTATGATCTGCTGGTTTCCACAGTTTTCTGTTTCTTCCGTTCCTTTGCCCTGCTCTCCCTCTCCATTCTTGGTTTTGCCCTCTGCAGCAGCCACCAGGCCTTTCGTAAAAGGCCTCCATGGAGGTCTATTTGCCGTTAGATGTATTGTGTTTAGTTTCCATCAATTGTGATGAGTCTTGACTCAATACCACTCTAGAGCGGGTTGCTCTATGGGCTTTTATAATTGTTTGGGATCTAAATCCCAATGTTCTTGGTTCCCATATCCAGGACGTCACTGGCTTGGCTAGTACACTTTGAACCCTTATGTAAGTCGTTCCTGAGCGGTTCTATGGAGAGGATAGTGTTCTTGAGGTCAGGATAGCCATTGGCTTGTGTTATAGTGTCTCTGGGCTGCTGACGTATTATATGTGCATATTTTTTTTTTTTATTGTGATATAACCACATTTTGGGTGTTTTACACATTCTTCATTAAAACATATGAAATATATAAACACAAAATACAAAATACAAAATACAAAATTCAATACAATATAGAAAATTTAACTCAGATATCATTAAAACCTATTCTTCACGTACCTACAATTCTAACATATTTTTAAAATAATGAATTAAAGTTGATCAATGACTATCCAAAATGAAATAATCATAAAAGGACTTTACCAATCCATTTGAGTTACTGGATTACCAATATTTTTGTGGAATGAAACCTGTGAATTGCAATACTCTTAATACATTTACAGTCAATTTAATTTCATAACCCGCAATCATTCTTTCCCAGAAAGCACTAGAAGGTAACCGGTCGAGTGATCCAACTAGGTTTCCCAGAAATTCTACCCTTGTATCCCAAGTACCTTTGCAGAATCTTAACAAATGCTCAACGGTTTGTTTGCTTGGGTCCGAGCATTCCGTATACAAACTCCAAATTCCTTCTGTTCAACCCCATTTAACCAGTACTGCACCTGTTTTGATTACATTCAGGCGTACTCTCATAAAGTTCTGCCTTCCTTTTTTATCTGGGAACTTTGTCAGATACCTCGGAACAAAACCCTGTTTTTTCCCATACTTGAAAACAGATGTAGGGATGGAAGACGACCTCACCACATCCACTGTGGAGATCCAATCTCTCAAAGTTAAGACTTTCTTAACCTTCAAGGAATTTGAGATCAGTATGAATTTGTCTAATTCACAATAAATCAACAGGTCTTCTGCCACCTGTCTAAGTTCTCTCAGGGTAAGTGAGGTATCTAATTTCATATTATCCAGAAGATTTTCAAACAATGTGTTGGTCATTGGCACCAAGATAGATCTATATAAGGAGAGGAGTTTCCACTCAACTGCAGATTTAAGAGATTTTAAACCCAGTTCATATCTGAGTGTCGCCATGTGTAGTCCTTTGGGCAGGCCTAATACCTGTTTCCAGATATAGCTTTCTAGTTTTTGCCAGTCTATGGACCATAAAAGAGGCTTTGCCTCTATTCCATATAGTAATACGGGAATTACTTTCGCAACGTAAAACTTTATTACTGGCATGATGGAAAATTTGCCATACAAACTAGAAATCTTCTTCATTTGAGCTATTAGTTGTGTGCCTTTAGCAATAATTCTCCATACTGTGTCACAACTGTGGGGGCCCCATGCAAGGTAAAACCCAAATATATAACTTCTTTTACAACAGGGATCGAGTGGCCACCAATTGACCAACAATATTTAACATAGTTAAGGCCCTTCCGTCCAAAGATTACAACCCTTGATTTTTCTGGATTTACCACCAAGTCATTTACTCTCATATATAGGTGAAGTGCCCTAAGCAATCTTTGCAGACCGACAGGAGTCCTGTCAAGCAGGACTATGTCGTCTGCATACATAAGCCATTTTATGGCTAGTGAGCCCACCTTTGGACTTGCCAATGCTGAAGACTCTATAGCCTGTCCGAAATCTCCCAAATAAAACTTAAAAAGAAATGGTGCCACCATACAACCTTGTCTAACTCCCCTATTTATACTTATAAACTCCGAAAAATGTCCAGCTGTATTGAGTCTTACTCTGGCTGTATTTCCTTCATGGAGATTTACTAGAATATTTATTAGAGTTTTCGGGGCTCCTTTTTGTTCCATCTTGCGCCAGAGTTTATCTTGATTCACCATATCAAAGGCGCTCGACAGGTCAACAAACGCTCCATAGAGTCTTCCTGTGTTTTTTGTATCTTTATAGTTTGTTAAAGAGGCAGATATAATACCGTTTAAGGAGGTGGAGTGACCTCTTCTAACCCTGTTTGTTGTTTGGGGATTATATTATTATTCCTTGCCCAAGTTTCCAGTTCTCTTAATATTAGGGTAGTGAAGAACTTGCTCTCCACATCAAGCAGCGTGATTGGTTTATAACTTGTAGGGTTTTTGCGATCTCCCTTTTTAAAAATAGGGATTATGATCGCCGACTTCCAAGATGGAGGAATTGCTCTGTTGTCTATCACTCCCCTGTACAATGTGCACAGAATTTCTCCCCACAGGATCCCATTTCCTTTAAAGACTTGGTAAATTAAACCGTTAGGGCCCGCGGATCTTGACGCAGAGGATTTTGTAATCAAGTTCAAAACGTCCTCTTTATCAAAACTCAATCTCCAATTTCCATTGCCCCCCTTATATTTTGGGGCTCCCGGTGGGTTTTGATATTTCTCACCAAAATGGGACAACCAGCTTGCTTCTGACACATTGTTCGTTTGAACAATATCTTGGTCTGTTTCAAGTGTGTTAATTAGTGACCAAAAATTCCGTAAGGAATTATTTTGCAATGCACATAACATTTTTTCTCCATCATTCTGCCACAACTCTTCTCTATGGTGTCTAGACCAACTCCTTAAGTTGTTCTTAATTTTTTTTTGTTTCTATGGCTAGTTCTAATGTACTTTTTGCCAATTTTTTTGCAAGTCTCAATTGCCTTTGGGTCTCACGTTTTTTTGCCCAGACCGCTTCATCAAAGTGATGTTTGTGGGTTTGTTGAAGACCCCTCTGAGTAATCGATGGTGGATCAATCGACCATATAAATTCATGAAAAAATAGCAGGTTACAATTTTGATATAGGATTTCTGGATTCTCCCAATTATAGAGTCTATCTAGGCCATCATTCAAACATTCCCCTTCTCTCTTATATTTCACCAACAGATTTTTCTGGGCATTTACAACTACCCGGTGGTGCCAGACCTCTATTGTATCCCTACAGTGCCAACTTATCTGTGTGACTAATCGCTTATGGTCGCTTGTTCCACCATCTTCCACTGAGAAGTGTATATATTTCCCAAATCAATTTGTTGATAAAAGGACGTAATCCAATGTTGACTTTATGGACCCCCTCTCCCACGTTGCAGCAGGTGGTACATCACCTTCTACAGATCCATTTAAGAGTTTTTAGTCCCATTCATCAAAGAAGTTCAACCACTTTCTACCATTAGATGTTATTTCTTTTATTTTTCCTGTAGGGCATTTATGTTTAATTTTAATACATTGCGAGTTTAGATCCCCTGCAACTATTATGTGGGCCCCAGGATATATTACACTAATGTCACTGAGGACTACCGGGATTGATTCTAAAAACTCCAGTATTTTTTCCCTGGCCGGCCTCCAATACAGATTAATAATTATTATCTCTTTTGATAAGTCGTTTTCTAAGGGAGTGACTGCTCTCACCACAAGAATTCCTTCTTGTTTACAGGGTATAGTTGTTATTTCTTTAAATAAAACCCTTCTACAGGCGATCAATAAATCCCCCATCGGTCTGCCCTTGGCTTTACTATATGCTGGCTGTATTATCAAATTGAAACCCTCTATTTCTGGAGTATTTACTAACCAGGTTTCTTGTAGTAGGATCAAGTCACTCTCCCCAAATAACAGAGCTCTCATGTTATTGTTTTTAAAGGACTGGACCCTCGTGAGTTCCAACTGGTAATTCTTAAATTTTTACTACTAAAGAGACGCTTGCACTACTCCCAATTTCTGGCAGACTTGCATAATTATTTCTGGTAACATTGGCCAGGATAACGGCTGTGACCCTTCTTTGGTATTGTCTTCTTTCTTTTCTTGCTGGCTAGCTTGTGTTGGAAAGCCATTCCCCTGGATTGCTTCGTTTTCCACTTCCACTTCTACAGCATAAGATGGTAATTTGTCATGCACTTCAAGACCCAAACAACACAATTTTTCTGCCAAATTTAAGAAGGCCTTCACCCCCAGTTTAGAAAGAAATCCAACTTCGGCTAAACTTGTGCAGTCCGGTTTAGGAAAACAAACATATTCAATGTCTTTCGTTGAAAATAGATATAATTCAGGAAGTTTTTTTACTATTAACAAGATTGCTCCCCTGTTCAATGGTTTGCCGGACTGTCTATTTTCCTCGTTAGTAAACCAAAGTCTCGGGATTGCATAGGGATTTTGATCTTCTTGGATGGTTGCTGGTCTCTCAACTATAGCTTCAGGAAGTGAACTTGCTACTGGAGCAATTGTATTCACTTTACTTCCTACACCTACTGGTTGATCAAGATTATTCATCTCTAATTTAGATGTTGGGTCACAGTTTTTCCCCTCTGGATGACAGATAACCGGTTTCGAAGTTTCCGCTGGACTTCCAATATTTGCTCTAGTCATGTTAAATATTGGAGCAATCCGTAAGCCAGTCTGGTTCTGCATGGGTACTTTTGAGACAGTTTTCTGTTTGGACAAAAATATAGCTGCTATTTTTAGGAGCTTCCCTGTGATCTTTGATCTTACTGAGTCATGTTGCTGTCGGTTTTTGTCCAAGCTCACTAGTTTTTCTTCTGTCTGAGTACTCATAGCTTTTTTTGCCATTTGTGTCTCTTCCACTTCTTCTGAGATTCGATCAATTTGAGTTTTTTTCATATAACGTTTTTTAGGCTTATTTAATCTTGATCTTCTCTGCTCTTCCTAATGTAAGGAGTCATTTTCCAAATTCCTGCCGCTCTTTTCGGGTGCAGTTTGGTTTTCAAAATTTTTCTCCGAGTCCGAGATCCCCTTTACAAAACTGTTTATGTTTGATTTTTTTGTTTTTGTATTTTTCATATTTTTTGTTTTCTTTTCTTGTCTGCCCCTAGATTTTGAGGACGTATGATTTGATTTTTGATTTTTCCGCCTTTCCATTCTCCGTCTCTTATAAGTTTGTTGAGTACTCTTCTTCAATATGTTTGCATTTTCCGTCGCTTCTTCTGTGGAAATCTCAATTATTTCATCTTGATTTCCAGTGAGCTGTTCCAATGTTAAGTGGCCACCTGTGCCAAATGACAACATTCTTCCATTACGGACTCGGATAGAGGAGTGTCATCAACAAAAGCACTCGGTTCTGGCGGTAAATCGTCTTTTTTAGTTCCGGATTCTTGATCTGTTATATATCTTGTGTTGATTTTTGATAACAAATCCTTAATCTCCCTGTTTTCCGTCAGCAAAAAAGTCAGTTGCTGCTTGATTTCGATTAGATCTTCACTTTACTTTGTAGAACCATCTTCCATTTTTACCAGTGTAGGCAATACTGAACAATTTATTACATTATTTTGGCCTACCACTGAAAATTCAAGTTGTTCAATATCCTTGGTCATTTCCATTAGAATCCCTGTGTGCTTCTGCACGTCCCTTTTAAGGAGGTCAAAAACTTTCACCAATGAGTTTAGAACATAGTTCAAAGCTGGTAAAGTTGAGTCCCCTTCTTTGGGATCTTGGTTCTTGCTTCCAAGGGCCACGCTTGGTATATGGACTAGATGATCTATGATAGATTCATCGAGCGCAGCTGGATCTCTTCTAGGTTCCTCTGTTGAGTTCAATCTCTCTCCTTGCAATGATAAATTTTGAGTTAAACTCAATCGATGATTAGGGGTCCTTGAGAGATCCATTACTGAATTTGGTAATTCCGATTGACCATTCTCTGTCTGTGAATTAGAGTTCTGTTTAAAGGTTTTAAAGAATTTGTAGTAAGGGCACTTAAGCTGTTTTGATGACGTTTCTGGAAATAATGGTCAATAGTCCCTTTTATATTTGTTGATGTCAGGGTGAAGTCCTTTGATTGTACGGGTGAGGTATTTCTTGCTATGTCCCTTAAAATTGCTCCTGCTGGTGTCCGATCAGCTTGAGGTTCTTGATGAACTTGCACCTCCACTATATTGTTGTCCCTTATCGAAGCAGTGGGAATTTGTTGAGCTGATATATTTACCTCCACCTGTAAGGACTTTTCAGTGTAGGAGCCATCTCATTCGGGACCTCTTAAATCATCAACAAGAGGTCCACTCCTCAAATTGTAACGAGAAGACATTTCTCAGAATTTTATAACTGAGTAAGTATGAAAAAAGGATAAAGGGATCAAAGGAGTAGGATCTCCAAAAGTCTCCCAATAGTCTCTCTACTTCTCAGTTTTTTTGCCAATGACTGGAGCAAATTGAATTATAGCAGTAAATTCGCACTATTTCATCATTCCAATTATGTTAGCACGAATCACCAAAAAGTATTTTATTTTGAGTACGGCCCCCAAGGCACCCAAAAACAAAACAGTAGCTCCTCTGCACTCTGCACTCTGGTAATCTCTGGATGTATGTTTAGTATGTTTAGCATATATTTAACCCCCCTTGTGGTGTGGTCTGTGTTACCGGGTCGATAAGAGTAGATAAAATCTAGAGACTCGGTCCCCACAGTCTCCCTGCTGTGTGCCTACTAGTAGCCGGCACACCAGCACACACACTAGTTCCCTGCTCACACTAACGGCCCAGGCTCGAGCCCATGCCGAGGCCCAGGCTCCAAGCCCCCTCGGGGTTTTACCGTGTGAGAAATCTAGATTTCGAGGGGCTTACCAATATACCAATGTACCAGTGTACAGCTGATGCTGCGGTGCTCCTGCTTCAACTACCGCGCTGAGCGTAGTACACAAAAGCGGGTTGCGCGCCCGCCCGCTCTAAATCAATCCCAACGCCAACCGATCGCTGGCCGATCACAGAGCTCTCCCCAACTTGAATTTGCCCGAACCGTGACAGGGCGCATCCAACAGCAGTCACCAGTCCACTTTTCCAAAAGGTCGCGGCCACCGATTGTCTGCCGCGCCGCGCGGCTCCAGCCACTTCTCGAGGCTCAAAGCTCTGAAAAAACTTCCTGTTAGAGGAAATAACCTGACGCGTACTACGCACCACTGTCAAGCCGCACTGAAAGCCGTAACGTGCAGAGTCAGCCGCTTCCGACAGTGATTCAAGTTGGATTTAAAAACAGTGCTGTGCATATTCCAGTATTCTTATATGTGCATATTCCAGTATCACCTAGTGTTTCAATGATAGAGATTTCTGGTATGCGCAAATTAAGTGCCTCCTCCTTGTAGCATGTCTCTAGTGATCTGGGTACCCACTTGCTCAATGGAGGCACTGTTGGGCTGTTGCACATGAGAAAGTGCATGCCCTCTCCACCCTGACCCCAATTTTCATGCTGAGGGGGAACGGTAGCAGATGTTATCACTGATCTTAAATGTGGACAGCAATAGCTTACTTTCGCCTATGGATTATAGTCTTTTGAGTTGTAGCCCCCCTTGTTGGCTTTGTGTACTTGTTAGATGTCTCCCAGCTCCGGAGCTTAATATAAGTATGAGTATTTTCAGTGAAAAGGAGCCATGTCCTTGCTGCCACTCGTCATGCAACTCAATATTAGGCAGTTCTTCCCACAAATCGACCTCTTGCGTGCAGTGGCCCCTGGGGCACAGTCAGTGTAGTAGGATTGGCTAAACCCCAATACGGTGCTTGCCAGCCAATTTTTGGGTGTTCCCTTTCGTTTTTATACTGCAATGGCCCATGTAAGAACAATGTTCACAATTCTTTTCTCAGGGGGTTCAATACATGCACGCTGCCAGGTCCTCTAAGCTGCTGGGGGGCCGGCTTCACTCTCTTTCCCCCCTCTCCTACCGCCAATGACTGTAGCTGTATGTTGCTTCAGGGCCTAGGGCCATGTTGTCCAACTACGGACCGAGGCCGCCATCCACTTCGCCTTTGCTTATTCTCGCTGTGCTCTGAACTCACACTCTGTGTTTACTCCAAAGCGGAGCACATCCCATACAGAGTTGCCTCGAGCTTGTTTGAGGCAGTATTCTTCTCCGGCCCAGTCCTGTCTGTCTGCTGGGTCTCTGTCACCTGGCCGCAATCCGGGGGGTCTCGGTACCGTGATTTTTTAAACAGTGCTGGCGACCCGGTGCTGTAGCGACTCCTACTAAGCTCGCGGCTAGGGGTATCTTCTCCGAGCACTCTGCCGCGTTGTCAAGGGTTGCTCCAGCTTGTGTCTACATAGCTGGGCCGTAGTCATTTCTACTGTGTGCTGGCCTGGATCCCCTTCCGCTCAGGTGCTGGCCAGATCCGCAACCACAACTGTCCATCCTTCCAACCCGTGTTGGCTGCTTGCCAGGCTTTGCTGCGTTCTGAGCCCACACAGTTCTTACAGCCTGGATGCCTCGATTTCACTGCCCATCCCTGATAACCTTGTCCCGCAAGGCCGCTCCTCCTCCTCTCAGCTGTAGCGAGCTTTTTTTCGCTATCGCTGCTATTCCATCCTGGCTGTCCTCCACGTAGTGTACCTTCCTTAATCCAAGACATTAGACATTCATTCTCCCCTGCATCCTCAGCCGCTCGTCAGACCTCTGCTGTAGCAGCTGGCCATCACCGATTAGCTACTGCGCTGTATTTTCGGCTTTGTACGATCAGCAGGATGCCTTTGTAACCACCGACATTTTATTTTCAGGATGCGCTCTGAGAGAGACACTTCCTCTTCGGAGTAGCATTTCAACGAAAGCCAGGGTTGCTGGACTAGGTATAGATGCACTTCCCAATTTTTTTAAGTTCCTCTGTGCCTAGTTAACTAGTTAAACATATCTTTGGTCGAATCTGCAGGAGCTCCTCTGCTACACGTCCTCTCTACATGGCAGTTAGCCATGCCCCCCCATACTGTCAGATTACTATGTGCAGGATAGTGCTCACTAAGTTGCACATGTAATATTGTCTATATATTTGCAATTTGTGCCTTGAAAAAGCCGACGTAAGGGCAAAGCAATAGAATGGGCCTCCAAATGGAACATGATGGCACTTTTCTAAGTATTAAAACATCACTTGGGTTTAAAATGAATACAACATGTACTTATATAAGATACCTTTCAGAATATTCTTTTGAAATAAAGGCTAGGCTCAAGCTACCAACCATACCTACCTTTTCAATTCTCCTTTGACGTTAGTCACAGCACACTAGTCAAGGAAACCCATTAGAAACCCTGCAAACAAGCCTTCCGATTATTTGAGATGTTCCCAGTGAAAGCTCTCACAGAAGACTTCACCAAACTCCGCTTCACATGGGCTGGTTTACTTCTGACTAACTAGGACTGCAACTCACTCCTCCAAGAACTCAAGACCACCCTCACAACCAACATCAACCACCATGCCCCAGTGAAGCAACGCACCCTCAAACCTAAACCTTCTGCACCCTGGTACACCCAAGAACTCAACTTCAACAAACGAACCATCAGAAAACAAGAGAAGAATTGCCAAACATCCTGCAGCGCATCCAACTTCACCCTACTCAAGGAACTCCATGCTAAACAGAGATGACTGATCACCATTTCCAAGGCCAACTATTACCAAAACACCATAGCCAAGGCCAACAATGAAAGCAGAGCCCTCTTCGAAGCCATCAGGCACTGCATCAACCCTCTTCCCGACCCACCCACACCCCACTCCAACTAGACTGTCACCTCCTTAAATTCTTTCTTCATCAATAAGATCAGCATGATCTGCCAAAACATAGACATCAACGCTACAACTGATGGCACACTACACATCCCATCTCTAAAAACCACATCAACCTGGAGAACTTTCAAGACACTCACTATGGAAGACCTAACTGCCATTCTAACATCCTTCAAGGCCACATGATATGCAGACACCATCCTCCCTACCTCCGTACTCAAGACACTTCACACTGAAGCATTCCTCCCTTACCTGACAATAATCAACAGTTCCCTAACTCAAGGCACCTTCCACTTGAGGTATCAGGTAATATTATCCCCATATATATGGTCGCCGTAAATAATATCGCCGAGAAAAGGTTGTGGTGATATTATATGGGTGACCATATATATGGGGACAGGGCCAAAAAAAAATAATAATAATTAAAAAAAAAAAATGTGGGGGTTGCAGGGGTGTCCCCCGCATGTTCCATGCAATAATGTCCGCACAAAAACGGCCATTTCTCGGCAATATTTTTGCATGGCGAGATTTTTGTGGCAACATTATTACATGGAACCCCACTTGACCCACAAGACCGGGCAAATCCTCCTGCTTCTCAAGAAATCAACACTGAACCCTGACAACCTCAACAACTACCTCCCCATCTCCCTTCTTCTCTTCTGAGGTAAAATCCTTGTGACAGCTGCGATGGCCTTAAATTCCTTGATGATGGTTGTCTTTGCCTCCTGGTTCTCCTTGACCTCTAGCAGTATTTGACACATTAGACCACCAGACACTCACTGACAAGCTACATTGCTGCTTGGGGATCAGTGAAATTGCCCTCAGCTGATTACATTCATACCTTGAAATCACCACTAGTTTGTACAAATGGATTCCTCCAGATCACCAACTCTACCCATCACCTATGGAGTCCCGCAAGGATCCATCCACTCCCCCATGATATTCAATCTGCTTGGAACCATCCACATCCACCAATATGCAGATGGCACTTAGCTCTACCTCAAGATATCCTCCATCAAAGACATCCACAGACTCAAGGCCTGACTCTCATTGATCCATTTGTGGATGTCCAGTGCTTACCTGAAGCTCAACCATTCCAAAACTGAATTCCTACTGCTGACTAACAACATCGAACACCCGGACATCCAGGTCTAGCTCTCTCATATGAACTTCAAGGCTTCAGACATCAGCTGTCCACCTGCGGCAAGTCCCTTGGGTTCAACATCTACAGACACCTCTCCTTCAAACAACAAATAGCAAGGAAGACACATATGGCTTGGTAGCAACCTTCTCTCCTGCAAAAAATTAAGCCCTTCATCTCAGAAAACAACTCCATATCTGCTGTCCAAGCCTTGGTCTTCTCCCACCTGGATGATGGCAATTCCGTTTTGGAAGGCCTCCTGGAAACGACCCTGGCTCCCCTGAGATGTTTCCTGCATGCTGCATTACAACTCATCAAATGACTCCACTAATTTGGCCACATCCCCCTACCCTCATTGAACTCCACTGGCTCAAGCTGTAAGCCCTTATCATTTTCAAATCCTGCTGCATCATATAGAAGGCTGTCACCCTGAAGTCCCCACACTACCTCACTGCGTAACTCAGCATTCCTGGAGGCCTACAATACACCAGAAGAAAAGACATGTGCAGACTTAAACTCTGCCGGTGCAGGAAGGAAAAAAACAGAAGACAGTCCTTCTGTGTCTAAATCTCAAGACTCTGGAACCTCCTTCCCATCAACATCTGACTCACCCCCTTGCTGCTACAGTTCGGGAAGGAGCTCAAAAACCCTTCTCTTCAAGGAATGGCTCCTCCCTAACACCTAGGTCCATACACCATCCACTCCCGCCTTACCTGAGCCTAGGTGATCTGATCCCCTCTGTTTCCTCCCTGGTTACTTGTAGATCCATTGCTAGCTATTGCCCTCCCTCCCCCGTTAGATCCTCACTCCCTTGTTTCCATGCTCCCCTACCTTATTCTTCCCCCAATGATTGTAAAGGGCTCCATTGCTTCCTGAATCTAGGTCTGCACTCAAGAAATGTCCTAATAATAATATTAATAACAATGATAATAATAATATGTTTGTCCTTTCCCTTAGAAACTTGCTGTGAATAAATGTTTTCTTGTCTTTGTTCCTGCTATTCTGCACCCATTCTCTGTTCTTATTTGCAATAGTGTGAACTTCCACGATTCCTGATTATGTTCCAAATGTGCTTTGCATTTGTCTGATGTTGCTTCCATTGCTGAGTAACATCCAATGCATATTCTAGTGTGGGGTTCTTTGTGAATAATATTTTCTCTTGCATTCTCATATCTTTGCGATGTGTCACACTGACCTCATTCTGAAGTGACCTCATTGCGAAGTGCCAACCTGATTTTCAAGTGTAGAAATATATCCAAGTCTTGAACAATATTGTCTGATTACCTATTTTCCACACCGATTTGAACTCAAATGCATACTTAGTGTTGGCATGTATGATTTGTTCTGTTGTGTATTTGTGCTATTTAGTATTTGCATTGTTATTATGGCATCTTACAACCAGACTTCATAGCTGTATGATCTGTTCCAACTGATTTTTTTTCCAAACAGTGTATAACTTTACACATAGACAACCACTAATATGTTTTCTGATTTGATTTGCTATCTCAGTATTTGTTTTGTTTGTCATGATCAAAATGTTCATTCTATTGAAAACAATATTTTTTACTGAAGTGTTATGCTCTATGTAAAGGACTCAAACTGTTAATCTTTAGGATTTTGGGGTTTTTAACGGGGCTCTAATAATGTATTAGACGTTTTATCATTAGTAGAGGAGTCCTTGAACGCATGTGCCTTGAAATCATTTATACATACTGTTTTTTTGTTCTCTTTGAAGTGGACAAAGTTGTTCATCCACTGCCCTGTCAAAATGCTTGTTCATTAATTCCATTCACGAAATAATTATTTAGTATCACTATGATTTCCTAATGGGAACACTATTTTTGGTATACAGGCATGTCTATCACCAGCATGTCTTATTAAGGTGGTCTCAAAATCCCAGATAAGCACAAAGGAATCAGAGTCATTCCAGGCCAGAATTAATGGCAGAGTAGACAAAGTGCACAGCCAAACCCAACTCTATTCACATTGAAACAAAGCTGGGACAGCATACACGCATTCAGGTCTTGCTGCTCTCAACATGTTAACCTGAAACAATAGCTTAAGTACTACAAACTCGTAATCAATGACATTATAACATAATATCAGTTTACAAAAATTATGGGGAATGAGGATAAGCTAGTGGGTTTGGCTACCTATAGATTTTATAGGGGTTAACCCGTTTATTGCGTTACAAGTATCTGATGTCTCCACCTGGAACCACCCATATATTGATAAAGGGTGAAATGCATCACTTCTATGACAAGTGACTGGTTGGCATACTACTTTATGGGCGGCGTGACAACAAGGTTAGTGATAGGTTGGCTCTCTGTTAACCAACTTTGGACACTTGACAGGTCATCAAGATATGAGCCAGACACAGAGTAGGCAGTGAGAAGCCCGTGGAGTGTTCATATTCCAATTTAAAAAAGTTACCATCCCTCATTCTCAGGCCATGGTACTGGACAATCCCTTTGTACTTGACCTTGTCTGTCGCTGTGTGTCTACTTGTGTGTTTAGGCAGTACGGCAGAGCTTCCATCTTTATTTGCTTCTATTGACTGGCCGTTGATCTCTGTGTATGGGTCATGTGCTATGATTCTGCGTGTACCATGGAATCACTGACTATTTATTGAGGTTTTAGCTAATATTATTGTGTGTGTAATGTTTTCTGTTGCCACTGGGGACACTTTTGGGTTATGCTTCTTAGAGTTTTATGGCTTACTGCTCCACTGCACCTGACCATCAAAGGTTGTTGTGCCCTTCTGAAACTTTAATTAATCTAGGAGCATACTGCTTGTGTCTTGGGAACTGCTATCTCGTGCCTTTGTTACTTTGTTCCAATCCTCCCTTATTTCACTCTAAGCTTGGCAATAGTTGCCAACCACTGTCTGAGCTCTGCACGAATATTTTATTCTGTGGATTCAGCCTTTTTGGTTTTCCTGGGGCTTTGAGTCCTGTGCTCATTCATGCTATGGTTTCCATTTTTAATAAGATAACTGCCCAATACTCTCTTGCTTCTTTATTAGCAAGCTATATTTGCATTCCGTTCATGTTGCATTCACCTTATACATTGGCTATCTTAGTGTATTCATGTCTGTGGATGCTATGTTAGTATTCTTCAAGTCTAAATGCATACATTATCTATTGTATGTGTACCTCATGTGGAGTGCATGTTTCGTGTCTAATGCATGTTCTTTTACTCTTCACCAATGTGAACATTTCCCCAAGCCCTGCTGTGTCTGTGGGAATAAGTGCAGAATGATTTTCTCCGTGAGTAACGTCTCTCACCTTTGCGGTATTGGTGTGGGGGAGCGGCTGATACTTTGGATGACATAGTCATCTGCCTTCTAACACTCCCCCCTCTGGTTGAGTCCTCTACCACACTCATTCTTCTGCTCTCCCCCAGATAAGGTACTTTGAGTGCCCATATTTTACTCCCGCCACTCAAGTTACCTCCCTATCTCAAGTGTTTGTCTAGACTCCAGGTCTTGTAACAACATTCCCCCTCAGAGTCACAGTGCACCCAGTGCTCTATGTAATTGTGTGTATCCTGAGGATATATGAATCTTGACCCAAGAGGTGCAATAGGGCTATGGGGGAAAATAATTCGCTTGTGTATTCTCACGTATCTGAGTATCTACTTTTACCACTATTTTCATTCCTACTTTTTAGATTGGCTTATTGCTATTCTTAGGACACATAAAGCTAATAGTACTAGTACCCGTATGGCCTCTAGTATTTTGAATGCGTTAGCCAACCGTGTGGGTATCCATGAGAACAGGTAGGTAAACCAGTCATCATCCAGAATGTCTTCCACCTCTTCCACCATTTTTGTGTGCAATTTTTTCAAGGTGGCTAGCACCTCTGTGAGGGTCCCATTTTCCTCATCATGGTCAGGTGTGTATGTGCCGCAAGATGGGCCAATTTATGCATACACACCACCTTCCACGGTCGTAATAAAGTCAAGGACATAACTGTTTTGGTGAGTCTTGAGCTTGGTCGCTCTCAGTTCTTACCCTATGGCATTAAAGCCTTTCATTAAAGCCTGTCACAGTTGCATTTATGATCTGCAGCAATTCCCATCAGGTTATTTGTAACCATTTGGCATTCTCAGATGCTTGCAACCCGGGAGTAAATAAGGATACAACGAACATTTCTGTTCTACTGAACAATTTATGCTCGTCTACTATGGTGTCAGATGCATTTGTTGTTTTTACAGAGGAATATTTATCCCTCTTTGTGTGTTTAAGGGTGAGAGACCTCTAATTCTCTAATTTCGTATGTGTGCGTGTCATGACCCTTACCCCTGGCCCTCACTGGCAAGTCAGCCTTCCAGTTAGGGCCAGATCAAAGGCCTTAAAACCTCATCCAAGACTCTCTTGGAGTCAGTCCTGGCGCCTTTGGCGCCAGGCTCACAGCCGTCATGAAGACCAACATTAGAATGGGACTATTTACTTGAGACTATTTAACTTGGGGGGTTCAGCCAACATGGAGGCACACACATAGCTCAGTTACAAGGAACTGAGCTATGCGGTCTAGTCTTTTGGGTGTGGCAGGTCTGGGACTACTTTACCTGGACTACTTTGGGTGTGGCAGGCCTGGGACTATTTTACCTGGACTACTTTACCTGAGACTATTTAAACTGCACCCAAACAGCAGAACATGATTCGCGTTATTCTGCTGGCTGTGGGCAGCGTAACGCTCACCGTGTCCAGTTCTTTGATGCCAGTTTACCTGAAACCAAGGACCTGCCGAGAGAGAAAGAACACTACAAAACTTACCTGAAATAGTATTGTGTCTACAATCCATCGCCGACTTCAGTTCCACTCAC
This sequence comes from Ambystoma mexicanum, assembly GCF_040938575.1. NCBI lineage: Eukaryota > Metazoa > Chordata > Amphibia > Caudata > Ambystomatidae > Ambystoma > Ambystoma mexicanum. Next base: position 381,838,232 of record NC_090933.1, read on the forward strand.
CTGAAGGTATGAACTCCATCATCCGGCACCGCATGCATCCTGGAATACCATAACCTGGAAAGAGGAGAAAGAAAGAAAGAAAGCATTAGTAAGCGTTTACTCACGTTTCCTCCCGAACGAAGAAAGCCACACAATTCTTACATGGGTTTTCATCTCTTGGTCAGTATCATCGCTGAAACATCACGGCACTCGGCGAGGCACATCCCGACCTGCAAGGAGAGAAAAGACACAGGTTAGCAATATAAAAGGTGAAACAGTGCTGCGCATCGCGCATTACTCACTGGACAGCATCGCGCACACCGCGCTTTCACCTACCGGTCCATGCTCATCTTCAAACTGCATGACAACACCAAAATACCTTTCCATACCTAAAAGGAAAGAAGCAAGACATTATTATTCGGACTAAGAGGAACATATGAACTGCATATAAAGACTGTAAAGCAGCAAACCTACGGAGTCACAGCAGGCCTGGATTCCCACAGGGGGCTTGCACCAGTGAAGTAACTTGGTCGCTTCTTGCCCCCCACATCTACGCGCCCCTGCCACGAGGAGCAGGATGGAGAATCCACCTTTTACAATATTAAGGTGAGGAGAAGGTCCAAGGGGGAGGAATGAGTTGAGGCCAAGGGAGGTGGGAAAACATAAAGACAATCTGGTATTGAATCCAGCTCTCCTATATTGCAGACCCATCTTTAACCAGAAGCCTTACTAAGGGACCTGGAGAGGGTTCAAGAGTGCAAAGCATCCAACCAGGGCTGGGTGGCCTCCCCGTGGATACCAGGTGAGCATAACAGTGCATTCATCCGGGGGAACCACCAATCTGTACCTCACTCTGGGTCACTACTAGAGACGGTGGGCTTATTACCGCTAGGGAGCTAAGGCCTCATCAATTGGGATCCCTCAATGCATTAATCTCTGGAATGTGGGATGTATTTACCCATGCATGCGAGCCCTACCTCAAAACTGTGCAGAATTGAAAACATCATGATGGCCAGAGCTTCCTAGGAAATGCGTAGGGAAGTGCATGAAGAATAGGCTGCCACCCATTTTTGCCGATGTTATGGGCACAGAAGGGCACTGCCTAAAACCACCATTGGACTACCCGCACAGTAGTCTGAAACCATTGGGAATGGCAATGCTGATTGCCAAATGCAACCTAGAATTGTGGGGAATTCATTTCTTAAATCCCAAAAATGGGTGCAGTACCAGTACTCACCACTATCCAAAAGCCGGCGTTTTAAAACCACCCTGTGTTTCTCTGAAGGCAGGCTCAAAATGCCTATTTTCAAACATTGCAACATGTGCAAAATATTCACTGAACACCAGCAGACATTTGGCAGAATGGAGTTTTGTGTGCTTACAAAATCTGGGAAATGAAGAGCCCAAAACAATGCTTATAACAAAACTGCTATGGAGTCAGCAGTTTAAGTTGCACTGGATTTAAAGACACTAAAATCGAAAATGTTTAAATAAATGAGTGACCTATGTTTGGTGTCACATGCCTTTGTAACTGTTTAAATGTCATAGTTTTGCACTTAGAATCAGCATTCTAGCTGCATGTGTAAAATTGCAAGTTAATTTAAAAAGCAACAAAAAAACATGACAGTTAGCTGAAAGTCTGGCTTGAGGAACTTGATTTTGCTTGACAGCTACCCCCATCAGGAGTGAAACTTGAGTCACAACTGTGTTCCCAGGCCTATCTGCCTTTTGCTGGCCACACTAAGGATATGCCATCTATCTGATAATTGAATTACCTGTGCTCTACAGGAGCTCTGAACAAAGCCTGTCTTGACTCAGGCAAAGGTTTTATTACAGCGGTCGTAAAATGTAGCTTCCTCTTGGCAGAAGCTGGGAGGGGCACTGCCTGTGAGAGCAAGCTGGCTTGGCAGAACTGGATAAACCAGTATTTCCACCATGTCACCTGGGAAACCACACCCCTTTGTAGCCAGAATATTGTTTAGAAAAAGATGAATAACTCATGGTGCGGACATGTGAAAATTTTATAAACGATACTATAATTCTTGTGATTTTTCTGCCCACAGTTTAAGAGGTTTTTAGAACCGGTGGCATGTTCAGGGGGGTGTTAGCGGAAAAGTGGATATTACTCTAAATGTATGCATGTTAAAAATCTGAAACTTCATCAGTTAATGTCCATACTCCCTGCGCACATGTATGTAAAGTTGGGTCAATGTCAGAAATTGAAAAATCAGTTAAAAAGTCAATTATGTGCCATTTCTGAATGCAAGCTCTTAGAAACAGCAGATTTGGACAGAGACATGGCTAAATTCAGCCACACCATGTATATGTAATTTCAAGCAACTGTGTAACTGTGAAATATGTCTTTTGTTATCAAATATAGAATATGTGCAATCTGACAGGGGAGTGTCCTATCTGCAAGCCATAAAATGACATCACTCTGACTCACAGTTCCTTCCCCAATCAAGTGAGGAATGGAAATTTGACCAATGACAAGGGAGAGGGGCAAGTTTAGTTATGACCAACACACACACCCACTTGCAGAACATATAAATGGACCACTGAAACTTAGGTAGAGACCTTCAAATCCATTTGCAGCTGGAAGCTCTGCCGGAAAAATCCATACTTACCTCCATCAAATTTCAAAGAGCCAACACTTAGACTCCAAGATAAACAGAGACTTCAGAACCTTAACCAGAAAGGCCACTGCCAGCAAGAGTATTTGTCAGCAGGCCTCAAAATATTTTTGCAACTGAACTCTTCAGACAGCCGGGCGAGCCGTCTGAATTTTGCCAAGAACTTTTGCAAGAACCCGGTGACAGAAATATCCAAAGAGAAGGCAGGACCCGACCCAGAGAACCGGTGCCTAGCAGAGACCAGGCCATTGTATCCAGAGTGCTGACCCCGATGCTGTGAGCAGTTCCAGAGACCAGACGCTGTGCCCAGAGACCGTCCGAAGTCCAGACCTGTTGACCAGATCGTGACAAAGCCGCCTTCCTGTTTAAAATCTCTTGTGAGTACCGCCAAACTGTACCAAACCAAAGCTCTTAGTTTAAATTCATCTAATTCAATCTATTTAACCTAAGTAGAACTGCCTGATAGCTCCAAATCTGTCACCTGTCATTCTAGCTGCAAAATCTGTCACTTGTCATTTTGAGCTTTTAAAATTTCAAATCTGAAAAACGACCTTCACAAAATCGCTCATATCTCCGCGACCGTTTGTCTTAGAGACTTGCAATAACTTTCATCTGAAAGCTTACAATCGTGGCTTTCCTACGAACCTAGAACCGCATTCCTACCCCCTATAGTTTTACCGCAATCGCGGAAAACGCATCCGCGAATTTTACCGCGATTTGCAAATTTCTCCACGTGTAAAAACAGCTGCTGCTTGCCTTCCATTTGCCAGAAATTCGTTTAACCTACCAATTATTCCTAGATCCTTGCTAAAGTGAGCCTGGACTAATATTAACTAAATACCACTCACCCTGAACCTCCTAGAGGGAATTAAAAGCAATTTAGCATATTTTTCACTTAATTGCCAGCACATATAAAAGCATTTTGCCTGTGTTTTCAACGTCTGTAGTCTAAGTTGCTGGGTGAACTGAATTACATTTGAATTGCATTTCTGAGAATTGTGTGTTTCCCTCCATTTCCTTGCATTGCATAAAAAGGGGGGGTGAATTGTCCGAGAAAGTGATTACATTGTCTTTTGCTGAAATCCTATCAAGTTATTTTCTGTACTGCATTCATTGAATATTGCATCCACCTGAGCTTACATAAAGCATTCTGTACCACCTTCTTCTTTTGTTCCTATTTACCAGTGTGCTACCTTATCCATTTCATGTCAACTCCTTAGTGATTATAAAGAAGTGTGCTAGTGCCAGATTCTCCGTTGTTAATCTTTATCATATCAGATTAAGTGTGATATTCAATTATTGATTTATTATAAAGTGTGATATATATATCTATATTGTTTAAAGTCTCAAATAAACCTTTTAACTTGCAAAACAGAACTACTTCTTGGCTCAGTGGGGTCAGGGGGATTCCAACAGAGGGGTGTTATATAGGGGTAGTCATCCAGAACGCATGAACTGGACATAAAGATATATCAATAAGGGTTTTCATTCAGTATTATAGACTAGGCGTTGACTTAGCTATAGTGTTGAATTGAATCCTCTTACAGGAACCACAAGCCCAATAAGGGTCCATTAATACTGCTGTGCCTACTTTCATTCCAGGCACATAAAAAATGTGTTTCATAAGCAAATGGTGGCATTTTTCAAGGGGAGTATGTGTAGTGGTCCTGCTTCATCCTCTAAACACATTAGTATTTTAGCGTATTTGGTCCATTATCTAAGGCACTCATTATTTACCTTTTGCACAACCACTTGTGGTTGCTCACCAAGTGCCTCTGCTTTACAGCCTATCAGTCCTTTGACCCAGCATTCTCTGGTAAATACCTGTGCTTCTGTTTGTAACTGGCTTCTCTCCCAACATCCAGGAATTTATGATCCTCTTGTGTCAGTCCATTGCAGAAATTGGTAGTCTTTTATTATTTCCCCTCTTCTCGGGCCTGACAATATGTGATGCATTTCCGCATGTTGTGTTTCAAGCTCGCCCATCAGGAACACTTTTTTAATAAAAATATCCTCACCTGGAGAATCTTCTTTTGTTACTCAGTGCATGTAAGCACTTCTGCCTTGAAGGTGCCCTCTGTTCATGCATGCAACGAGGTGTGTCAAGAATTCTGCTACATGTGCAGGTATTTTGGTGTCTATACATATTCTGGAGGCACGTATAGCTTAGGGGATGAGGGAACACACAAAATAGCTCTCATCAGCTCTCATCAGATGTCTCTCTCACTACTCGACTCATATGTCGATACCACATATTATTCGAGACATGAGCAACATTATCAAAATTTTTACCAATAAAACGTTGATCATCAATTACATTTCTTTTTGCCCTCCTCCCTGGGTTGCTATCTTTAGCATATTTCTCAGGGGTGGTTTCATTTTGAATTACTATAGATATTGTACTGGTGTTAACATCATGGAGAACATGAAAGGCTGGCCCTCGCTTGCTGTGCGTGCTGTAGTGCTGCACTGCGTATCAGTAAGTAAAGTACATACACAAAAAAAAGGAAAATGCTGCCCTTATCATTTTTTTTAAAATTTTTACATTTATAAAACGCACAAAGCAGCCCTTAGGCATCGTGGCGCTCTTACAAGAAGTATTACTTTGTTGCAGTGGAATCATAAAATAACATGTCCGAGGCTCGTTAGGTTACAGGAGAACCTGGTACAGAAACAAGCACATAAATTGCTTGGTCAAGGAGGAGAGACAATATAACGGTGTAGGTGGTTCAATGGGTTACAGGCAAACCAGATACATACAATACAATATCGCGGGTAACTGGAGATACAAGGCTGGAGGAGGGTGTGTGGGTTAGAAGAACAGCCTAGTTTTGAGGGATTTGCGGAAGGCAGTATGTGAGGGCTCGTTCCTGAGGGTGGGTGGCAAGGCATTCCATTACCTTGCAGCGATTAAGGGGAAGCTGGCACCGTCCGCTTTGGCACGTTTGACAATGGGGATATTGAGTTGGTTGGAGTAGTGTGATCTAGTGGGCCTGGAGGAGCCAGCTTTGACTAGTTTCTCTGACAGATATGGTGGAGTGAGGCACTTGTGAGTGATGGCAAGGGTCTTGAGAAGGATACGTTCTTTGACAGGGAGACAGTGTGCGGAGCGTCTAGCAGCTGAGATGTGTTCCCTTTTGGGTATGTTGAGGGCAGCACGGAGACTGCTGTTTTGAATCATTTGAAGTTTGTTTACATTTTTTGCTGAGGTGCCAGCTAAAAGGATGTTGCAATAGTCTAAGTTTTCATCTATTGTGGCTCTGGAGATGGAGAGACAGTCTGAGTTGTGGAGTACACGGCTGAGGAGGCGATCACGTTTACTTGGCATGAAACGGAGAGTGTGGCATTGAGGTAGACCCCTTTAGTCTTAACGGAGGGTGAGACACAAATCTGTGTGTTGTCGATTATGAAGGAGGTGTATTGACTGTTGAGTTTATTGAGGGTTTCCTTGGGGCCGACTAAGAGGATTTCAGTTTTGTCTCCATTTAGGCAAAGCCCATTGGCCACCATCCAGGCCTGGATGCTAGCATGAACTGTGTTGAGTGCTTTAGCGTCTGTTTCTTGGGTGCCAAAGAGAGGGAGGAGGACCTAGCTGTCATCTGCATAGTTGGTTTATGCTATGCTGATGGAGTCCAAGAAGTCAAAGAGCGGTTTAGTAAAATGTTGTAAAGGGTGGGAGAGATAGATGAGCCCTTTGGGGTTCTGCAGTGGTTGGTGGCAGGAGCTGCACATGCCTGGTCTAAGAACACTCTCATGGCTCTACCTTCGAGGAAGAAGGTGATCCAGGTGGTGGATTTATGGGAGAACTGAGCTGAGGCAGTGAGGTGTCTGCATAGGGTCTTATGGTCCACTAGGTCAAACGCTGCAGATAAGTCGAGGAGGAGTAGTGCTTGTTTCCCTTCATCCATGATATCACATAGTTGATTTCTTAAGTCAAGTAGCGCTGATTCAATGCCATGACCAGGGCAGAAGCCCAATTGACACATACCAAAAATTCATTTAGTTTCTAGGAAATGTTGGACCTGGATGTAGGCTTCTTTGTCAAGGATTTTTAACAGGAAGGGCACTGTTGCAATGAGCCTATAGTTGCTGATTTTTTTTTTTTTTTAGGGCGGCTTTACCCAAGTTTCTTTAAGTCAGGAGAGGACCAAACCTGAGGCGAAGGAGGCATTTCTGAATGCATTGTGGAATGGTGCTAGGGTAGTTGCGCAGTCTTCGATGATACTGGCTGGGCGAACATCACCTTGACAGTTGGAAGGTTTGAAATGTTTGAGGAGTGTGAGGTCTTCTAGGTCTGTGATGTCTTTGTGACGTCTTTGAAGGAGAAGAGTGGCTTGTCGTGGGTGGGAGTGTTTGAAGTAGGGGTGGTGGGGTGGTGTGGAGAAGTCAGGGCATTCTGGATGGTTCTGATTTTGCTCTGCAGAAGGTTTAGTTTGTTGAGCATGGCCATTTGTATGCTTGAGCACCAAGGTTCGTCTTTGGAGATGACCTGTGTGATGGGAGCCAGTGTTACTAGTTCCCTGAACATGGCAAACATCTCCTTAGATTCCGATTTCGCAGTTGCAATTCTGGTGTTAAGGGAGGTGGATTTGGCTAGGATGATGGCTTTTTTTATATTGGGTAGCTATCTTGTTGAAGTCTTTTTTGGTGGATTCTTGGGGGTTTGCTTGCTACTTGGTGAGTGCAGTGCGCTTCAGGCGTGTAGTTCCAATAGTTCCGGGGTGAACCAGGAGTTGGGGTGTGGCTTTCAGATTTAGCTTTTTTTAGTGATAGTGGGGCTATGGTTTCCACAGCTTTTTTGTGTGGCATCATAGATTTTGGCTAGCACTATAGGGTCATTAGAGAAGGGAGGTCTGAAGACACGAGAATCTAGATAGGTTAGGAGGTTCTCTTTAGTTAATTTGAATGAGCTCTGCGCAAGGGCCAGTGGTAAAGGCGTGGTACGCATTTTTATTTTAGGGGGTTTGGGGATGGAGAAGAGGATAACATGGTGGTCTTTCCAGGGGCATGGGGAGCTGGAGTTAACTGTGGCAGAAGAATTGTGGTCCAAAATCCTGTCTAGGATATGGCCATTTGTGTGAGTGAGGTTTGTGACCAATTGTTGGAACCTAATGGTAATTTAAGGCTTTTGCGAGGGAGTTGGCATGTGGGGCATTTGGATCATTAAATACCAGGTTGAGGTCACCAAGTAGGTTGGATTCAGTGGAAGCTTTTAAATCAAAGAGGTGGAGGAGGTTCTCCTGGAAGTTGGATGATGGACTAGGAGGTCGGTAAATGACGTGAATTGAGATGAGGCAGTTGGGGGATAAAGAGAGTTTAAGGGAGATGGTGTCGATGTTCCCTTCTAGAGACGTGTTGATTTGTCTGAGCGGCAGGGATTCTTTGGCGATGAGGGCTAGTCCCACTCCTTTCATGTGCTGGCGGTCCTGCCGATAGATGGTGTATCCCTGGGGGATGGCTAAAGAGATGGAAGGGCCAGGTGCCTCATGGAGCCAGGTTTCTGTGATCGCTAGGAGGTCTAAGTTATGGACAGTGAGTAGGTCCCAGATTTCGGTTGCGTGTGCTGGATGGGAGCATGCATTGATGAGGGCGCATTGGAGGGGAGTGGGGGGTTTGCTTGTCTTGGTGGTGGATAGGCTGTGGGTGGTATGGTTTGGGTGATGTTGGAGATAGCTGGGGTCGTTGTGCCAGTAAGGCTTGGTGAGTGAGAAGAGCATGCCTTAATGTCAACACAATTGCTATTGATGCAGACCTAGTTGGCTGAGTAGTTAGTGAGGGAATTGCAGCTTTGGGTAGTGTGATGTTGGCAGGTGTGGCATTCATGAGGAGTGGGAAGACACTTGTGTGAGGGGAGCTAGTGGCTGATGTGGTGTACATGGCTGTAGTGATATGGTGTGGATGACAGGCCTTTGGAAAGTCGGGTGAGTGGGAGGACGAGGTGCGGGCTGAAGGTGAGCAAGGTGCTGGGGTGGTTTTAAGGGAGTAATAGCAGAGGCTACGATGGGGTTATTGGTTGGAGGATAATTGGGGGTACCAGAAAAAGAGAAAGTGGGAGTGCCAGGGTGCAGGCGAAGTGATGTTTTGCAGTCTGTTGGTAGTTTAGGAAGAGAGACCACTTTAATAGTGTGCATGTGGTCCGGTGTGGCTAGGATGGGGCTGCGGCAAGAGTGCAATAACATTGATCGTTGCTTGGTGGGTTCATGTACTGGAGAAATGGGTTGAAGCATATGGTGCTGAGGTGATTTTAGACAGTTGTCTCGTTTGGCAGGGAGGGCATGGTGTAACTCCTTGCTAGGAGGGGGTGTTGGGTTATTGGCAGGAGGCATGATGCCAGAGTCTGATGAGGGGCAAGGAGGGATAATTGCTAGGCTGTCTACTTTTTGTAGCTACCTCTTGGTATATGGTCTTCTAGGCTCTAAAATAGAATATCTCAAAATAAATGCATTTTTTCGGTCAGGGGAAATGTTACTTTTGTTTCTTAAAAAAGCAAGTGTTTACAAGAACAGCCTCTTTAAAAGTGGGATGACATGTCTTTCTAGAACAATATATGTTTTCAGGATGAATAATAATACTCTTAAGCAGGGGTTCCAGGCTCCTAAAAAGGGATAAGTGTTCAAGAAAAATTACAAGACCAGGAAAAACAGGATGGCTATGGTGAACATTTGTTATTTCTCTTTTACTTTGGAAGGGACACGCTTTATTTGAGATAAGTGTCTTTAAAGGATTTTGGGGCAACAGTTTTTGTATGTAGAAAAAAATGTCTTTATCGCTCTTGGTGCTGATTTGCTCTCATCATCGATCTTGTCTGGTGTCTTTGCATGTCTTTTTCACCTCCAGGCTCAGTATTTGCAGACAGGGGGGTCTCTCCACTATACTTTTTTATATCACCAAGATGAATCTAAGCCCTCATGCCTTGGGCCTTGACAGCTGGGGGAGTGACAGCTTCTACCACATAGGGGCCTTGAAACCAGGGCTTGTGCCACAGGTGGACAAAGTTTTGGCACAGCACCATGTCCCCAGAATACAATGGTAAGGGTTTAAATAAGTTATCATTGTCAATTTGTCCATTTACTTCTTCTGATGTCTTCGAGCCCCCCTACTGCATCTGCACCTGTCGAGATATACATTTAGGAGATTCCGTCAGATAATCATGCATTTCCTTCCCTAACACATTTGCAGCATTCTCAGCATCAGTGTGAGCCCATGTGGGAGGAATAATGGCAGTATGCACTCGACATGCCGTCATCAGCTCATGTGGAGTCAGGTGATGATCTGAGCCTGGCTGATTACGTAAGGCAGATAGGGCTAAGGAATGCAGTGTAGCCAGCTCTGTTTTAGAGTGCCCTTTATTTTGACAATGTGTTATTTTAAGAGGCAGTTTAGAGGCTCACAAATGTTCTTTGCTTGTAGATGATATGCGGATAAGATTTTGTGCTTTATTTCCAAGAGGATAGTGATGTGCTCAAACACTTCATTTACAAAGTGTGGGCCATTGTTGGAACGTAGCACTTCGTACACTCCCCATCTTGGAAAAACCTCCCATACAAGGAATTTCGCAGCTGATGTGGCTTCTGAGTGGGTACATGCACCATCTTTGATTCAGCGGGAAAAAGGGCACCCGACTACTATCACATACTTATAGCCATTGCATATTCAGATAGTCGATAGGAAAATGCATAAATGGCCCAGTAGGACGGGGTATTGCTCCTCTCACCATCCTCAAAGTATGCCCAGCTATGAACTTTTGACGTACGTGAAGAAGGCATGTTATCAAAAGCAGACACTGACACAATGGATGCAAGTTTAAAAAATCTTTATTTAACTCAAAGGCGTTTGGAAACTGCCTACCTTGCCCTATCTCTAGAATGGGAGTAATTTCGACAATTACACAAACAAAATAGTCCATGTCAGTCTAGTCAAAATAAAAGGGACTATACTAAAAAATAACTAACCTTCCTCACCTTCTCAAAATGACAAATGCGTTAAGGGAATAGAAGTACAGATTAGTTAACTTTAAGTTGCGCCTATAGATACTAAATTATTGGTGTATCAAACAATAGACAAAGTATCATCAACTAACAATTATTGTTAATCTTCACAATATGACACTCTTACTTTTCTTGGCTGGTTTTGGCGATTTTAACATCCATTTGGGATTGTTAGTTTGTTGATCCTCTATATTAATCTATATTTAGAGGATTATTTTGGTGATTGTTCGAAAAGAAATCCTTTGAGGTTCTTAGTGTTGCTTCACATTAAGAAAAGAAAAGGTCCTTTGAGATTCTTAATGTTACTTCACATTAAGAGGGAACGTTTAGGTCCTTGGTAGTTTTCTTCCATATGTTTCCTTTGTGGGCATTGGTACCTAGTTATTGTAACGCTCACCTGATTCCCGCAGAGGCGCCGGTCTTGACTGGGTGAATGCCGTATCTTCAAAGGTGATGTGTAACACACGGTTGGCTCTTTGGGCTGGACCTCTGTGCACTGTATGTCTGACTCGAAGAGTAAGATGTCTGCAGATAGAAAATATGGGATTAATGAACTGGGGTTATTGGGTGCCTCTCTCCTCTTCCCTTTCTCTTCTCCTGTAGAACCCCAAAGGTTAACGCCCTCACCTTAGGTAAGTGAACGCCGAGCTCTCCATCTGCCTCGGGGCAGGTTGCCGTAACCAGTTTCTTCACTGGATAAGGGTGCAGGCCTCTTGACCTCAGAGGACTGCTGTCCGTCGTTAACTGCACGAACGGTAAGTTCTGGGCACTTCAAATGTCTTAAAAGTCTTTTGTAATGATATCTCTTGTTTTGCAGGGTTCCGGCGATGGCGGATGGCGGGCTGATGAGAGTTGAGGATCGAACCCGCGTGAGGAATAGAAGCGCCTGGAGGCACGTAAGTAAGCGCTTGTAGCCTGCTTCACGATGCAGACTAACTGTCCCTTTTATCTTGCAGGTACAAGTTCGGAGCTTTAGAGAAGCTAAAGGGTGCTGGAATACCCACTGGATTCGGCGTGGGAAGGAGTAATGGCACGTGAGTAATAAAGTTGCCCAATGTCTTTAAACGCACCTTCTTTTGTCTTTCAGATGCGGGATGCAGCGCCGAAGGCCTCCGGAGCGTGCGAAGAGCTGGTAAGCTTTTGTCTTTCAGATGCCGGAATGCAGTGCAAAGACCTCCGGAGTATGCAAAGAGTAGGTAAGCCTTTGTCTTTCAGATGCCAGAATGCAGCGCGAGGCGTTGGTGACAGCCGATGGACCAGGTAAGAGATGCGCTGCCACTGAAGACCGTAGTGCTAACCTGTTCTTTCTTTGTCTTTACAGGTGCTGCTGAAGACTGGATTCCAGGATGGTAAGCCTTTGCTCCCTTAGGCCCAGGATCAGAAGCAGAAGACACAATGAGCGTTCTGCTGCAGAGAATGCAGAATAACACAAAGCAAGATTCATCCATCGGGTGTGGTTTAAATAGCCTCCTGTAGTGCTTAGGTGTCTCCTTCCACAGCCACGCCTAGGTAAGAAAAGAGTTCCTGATTTCCAGAAGAGTTCCAGTGTTCTGAACCTAGGGAGTGGCTCCTGCCCCACCCAACAGGAAAAGTAGTCACAAACAGAAGAGGATCAGGGGTTCAACTGGCAGGTAAGTAAGCAGCATGGTCTGCTGCAAGTAAGTCCACCCAAGCATTATGAGCCCGGCGCTTCCAGCGCTGGGACTGGGCATCTTTATGAGCCTGGTGCCACTGGCGCCAGGACAGGGTCCAAAAGGTCCCAATTGGGACTGGCTGGCACTCGGAACCGGGGTTATGGGTCTGCTTCCAAGGGAGTCGGGCAAGTCCTGATCTTTTGGAAGCGGAGATCATGACAGCACCCCCCCCCCTCAAGGCCCCTCCCAAACCGGACTTCTCCGGGGGTTTGGGCTTGTTAGGAAATGTTCGATAAAATCTTTTGATTAGACGAGGCGCGTGGACATATTCTGCAGGTTCCCAGGATCTTTCTTGGGGACCGTAGCCTTTCCAGTCAATCAGGTAAAATAGTTTAGATTTGGAGATCTTGGAATCCAGGATGCTTTTGACTTCAAACTCGAGTTCTCCATCAACTAGAATAGGTTTTGGAGATGTAGTTAGTCGGGTTTGAGGTTGCACGGGTTTTAATAGAGAGACGTGGAAGACCGGATGTATCTTCATGTGAGGGGGCAAGTCCAACTTGACCGCTACTGGATTTACTATGGTAGTGATGGAATAGGGACCAAGGTATCTTGGGTTGAATGTGCGTGGTCCTTTTAGAGGTAGATATTTGGTGGATAACCAGACTTGATCTCCTACTTGATATTGGGGGGCTTCCTTCCGATGTTGGTCTGCTCCTTTCTTGTATTGTTCTTTAGCCCTTTGAAGGTGAGGAACGGCTTCCTTAAAGGCTTGGGTGATTGTAGAATGCAGGTGGTCTACTGCTGGTGTTCCAAGATCTTGGAGTGGATCCAACTCCGAGGTTCGAGGGTGACTACCGTATAAAAGAAAAAACGGGGTTTTCCCAGTTCCCGAGTGGACAGAGTTATTGTAGGCATATTCGGCTATCCAAAGGATATCTTTCCAAGTTTTTTCAGTTTGTTGTAGCATGCAGCGCAAATACTGTTCCAGAGTTTGATTGGTCCTCTCGGTTTGTCCGTCGGTTTGAGGGTGGTGGCTGGTCGAAAGTCTCACATCAATTTGAGCCGACCGACAGCAACTTCGCCAAAAATGAGAAATAAATTGACTACCTCGATCCGAAATTAGAACTGAAGGAAAACCGTGCAGTCGGACGATGTTTTCGAGAAATTCTCGGGCCAGAGTTGCTGCTGTTGGTAAGCCTTTGAGTGGAATGAAATGCGCCATCTTGGAGAATAGGTCCACGATTACTAGGATCGTATTGTATCCGGAGCATGGAGGTAGATCGGTGATGAAGTCCATAGAAAGCGTATGCCAAGGGCGAGGCGGGATGTCAATAGGGCGTAAGAGGCCGGCTGGTTTTTCCTTTTGACTCTTGTTTTGGGCGCATACTCCACAGGACATTATAAAGTCTCTGATATCTTTTTTCCAAGACGGCCACCAGAAGTAGCGCTTGATCTTTTCCGAGGTCTTGGTCATACCGGGATGTCCTTCCATTAAAGAATCGTGATAACAAGAGATTACCTTTTTCTGTAAATCTGTGCTGGGCAGGTATAACCGTTCTTGGAAATATAATAGGTTGTCCTTCACCGTAAAGTCCTTTCCCTGCAGATGCCAATTCTGTATGTCTGCTGGAGTTACCAGTAGCCTGGCTTTATCCTTAACTTCCTCTATGGATTGTGTGGCGATTACACCTAGAATTCTTTGTCCGGGAATGATAGGTACAGGTTTAGGATTGATCAAATGTTCTTCCACTCCCATCCGAGAAAGGGCATCAGCTTTACCGTTTTTTGTACCAGGTCAATAGGTAATTATGAAGTCAAACTCGGCAAAGAATAGTGCCCAACGGAGTTGCCTAGAGGATTGAGCTTTTGCGGTTTTCAAATATTGCAGGTTTTGGTGATCTGTAATCACAGTAACGGTGTGTCGGGCGCCCCAGAAGATAATGCCACCAAGCCTTAAGGGCGGACTTGATAGCTAGAAGTTCCTTATCAGTAATAGTGTAATTGATTTCAGGAGGCGAGAATTTGCTGGACCAAAATGCCACGGGATGCAACTGATTGGTTACTGGGTCCTTTTGTGATAGAACTGCCCCCATGGCAAGGCTCGAAGCATCAGTTTCAACGATGTAGGGGAGTTCTGGGCGAGGATGTTTTAAGATCGCTGCAGAGATAAATCTAGTCTTCAAATTCTGGAAAGCTTGTTCCGCCTCGGTAGACCATTCAAAACGTTTGTTTTTCTTTAACAAGGCGGTGATAGGCTGGACTATTCGAGAGAATTCGGGGATAAACCTGCGGTAAAAGTTAGCGAAGCCTAACATGCTTTGAACACCTTTTACGGAGGATGGCGATGGCCATTTGAGAATTGCATCGACCTTCTTTGAATCCATACGCACTCCGCTAGGTGATAATATGAATCCCAAGAATTCAACTTCAGTCACGTTGAAAACACATTTTTCCAACTTAGCGAAAAGTTTGTGTTGACGCAATCTCTCGAGGACCATTTTCACGTGTTTCCGATGTTCAGTTTCTGATGAAGAATAAACGAGGATGTCGTCAATGTAAACAACAACACACACATCTATGAGCTCTCTGAGGACATCGTTCATAAAATATTGAAAGGCGGCCGGGGCATTGCAAAGTCCGAAGGGCATGAGCTGATATTCAAATAGCCCATACTTGGTGCGGAAGGCCGTCTTCCATTCATCGCCCTCTTTTACTCGTACCAAGTGGTAGGCTCCTCTAAGATCCAGCTTTGTATATATGCATGCTTTTCTGACTTGGTCCAGGAGTTCAGGGATCAAAGGTAATGGATATCTATTCTTAACGGTGATCTGGTTCAGGGCGCGATAATCTATACAAGTTCTAAGGTCCCCTTCTTTTTTTGGAACGAAGAACAAAGCTGAGGAAGCAGGGGACTTGGAAGGACGAATAAACCCATTCGCTAGGTATTGATCCAGGTATTGTCGGAGGTGAAGATTCTCAGGCTTGGTGAGGGCATAAATTCTACTACAAGGAGGAGTAGATCCAGGTATCAGGTCTATCTGGCAGTCATAAGACCTATGAGGAGGTAGAGAGTTAGCCTGATCCTTCCGGAAAACATCTTGGAATTCTAGGTATTCAGGAGGTAACTGGGGAGCCTCCGAGGAAATTGCTGCCAGTGCAACACCAGGTCGAGGGTGACAAGTAGAGACACATTCTGGAAACTGAACCGTTCTTGCTCGCCAATCGATCTGAGGATTGTGCTTCTCTAACCAAGGAATTCCTAGAATAATCTGGAACTGAGGGGCCTTGATCACATCAAACACGATCTTCTCATGGTGTCCATCTTGACTTACTAGCGTCACTTCTTGGGTGGTATGCGTTACTGGTCCGGAGGCTATCTCCGTACCATTCACCGTAGTAATGACGTCCTTTACAGCCTTTGGACAAAGAGTCAGATTCATCCTCAAAACCATTTCATGATCCACATAATTGCTGATGGCACCGCTGTCGACGTAAGCTTCAATCGCATGTAATCGATCCGGATGTTCAGGGCTAATGAGGACCATAGGTATCACGAAATGCGAGGTCACGGAACTGGCTTTAACGCTCGGCAAGAGGACCTCTATTCTTGTCGGGCGAGGTCGTTTCCCTGCTCAGAGTTTGTGACCCTGGTAACTGCAGCTCCTACTGCCTTCTTGGCTGGTTTCACCGGACAGTCTCGAAGAAAGTGCCCCGAGTTTCCGCAATAGAGGCATAATTGCAGCTGTTTTCTCCTTTCCCGCTCCTTTTGTGTTAGTGGTCCTTTCAGGCCCCCTATTTGCATGGGTTCCCCGGAGTCTACTCCTTTGGTAGGAGTTGGTGGTTTGGAAAATACTTGAGCATCAAACTTGGAACGATCGGCCTTCCTGTTCTGCAGTCTGTGGTCAATTTGAACGACTAAGTCAATATAGTCCGAACAGTCTTGCGGGGGATTCACTACTTGGGCTAACACATCTTTGAGCTCTCCACGTAGACCTCTATAAAACAGCGTAATCCTTTTGTTCTCAGGCCATCGAGTTTCCACTATCAGTCTGTTGAAAGACGCAATATAAGCCAAAAGGTCTTGATTACCCTGTCGCAATGAAAGGAGCTCATTGTCCAAGGCCTGCCCCTGTGAATGTCTTGCAAACAGTTTTTCCATACTGAGCTGAAAAGCTTGAAAATCATGGAGAACCGGATCATCTTGATTAACTAGAGGGATCGACCAGTCTGCCGCATTACCACTAAGGTACGAAAGCACGAAAGCTACCTTAGCTTGATCAGTTGGAAAGGCTGCTGGCCGGCATAAGAAGTGCAACCGGCACTGATTAATAAATACTGCAAACCTCTTTGGGTCACCAGAAAATCGTTCGGGCGGAGCCAGAGGTACATTCCCAGGTAGGTTGATCTGCACTGGGTTCGTAGAGGATGTTGAAGGAAGATTTGCCCCTGATGCGGGTAACGGAGTTTGTCCGGCTTGTGACTGTAGCATTTGTCTAGCGAGATCGTTTGTTCGCTCCTTGGAAATAATCAGTTCCCTTCTTAGAGCACTCGTTTCCTGACGGGCTGCATGCACTTCTGCTCTTAGTTCCCCAAGTAACTGGGCTAGCTGGTCGGTATCCGAGGTTTCCATAGAGCCTGGGTGGGAGTTTTGCGGTAGGCTTTGTGTTCTGTAACGCTCACCTGATTCCCGCAGAGGTGCCGGTCTTGACTGGGTGAATGCCGTATCTTCAAAGGTGATGTGTAACACACGGTTGGCTCTTTGGGCTGGACCTCTGTGCACTGTATGTCTGACTCGAAGAGTAAGATGTCTGCAGATAGAGAATATGGGATTAATGAACTGGGGTTATTGGGTGCCTCTCTCCTCTTCCCTTTCTCTTCTCCTGTAGAACCCCAAAGGTTAACGCCCTCACCTTAGGTAAGTGAATGCCGAGCTCTCCATCTGCCTCGGGGCAGGTTGCCGTAACCAGTTTCTTCACTGGATAAGGGTGCAGGCCTCTTGACCTCAGAGGACTGCTGTCCGTCGTTAACTGCACGAACGGTAAGTTCTGGGCACTTCAAATGTCTTAAAAGTCTTTTGTAATGATATCTCTTGTTTTGCAGGGTTCCGGCGATGGCGGATGGCGGGCTGATGAGAGTTGAGGATCGAACCCGCGTGAGGAATAGAAGCGCCTGGAAGCACGTAAGTAAGCGCTTGTAGCCTGCTTCACGATGCGGACTAACTGTCCCTTTTATCTTGCAGGTACAAGTTCGGAGCTTTAGAGAAGCTAAAGGGTTCTGGAATACCCACTGGATTTGGCGTGGGAAGGAGTAATGGCACGTGAGTAATAAAGTTGCCCAATGTCTTTAAACGCACCTTCTTTTGTCTTTCAGATGCGGGATGCAGCGCCGAAGGCCTCCGGAGCGTGCGAAGAGCTGGTAAGCTTTTGTCTTTCAGATGCCGGAATGCAGTGCGAAAACCTCCGGAGCATGCGAAGAGTAAGTAAGCCTTTGTCTTTCAGATGCCAGAATGCAGCGCGAGGCGTTGGTGACAGCCGATGGACCAGGTAAGAGATGCGCTGCCACTGAAGACCGTAGTGCTAACCTGTTCTTTCTTTGTCTTTACAGGTGCTGCTGAAGACTGGATTCCAGGATGGTAAGCCTTTGTTCCCTTAGGCCCAGGATCAGAAGCAGAAGACACGATGAGCGTTCTGCTGCAGAGAATGCAGAATAACACAAAACAAGATTCATCCATCGGGTGTGGTTTAAATAGCCTCCTGTAGTGCTTAGGTGTCTCCTTCCACAGCCACGCCTAGGTAAGAAAAGAGTTCCTGCTTTCCAGAAGAGTTCCAGTGTTCTGAACCTAGGGAGTGGCTACTGCCCCACCCAACAGGAAAAGTAGTCCCAAACAGAAGAGGATCAGGGGTTCAACTGGCAGGTAAGTAAGCAGCATGGTCTCCTGCAGGTAAGTCCACCCAAGCATTATGAGCCCGGCGCTTCCAGCACTGGGACTGGGCATCTTTATGAGCCTGGTGCCACTGGCGCCAGGACAGGGTCCAAAAGGTCCCAATTGGGACTGGCTGGCACTCGGAACCGGGGTTATGGGTCTGCTTCCAAGGGAGTCGGGCAAGTCCTGATCTTTTGGAAGCAGAGATCATGACAGTTATAATGATTTTAGATGCGGTCGTTTGTATTTCAAATCATTCCTCTTGTTGATGGTTGTATTTTCCCTCGACACGTGTTTCCCCAGTAAATTTTATTGGTTCTTCTGGAGGGTTGATGTTATTAGGTAAGATTTATATTTTGCACATGTATACTTAATTGTGTTGCTGAAATCAATTCGCTGATTCGTCTCATAACTCTATGTTTGAAGTGCTGGATTTTCTATTGTCTGCCTTGTCTTTCGTGGTTCCCATCTAAACTTCATATTCCTAATTGTCAGGCATGACGAGAAATGCCGGTATGATAGCCGTGATCATGTTTGGTTCAGTACAAAGTGCTTCAATTAGGAGCTTGCATCAAAATATTGCAAGCATTCGCGTTAAGGGAATACAAAAGAAAAATTGTGTATCCAAAAAGAAATGTCACAATGGATTCAGCATTAACTCCCTTCCCCAGACTAAACCCCCAGAGAGTCTCTTAAAATACAAAGGATAGATGGATCAGATAATTCTATCAGTCTCGCACACTTTGGCTTACTGGTACAATTCAACAGTTCAATCTTAGGCTTCCATCTTCTGGTAGCCCAATCACTTCCTTAAGGCTTTGCCCGCTTTGCCAGCAATATTCTGTATGCATTTACTTTTTCAATTTTTCACAGTTCTGCAAAGGCATCTCTCTGCCTGTCTCATTTTCACTTTATGATACAATTCTGCATATGCTTCACTTTGCCAGGCTCTAGCCTGTCTTGTTTTCTTTTGTGGGTGTTCCCTTTCCCACATTTTATCCAAAGTATTCTTTTACTGTCAAAGACTATCGAAACTGCAAGGAATTCACTAAACCTCTGCATGACCACTTCGACCTTTCTTACAACAATCCTTCGATTTACAATCTTCTCTTGCAGCACCAATGCCTCTTGGTACTTGTAGTTCTTATTCTGTTTAACTTGCCTTCTTGGCTTTTTCTAAAGTTCTTATACTTTGCCCTCTTGGCGTATTCACAGTTCATATATTTCACTTTCTCTTATTCAACTTTCATTCTTTATCGCGGTTACTTTCTTTCCTTTATAAAACTCATAACATTTCACAGAGACTTTCGAATGTACGACTTTGTCTCGCAGGACCACTCTGTTAGTTTGGATCCTTTCCTTTCATCAATTGTTCTCTTTGTTCCAGTTTTATCAGCACACGCGCAACCTTCAACTTTTAAATTACAGTCACTTTTCCTTTAAATACAACCAGACGTTTGCTCCCTCGATAACTCACTGGTCATGTTAATGCTATTTCTTTCATCTTTTTCCTGCAGCTGAAGGCTGTTAACAACGCCCCCTCTGCCTCCTCCCCAACTCTGCCATTGCCCCGGGGGTGTGAGCATGGGCTGCTTTCTGGCAACTTGAAGGTTTCTTTCCTCTGCTCACTCGACTTTGCTCTTTGAACGCTCACGGCTTCCCGAAAGCTTGGAAATCTTGTCTGGCTTTCTCTTGATCCTCTCAACTGCCGATCAGTTAATTGGCCTTTGTAGGGGAGGATTGGTCCAAAAGACCCCTCTTGCCTACATCCCCTCCCCTGGTGAGGGCCATGGCTCATCAGGCGTCCCCTCCTTACCACTAGGGCCCAGGTGGTGGATGGCTCACCTGCTGAAGACATTGCCCAAACATATTGAATTTAGCTAGGCCTCAGGAACCATTTTGTCTAATAAAGATGGTGTGAGCTCGGCGCACTGCAGCGCGGCCCCCACCTTTGGAGAGTTTCAATTATCCCTGTGGCCACAGCTCCCTGGCAGATCCGCTGTGAGCCCGTTCCCACGAACAAGACGGACATGAGCTAGTGTAAGATGCCAACACTGTAACATTTCACCTTCCGCAGTGTATCACTGCTCCCAACATGACCCGGCCAGCAGAGCCTGGGTGGAAAAAGAACTGTAAAATGTCCCTCAGATAAAAGCAAAAGTTCCCAAATACTAATGCCAAAACTACCTGCGATGGGCACATTTTCTCCACAAACCTCGTTGATTAGAAAACCTGTAAAATGTATAGATATGGCAGAATGCATGTTCACATGGCATTAGCAATGAAGCACCCACACCACTGCAGTTATGTACAAATAGTAGAAGCGTCCCGGGGGGTTATTTGTTATGCGTATCATTGAAAAGTTTACACCCCACGGTCCCGCGCCATAACCGAACTAATGCTGCTAGAGTGCAAAAGAAGACAAATGCAACCATACTGAGGGCTCATGTGAAGGACGCGCGAGAATGCACCCTTCATGTGTGTATGTCCAAGCCCTTTATGTGCCACTACCATCACGTACGGTGGCGAGTCGTTTTTTATGTGCTCCACCAACCTCACTACTACCTCACTTACTGCACATATATATGCATATAACAAAATGTTGTAGTTGTTAAAACATAGTGTACAAATAATGTGCTCGGACTGGCTATATTTGAGAGGCATTTAGCAAAGTTAAAATGTAAGCTTTGGAATGATTCAATGAGTATTGTATAGTATTTGAATGTTTATGATGCTTTCACCTAAAATCGGCAACACACGAGGAAGATACCTTTGTGAATATGTGCAAGGCCATTCCCCCTCCCTCCCTGCGAAGCCTGCCAGACGAGAGAGCAGAGGCCCGCGCCGCGCTGCTCCACCTCCCCCAACTAGGCTGGAGCTGCTTCAAAGATTTGTAGTTCCCTCTGCAGCACCCAAGGCCACGGCCCGCCACCTGCATTATTTACAGCCCAGCAGTAAACCTCCGCCTGAATACACAAATCCAGAGGCGCCCTCTCTTAAACCCCACAACCCACCGGATCACTTTAGGTTAATGGCCCCAGTAAAATTAGGACACCCAATATTATGGCAACATTACAGCAACACATTCATAACGACTTCTAACAAGACAGGAGGACATGTACCGTCTGTCCCATGCCCTGAGACCCAGCCCCACGACCTATGGTACCCGGTCAACAGGACACTGGTAACCATGTACTGATGAATCGCCATCAAACCCCTCTCAAGGTGCATTCCTCCTGTGTTGCATTAACCTGTAGCATAACCTATTGGGAGATTTACTAAAGAGGATAATATTGCAAATGACTGAATGACTGCGGTGTGCATGGCCTAGGGCAAAGAAGTCAGGAAAAGACATTCATCTCTGACACAGGCCACAATGGCACAACAACACCGCTGACCCGCCAGGCCCAGCCCAACCCACAAGGCTGACCAGTGACATCCTCCAGCCAAGACCAACCACATCACAGCAGCACCTATAGCTAGTCGTCGCCACCCAATCCCATTGAACTTGTGCCCCCTATAGTGTGTAGGTTTTGATGACGTTTTTTGTAAATATATACGCTTGTCTTTGCTATTGTCAGACAGAGCGCTCTCGGAGTTTGCAGAGTTCTTTGCATGCCCTATTCTGATTGATAAACTCCCATTTACGCTCACCCGCACTTTGTCTTGGCCTTATTCCCATTCTGGGAGAGTCCATCATTGTCTCTCATTGCGGGGAGGATCGTGCTGGTTGGGGACGCTTGCTTTCACCTTCCAACTTCAAAAGCCTGGTTCGCATGAGCCTCGGAAGAGCTGTTCTTTCTTGTACCCAGCCTCGCTTGAAGCGTGCTTGTGTGTGCCACCTTTTATCTTCACAGGGAGTGTTAGTAAGTAGCAGGTGTACATCATTAGAGCCACATGCCTGACTCTCCCTGGCCTAATTACAGGAACATGGCCAAGTCAGGGGAGGTGATCTTTGTAGCCTAATTCCTCATCTTCCTTGGTGCAGTACTGTTGTTAAGATAGAGTAGGGAGGAATTATGGGAGTTGTAGTTTCCCATAAAATAAGCACTGATAGGGGTTAGATTGGTTGTGGGAAAAGGAGGATGCCATGTCTCACCGTTAGGTGCTTCTCCCCCACCCCCATAAACTCCCTACACAGGTGTTCCTCCCTCGCGTTTCCACCCCCAGGGTCAGGATCCAAAAGTGAGGGCCTTTCCATGGCCACCTGAGTACGGGGTCCCCGGGGACTAGGTCTTGAAAAAACCTCTTGTTTTTCACACATACAAGACAATTAATAACAACATGTGTCATGTGCACATTTAAATTATGGACAAATCACTCTTTCGAAATTAGCACTGCAAGACATTGCCTTGTTATCTGTTCTGGATAGTGTAACTGTTCTAGTGCTACTGTAGGGGAATAACCGGCTTCCCGGTGCTGTCCTGCCACCACATCGCTTAGGTGGGGTCAATAAGCACCTCTCCTATTCCATATCTCCTGCTCTTCTGATGGTGACCTTCCCTACAACTCAATCATTTTGGGTATGGGTAATGTATTAAAGCCCTCCTTCATCAACATGTTGCGTGCACATACGTATTTGTTTGGGTCATTTGAGATGACAGGTACTTTTGGGTAATTTTCTGATGTTTTTTGCTTCTAAATCAGCGGCCCCATTGCCACTGGAAACCCTGTCTGCACTTCTGGTGTGCGCTGTGCACTTCACTATGGTGATCGGTGATGGAAATGTAAGTGCATCTATAACCCTCGGAATACACTGTTACTCCCTCATCCTCGTGTGCTTCAATTACCAAAATCAGAGCTACCAACTCTGCTGCTTGTGCTGGACAATGCATTGCCAATCTTGTGCATGTTTCAAAGCTGTCATTCTTTCCTCCCTTCACTACTGATGTCCCACTGTGCCTCTCTCCAGAGCTCTGATCTATCGTCAATGACGCATCAACAAAGAGAATTATTCTCCCTCCTAGGGCATTTCTTTGGCATGATGTATATCATCAAGATAATCAGTGTAGTTAGGACAATCCTGCACATAATCTCCTTCCTTTACTGTTTCTGCTATGAATCTGGCTGGGTTGACTACTTGACACTCTAACAATTTTATCAATGTATTTAATATAAGCACGTCATAGCCTGAGGCTCTCTGTGTCATCAATGTGCTTTTGGGCTTTTCAAGGATGTCAGAAAGAGCATGTTCAACATATAATGTAACTGAACAACCCATAGTTATGCCGGCTGATTTCTCAATTGCAAAAGCTGCTGCAGCCAATGATTGCTCAAAATAGAAACAAGTAATCATTGTAATCGGGAATCCCTAAAACTGGAGCTGTGTTAATTGCTAGTTTCAACTCATCAAAGGCATCTATCATCTCACCTGTCCAGGCTATGTGACTTTTGTCATTCTGTGCTTCTTTCAATTTTCTTAAAAATGGCCTGACATATGTGCTGTAGTCAGAGAACCATGCCCTACAATAATTCCAAAGGCCTATAAATTGCTGTAATTATTTCACTGTCTCCGGCCAGCGTATTTTGATGATTGCTTCTGCTCTTTCAGGTGGCACCTTCCTCCCTTCTTTTGATATAAAATGACCTATGTATAGGACCTGCTCCTGACAATATTGTAATTTCTCTTTGTCCACTTTGTACCCTTATTCTGCAAACATTGTCAACATTGTCACTGAGTCTTTTCTGCACTGTTCTCCATGCTGCTGCAGACTAATATGTCATCCACGTATTGGAGGACTGTACTGTCAAGTTGTACATTTCCTAAATCCATCTGTAGCACTGTGTTGAAGACTGAGGGCAATTCACAGAACCCTGGGGGTAAATGGGAATGTTGCAATTGGATTCCGTGATAAGTGAACACTGTTAAATATTGTGAATCTTCATGAAAGGGAATTGAAAAGAAGCCTTTTTTTTAATTGATCACTGTAAAGCATTCGGCTTTAGACGGTATATTACATAATATCGTGGATGGATTTGGCACCAATGAAAATTCTGCCTCAACAATATTATTCAGGGGGCTTAGATCCTGTATAAATCACTATGACCCCCTGTCATTGTTTTATTCGGGTTCACTGCTGTGTTGCATGGCAATTCTGAAGGCACTAATATCCCCTGTCGCAATAGAGCAGCAATGGTTCTATATATTCCCTCCTCAGCTTCCTTTGACATGGGATACTGTTTTACTTGTGGTAAAATTGTTCCCTTCTTCAGTTTAATTTTAACTGTTCCTACTCCTTTTAATGGACCAACATTGTATGGCCTATTGGTCCATAGTGAGTCTAGTACATGTGCCAAATCTTCTGGGAGAACGGATATTACTTTCCTCACCAATGACATTCTCTGGGGAATCTCCCTGTCCTCAATTTGCAACTTATATGTGAGACTGATGCTAAAAATCACATTGTCTTCTGAGTCATAATCTATAAACAATTCTTCATTCTTCAAGTCAGTCAGTCTGTGCACAGAGTCAAGCACTATTACTGTGCACCAAATTACCCCTTCGTCATCTACTCTATGCAAAATTACCCTGTCCTCTCCTACTATTTCTGCATCTAGCTCCATTGCAATTATCTGTCCTTCTGATACGTCCGTGCCATTCCAAAAGCATGTGTACTGTTAAGGATTTTAATCAGGCACACACCCAGGTCTCGCCTAGCATGTAGTGCGCAATGAAACCCTTATTTTTTTGTGTCTATAAATTCAGTATTCTGAATGATGCACCACTCATATCACACCCTTCTCAAAATACCCACCAGGTCACACTGAACCAGGAATCAGGTTTGTTTTAAAAGGTAAATATCTATTTTTTTTATTTAATATTCAAATCACACTTAAGTTTTATATATATATATGGGACAGCAATCACCTCACGGTGACAATACAATTCCGAAAATAAGCAAAGCAATTGAATTCACTTATACTGATGCAGAATAGAAAATGCAGGAAAAAGAACAGTTTTGGTTTGTGAGCAGATAGTGTTTAGGTTAATATTGCCCTTGCAAAGTTTTACTTAAATAAAAATGAGCAATCCTACAGAGATGTTAGTAATCAGCAGGCATTCAGGAATGAAAGACAATTTCTAGAGTTTAAATGCAATATTCCCTCCCCAAACAAGAGAGAAAACTGTTTTTGGAAAATGATACTTTTAAACTGACAGGTGAAAATTGCTTGGTGGAACAATACAAAAGGGTGCAAAAATGCTTAAATGGATATAAATTCTGAGGAAAGCTATAATATAAACAACAGGACACACTTTAGATCAGGATGGTGTGGAAGAAGCACTTTGAAATGGGAAAAAGCCACTTGTGAACTTTTGAAAACTGCAAATTTGCAGCAAACTTCTGCCACGCAATATTGGAGAAAAACGGGTCAAATACACTGTTCCACGAGGTATCAGTGAGAGTAGAAATTTCGTTTCTATCTTTAAAATTGAGGAGGTTATAGAGGTTGTAGTGAGAGGCGTTTTTGCAAAATAGGTGCGAAAATGGAACAGGCATTCGATTAACAGATACGTTTTATTACACTATATTAATGACTATGAAAAAGAGGAGGCCACACATGAATCTTCACAGGTACGTGGCCAGCACAACCATTCACGTCGTGGATACTCGATTTCGTTCTGGGATTTACTTTAGTTACTCAAAATCACTAAGGAGTTATGGTTTTGTAACACAGATGAGAAAAATCAGCACAAGAAGGATTCTAACGATAATAGGGTTCTGAATTTAAAGATGCGATGGATTGAGATTGGGATAATACAATGCAGATATACTATGGGTCACTGTCCTTTCTATTAATACTTACAGTCCTTTGTAATTAAATTGGACTGTCAGCTCTGGTCATTGGATTGGGTCAGGTCTACCGTCAGCAGGGCACTTCTGGAGGGATTGGATCAGCAGCGCGTTTCTGGTCAATTTTGGACTGCACCTCAGACTACATTTGGATGGGCCCTTCGGGTCACTGGACAAGGTAGATAGCAGGATGCAAGTTTCAGCGGGCAAGCCTTAATGGTAGCAAGCCCAGCTGAATCAGAATTGTTCTTTTAAGTTTTGGATGTTTTAAATTGGGTTTAGTTAGCAAGAGTTCAGCAATGCTAAATTCTAGAGTCTGCAAAGAAATCTGGATCTTCAAAGAAGTCTGGAATCAGCTACAAGATGAAGGGTTCTGGAACAAGGTGCTGCGTGGAAATCTGGATGTTCCTATATTTATACTATCATAATGCCATCACCAAGCTTATGGTGTGGGCGGAATTTCAAAACACGCCCCCACTGCTGTGAGTGGCCACAGGCACTTGCATTGTCCTGGTTGGCGGTCTGAACAGAGCTGTCATCTTTATGATGTGATTTAGGAACTCCCACTTTGATTTTGACCACAATTTAGCTTTCCCATAAATACACATTTTTACAATTATGCTCTCTACTAAAATCATACACATGCATGACATTTTTTATGGTTTATCCTGGCGTCCAATTCCCATCTCGGTGAGAGCTGTCTTTCTCATTCTAGGGGATTTCATCAATTTTAATCATAACAGTTTGGATTAATAATTTCTAATTCGGTACACCTCTGGGTGCTTATCAGTGGATCATGTACATATAATCTTAGGCTTGCAACATTAAAAGTTCTGCTACAATAAGGATTTGTTCGTAGCTTTGGTCCCTTAAGTGGTGCAGGTTTCATCAATGGGCCTCATTATGAGGTTGGAGGTAAGGGAAAAACGATGCCGGTAAAGGATTACCGGCATCGCATAACACTCCGGGCTATTCCGACCTGAGAGCCCGGTATTAGAGGCACCGCTAATAACGATGCCTCTAATAGCGGCATGGGCGCGGGCACGCGGCCCTTCATGGCGGCAATACCAGCATGCCGTAAACAGGAGGACATCACAAGTCAGGCGGACATGCAAATACTGGCATCAAGAAGGCGCTAAAAGTGGATACCGACATGCCGGAAATACCGGCATCACGAACCACCCGTAAACTGCCATGTGCAGTGTTCTCAACTGCCACAGGTGCACACAATCAGCACAGGTGGAGGCAATGTAGACTGGGCCAGCACAAAAGGAGCACACCAAACCCCATCCCGCACCAAAATGATTCCAATTCTAGTAGAAATAGTGGGGCTGGAGGACATCCTTGCATTGCTACACCAGCAACAACAACAACAACAGGCAGCACAGAGGAGACGCAAGAGGAGAAGGAGGGTGAGACAGGAACAGCATGCCCCACCAGTGCAGGCAGTCGTACCACGCAGGCTGCCCCAAATCCCTCGCATCAGAGCCAGTCCATTCAACCTAACCCCTGAGCAAATCCACATCCTGTACCGTCTGGACCGGGACACCATCAGCACCATTGTGGACATGATACACAACGACATTGCCAGCCTCATTGACATCCGTACTGCCATCCCCCTCTACTGAAGGTGGTGTCTGTGCTCCACTTCCTGGCCACAGGCACATGCCGGGACACAGTGGGGCAGATGCATGGCATATCACAACCATTATTTTCACGCACGGTGAACCAAGTGCTTGATGCCCTCCTGAAGCACACAAGCGACCATATATCCCTACCACGGACTGCCCAGGAGATCTCCAACACCGAAATTGGCTTCCATATACTGGCAGGCATGCCAAATTGCATTGGTGCCCTCGACTGCACCCATGTGGAATTGGTGGTCCCACATTCCATGGAGGTAGTGTACCACAACCGTAAGCTATACCACTCCATTAAAGTGCAAATGGTATGTGACTCAAACAAGATCATCACACATTGTTGTGCCCAATTTCCCGGATCAACCCATGATTCAATGGTCCTGCGGAACTTCACGATACCACGCTACATGGAGCGACATGCCGGACGACGTGCCTGGCTACTTGGTGAGTTGCATGGCAAGCACATGGCAGTGTGATGGGGAAGGGATGCATACTTCACCTGGGTGAGAAGGGGGAGAGAGATGCATACTTCACCTGGGTGAGAAGGGGGGAGAGATGCATACTTCACCTGGGTGAGAAGGGGGGGAGAGATGCATACTTCACCTGGGTGAGAAAGGGGGGAGAGGCATACTTGGCCTGGGTGAGGAGGGGGGGAGATGCATACTTCACCTGGGTGAGAAGGGGGGGAGAGATGCATACTTCACCTGGGTGAGAAGGGGGGCGAGATGCATACTTCGCCTGGGTGAGAAGGGGGGGTAGATGCATACTTCACCTGGGTGAGAAGCAGGGGAAAAGATGCATACTTCACCTGGGTGAGAAGGGGGATATGATATGATATGATATGGCATTTGTAACATGCCTATACACAAGTGTTACAAGGCGCGACGAGGCGGGGGGGAACAAGGGGAGACAGACAATGATCCTACTAGGCCAGGTGTCATTCAGATCGCACAAGGGTAGAGGGGAAGGGAAAAGTGCAGGGGGGGAAGCGAGAGGGAAAAGTGCATTACAGGGTTATAGCATACAGGATAAATTACAAGGGCCAGCTGGTGGCAAGTGCGAGGTAAGTGCAGACATGTGCTGGGAAGGGGGACTGTAGGGATACAGACACAGTCCCGCAGTGCAGGGGTTGCCAGGGAGGCAGTGCAGGGGAGAGTGGCTGGGCCAAGGACCGAGAACGGTGAGTGGCCCAGTTGCAGATTCTGTGCAGTTTCAGTAATTTTAGCAGGGGAGAAGGGGAGAGAAGCGGAGGCAAAGAGGAAGGTTTTGAGGTGCTTCTGGGAGAGATGCATACTTCACCTGGGTCAGAAGGGGGGAGAGATGCATACTTCACCTGGGTGAGAAGGGGGGGAGAGATGCATGCTTCACCTGGGTGGTGGTGGGTGAGAGACTGGACAATGCCCATACTGAAATGCACTGTGGCCCAAAGCATCCCAGACTGGACCTGACACCTGAAACCAATATTCAAGACGTAAGCTGCACAACAATAACAACATGCCAGTACTGCAACCATGCCATATACATCAACACGTACACTGCACATCATCAGACCGTACCCTCTGCAACACAATGCAGCAACATGCTGTCAGTATACCCAATGCAAATGACAGCTGAACATCATCACACTGGACATGCGTCCATGAGTGCGCACAAAGGAATCACACAAAGCTAATATACAGAATGTCACTGGCACACCACCACAGAAGTGCAGCACGGCAGCATGAGGACATGAAGCCTGGAATAGCAGATCATTAAGAGTCTGGTGCCAAAGGTGACAGGATCAATGCATACGATTAACTAGACATCACATAGATCATGGCAACAACTGCCGCAGGCAACCACAGTGCATGAACACTAGCAAGGAATAGGACAACCTGCATCAACTGGACGATGCTACCCACACCTGTGGACCATGTGACTTCACGCATTGGGGTTACTTTGAACATCTCCATTCATGCAGGGAGATGTGGATGTGAGCAACAAATAACTGCAGGCTTGTGAGTGATAGGTACAGGTTCCATTTGATGAAATCACTTACACTTAACCAATGTTGCACCCGTGCAGGTGATGCTGGCTATCCCTTGAAGAGGTGGCTCCTTACCCCTGTCCGGAACCCACAGAACAGGCACGAAGAGGACTACAATCGTGCACATACCCATACCCGTGTAGTGGATCGAGCAGACCTTTGGCCTGTTGCAGGCATGGTTTTGCTTCCTCAGCAGGTCGGGTAAGGCACTCCTGTACGGGCATGAGAAGGTGGGCAAGATCATCATAGCATGTATCATGTTGCACAACATGTGCATCAGATGGAATGTGCCTCTGCCGCCTGACATTGAATTGCAACTGCCTGGTGATGCTGAGGAGGAGGAAGAAGATGGGCTTGCACGTCAGGCAGGTGGCGATGCTCTGGGTGTGGGGAGAACATGGACACTGTGCACTGTTCACCAATAAAGCACACATACACAATAACCAATGTCCAGTCATGTAATTATTCTTGACACAACGGATGTATTAACCATAAAGTGTATAGAAAGTGCATAAACCCTCCACCCCAAACACCCTCTCCCTCCTCTGACTCCCCCCACAACTCCCCCAGACACCCTCTCCCCCTCCCCCCACAACTCCCCAAACACCCTCTTCTCCCTCCCCCTCCCCCCACAACTCCCCCAAACACCCTCTGCCCCCTCCAACTCCCCCCACAACTCCCCCACACCTGGTGTGCACTTCAGTGCAGCATTAGTCCGGAGGAGTTACCAATAACAGGCTGCCCCTACTTCCCATGTCCTCTACAAGCATTGGGTGGCTGCATGGCTGGCTGCTGCAAAGTCTGCGCTGACCTGCGCAGGGGGCTGGTCTGCCTGGAGCTGGCAGAGGAGGAGGTTCCTGGTTGCTCCAGTCCCTGTGCGGGACGCTGGCTCTCCATGGCATCCGCGATGCGGCTGAGGACCTGCCTCACAGCTGCCAACTCATCACAGATGCATGTGGTACTCGCTTCTATTGCGAGTTTAATGGCCGTAGCGTATTCACCGCACTCGCCCCTCGCCAGGGCACCTTCGCTCACGTGCTGGTCAACCAGCACAGTGAGCTCCTCCTGAAGCTGTTGGATAAGACTGATTCCCTGGTCTCTGTCCCTGACACCGGTGAATGTCGACGCAGCGTGCAGCATGGCTCCCCCATCAGGTGAGCTCTCCCTGGGGCTCCATCTCCCTGGCAATGACACACCACCAGACAGCTCATGGCTGCTGGCATTGGGTGTGGGTTGTGGGGTGAGGTGGGGTGACAGCTGCGGCTGGGTGTGCCATGTTTTACGGGTGTTTGACATTGTCCCTCTTCATCCGACAGGGGTGCCGTGGCAGCTTCTTCTCCAACCAAACTGTTGGCAGTAGACACTGAACCTTCTGCCACTGGTTGCTGTGTGATGATAGCGGCTTGTGTGGGTGCTATGGCGGTGTCAGTGCCCCTTTCAAGCCTTCGTGATGTTGCATCCTGAGCGGCTTTGGGCTTCTGCAGCAGTCCTGGTTTGCCAGAGCCCCTTGATGTGATAGGCATGTTGCCTCCTTCCATGCCCCTGGCCTTCTTCATGGGTGTGGTGGCCTGCGCCGCGGAGTCCTGGTCCTCACTGTCAGATTGTGAGCCTGTGGGGGATCAAGAGAGGGACAGCATCAGTGATGGTTCTACGTGCATCATGCATATATTGGTATTGTTGCAGTTCTCTACATTTGATGCTATTTGGACTTTGAGTTGTGACATACAGGTTGCTTGCTATATGGGTGGGTCATGCAGGCATAAGTCTGGGTGACACATGTATGAGGTGCTGCATGCATGGGGATGTGATGGTGCTGTGGACAGCCTATAAGCAGGGTTGTATTCATGTGTGTGTGTGCTGCCCCATGCATTGGCTCATTTGGGGGACATCATCATGCTTTGCATTACAGTGGTTTGTGTGGACACTCACCTCCATCAGCCGATGACGGCGCTCCACGCTCCATTTCCCTCACTCCCTCAATTGTCTCTATGCCAATTGTGCTGGCACATGTCTCCTCCCAGTGTGTCATCTTGATAGGTGAGCCTCCTCTGCCACCTGTTCCCATGTCCTGGCTCCGATTGGCTGCAAGAATGCTCCTGACACGTAGGCGCAGGTCATCCCAGCGCTTGCGCACGTCCTTTACAGTGCAGGGGGTGGTACGGACCACACTGACTTTGCGTGCCACCTCCTCCCAGATCTCCTTCTTTCTCATCTGCGCAGCATGCCACATGTATTACACAAACACGACCTCTGCATTTTCAGTGAGTGTGTCGGCGAGCATATTTAGCTCTTCCACCGAGAAACGGACCTTGCGCTGGCGCGCAGCAACTTTCTTCAGGGTCTGGGGCATTCTGATGTAGTGTTAGGTGAAGTTGAGGCTGCTGTTGTGCTGATGCAGGTCCTGGGTGCTGAGGATGGCAATGGATTATGTTTTTAAAGATGGCCGCCATGCTCTTTCCCCTTCCTGTGCGATGGCGCTACTTCCGGTTCCGCGTATTTACGGTCATCGCTAATACTTGGATCCATCGATGGCGGAAGTGCTGTTAGCGCATTCCATGATGCCGCTAAGGGCAATTTTTTGCACTTTAGCGGCATGTCGGTAATGTCCTTACCGGCATGGCGCAAAGCTTGTGCCCGCAAACTCGTAATGGGCCGCTATTAGCAGGCTCTTTACTACACGGACACAGTCATTGCTCCATGCCGGTAAGGACAGTTACTTACCTCCAACCTTGTAATGGGGCCCACTGTCTTCAAAGCACAAGCTTAACATTAATTTAACATCTACCAATTTTCAGACTTATCCTTCTTTAGGTTGCA
Source organism: Ambystoma mexicanum (assembly GCF_040938575.1). Classification (NCBI taxonomy): domain Eukaryota; kingdom Metazoa; phylum Chordata; class Amphibia; order Caudata; family Ambystomatidae; genus Ambystoma; species Ambystoma mexicanum. The sequence goes on from NC_090933.1 coordinate 381,870,668, forward strand.
CAGTTAAAGAGTTGCAAACTTAAGCACAAATACAGATTTGAACAACAAGAAGTTCAGAGTTTTTTTTTTCCTTTCAACAAACAACAGCTGTCAGATCCCTTTGATCAGAGAGGTGTGTCCCCTTCCTGGAGAGGGAAGCTCCTGCCCCTCCCAGGAGAGATCAATGCTCAGCATGTCCTTTGTTCTAAGGCTCAGCCAGAGACGAATGTCTGATGTGGTCTCATTGTGCTCCTTGTTGTCATTATGCAGGAACCATTAGCATCACTTAAGCCTTCCCATAGCAGTTGAGTGTCAAGCTGAAATGTGAATCTTTCCCAGGCTGGGCTTTCAGATCAGAATTAAATAGTTGATTAGCTCCAGACTGGGTTCCTTTAAATTAAAGTCACACATATCAAATATAAGCACAGTTTATAAGGGATTTGGACATTTAAAAGAATTAGCCCTTCACAAACATGCTTTAAATAGGTCAATTTTGCCATTTTAATCAGGAAACAGAAACATGTTTAAACTGGGTTTGACAGCTAATTTTCGGATGCAGCTGTCAGTCAGTGAGGCCTGGATTCCTCTGACTGCACTGGAGAATCTATGATTTCAGCCCACTTTTCCTTTCAATAATTCACTGGGAAAATGACTGGATGTAGCGCCAAAACAGCACTTTGAAGGTTACCATTGATTAGGAAGCTGTATTTAAGGGCATTTTCAGATTTTAGCCCACTTTTGTGGCTTTGATTCATGTGACAGGTAACAACACCTACTGGCATTCTCTCGCAGTGAGTTCTTGCTTTGACATCAACTTTGCCTGTGTGTGGCAGGGTGCGCAGCTCCTTTGTGGTTTATGAACCATGCGCAGTTTTGCAGATTTGGTGTGCACAGGGGTTAGCACCTCCATTTGTGGCAGATTTTTTTCCCCCATGGGCAAAGGGGTGTAGTAGGGCGCATTGGCATGGGTTGAAATATTCCACAGTACTACATAAAGGAATACCTCAGAGTTTAGGGGCACCCCTCTCTGTGCTTTTTGACCATAAAATGCCAATATGAATTCTTGTGCCTTCACATAATAGATCCCAGGGTAAAACATACTATTCCTTTTTCAGTAAACTAGATTGTCATGTTTAACGTACTCATTCAATCTCTTCCCAATATGTTAACCGTTGTTTCGCGATAATATAGCAACGGCATAGCCTTGTTGTGTTCTCCTATGGTTATAGGTAAGTTATCTGTAAAAGGCACTATCGTTATTGGCCCTGAAAATCCTTGTGCATCCAAGGAAATACCTGACATCGGAAATGTTCCCTCTATAACACAGCATTCAGTCACCCCTGTATCTACCAAGAAGGAAAATGTTTTGTCGCCTATGTTGACCCCAAACCTTGCCTTGGTTCCTCTTGTTGGTCTGGTGTAATAAATACGATGGAGCACAGCAGGGTTTTGTATGGGCTGTCCTATTGTGGGTACATATTCAGTCCTGTGCCGATGAAAGGATTCCCTCCCACTACTTTCACACCTCATAGTCTTGTTTTAGGAGCCTTGCAGCAAAATGTTTCTGTTCCATGATGTCACTGCATTCTGTTGTATTAGTGCCTGTGCCTGCATTGGTGCTTGCTGTGTCTGAGGCTGTATCTCCTGTTGTGTCTGTTGTAATTGTTGCACTTGTGTCTGATTCTGCGTGTGATCTTGTGGTTCTGCACTATATGGTGGGGGGTATGCCGGGCCCCCTCTTGGGTCAAATGATTGGCAACTTTATTGGATCCCTCCCCCAATAATACGTACCAATACAATGTGTCTGATCTTCCTTCATGTCCAACATTGTGCTAAAAGCCCTCTAAACTGTGGCTGTCCACTATTAAAGCCCCCCACCTTGTGGGGCTTGAAATACAAACCCTCTGCCTCTGGGTGCACCCCCTGTCCTCCAGAGTAATATATATATAAGCCCCTCTTCCCACAAAGTTCCTGGTAGATTCTGGCTGCGTCTGTTGTGTGTCCTGCACATTGCAAATTTCCCCATTATTTGTCAACATGGCTCCTTCCACTGCCAATTTGGATAGTTGCCTTGGGACCAACTTTGCTTCATCCATCTTCCTTTCCTCAACCTTCTTTCTGTCCTTTTCTTGTTTAATATACAATGATGTACAATATTTAAGTGTATCTCATGCCATGGTTTTGCTTCAATCCCTACAATTTTCTTTAACTACCTCTTTGCTTCTTCGGGACGGCCCTGACATCAAATGTGAAAAAAACATTGTTATTTTTTTGACCCATATTTCCCTTGTGTCTAGACTCCATTTCTCCTGAATCTCCTATATATAAGTAGCAGGATCCTCGTCCTGTCTTATTTTGTGCGTCATTATTGCACTCATACATGATGTGTCAGGAAACAGTATTCTAAGTGCCTTCCACACATCTGCTCAACAGTTATTAAAAGGTACACCATCGTGGCTTGTATTCAGGGACATCACCCCCCAGGAAACCCTGCTTGTTTCCAAATGTTGTCTGACTGTTCATCTAATATAGCAGCAAACAAGTTTTTCATGTCAGCCACAGCTAATGTCATGCCATCCGTCTCTCTTTTTAACTCAAAGATCAATTTTCCTGCTCCTATTGTAAGTGAAAGTAAATTGTTAATCAAATTATTGTTATGTATCTGAGGCCACAGTATGTACTATGCTAGTCCTCGACCTTTCTGGAATAGGCAGAGTTGTGTAAGTCCAGTTTTCTGGATGGGTGCATCCACACCCTTTGTTTTTTTCAGTACTTCTGTTCGGCTAACTTTATTCCTACCTGTAAATCTCTAGTCTATTTATCGCATCTTTGGGAGCCACAGATATTTAATAGGTTCTGGCCTTATCACCGGATCCTCCAATTCTGTCCAAGCCACCTCTCTGCCTACACCCGTGCCTGTAACTGGGGCCCGTGTAGCCTCCTCTTCCCAGCTCTCCTCATCTCCTTCATCTTCTAACATTATATTTTTACTATCTTCGTCCTCATCATCCTCTCTATCCTCAAAATCTAGTCTTAAAAGGGGATTTACCCTATATATTCCTCTTTCAATACATCCTGGCTTCCCTCTTGCTGATATGCTCCCCAACTTCCCAGTATGTTGGTACCATCCCCTATGTTAAGGGGTAGACTGTTGTCTTTTCTTCTCTCTGTCGCTCTCTCTCTCTCTCTCTCTCTCTCTCTTTCTCTCTCTTTCTCTCTCCTCATTTTTTTCTATCCCTCCCTATCTTCTTCACATTTGCACTCTCTTGCCTTCTCCTCTCTTCATCTTTCTACTTCTCACTCTTCGTCCGTTCTCTTATCCTGTCTTTCTTTACCTTACCACGCTTTCTCTTAGAATTACCAATACATTTCCCATCGAGTTTGAGCACAATTTGTCCTCCAATCAATTCACTTCGTACAATTGCTGCCTCACCCCTGTCGCCTTGCCTCTCTCTCTCTCTCTCTCTCTCTCTCTCTCTCTCTCTCTTTCTCTATCACTGAACCACCTCTTCTGCTTATTTTAGTTTTGCTTACAAGCAGCAGTGTTTATCATATTCTACATGCATGGACAATGGTCTTTGTTTATTTTCTCTCCACGTATAATATCTTCATCAATATAGTATACCCTGCCACTGTTATTAATGCTTTTAATGGGTATAACTCCTATGCGGTTGAGGACGGATCAATGCTCTGAGGAGAAGGAGGAGGAGCCATGTGCATCATACATCCCTCGTCATGCTGGTTAAGCATCCATTCCTTCATAATTCGCTCCTCCTCCTGTTCCTCAAACATTTTCCAGAGCTCAAGTATGCCTAGTCTGTTCTTTAACAGATTTCCTTCATGAGTGCCATATAAATATGTGAAAAGGTATCATAACAAAGGGTGGATGCACCCATAACACTAAGAAACTTGATCCTATTTCTAAACTGTGACAGCCCCTCAAGAGGAACTCTACTGTTCCTGTGCAAGCTGCTATTCCTGTAAATATGTGCACATGTGTTACAATACCATCTTCAAATGAGTGCCATCTTGTGGCCAGGGCATAAACATTTTGCCGGCAGTATCTTTAACCCATTCTGTATGGTACTTGACAATTCTGTCCTTGTATCGGGGCAATGGCCTACATAAGTGAATGATTGGAGTGTCCCCATAATAATCATACAAAACACAACTTACTAGTGATCAATAAACACTGTTTCAATTTCTGCTCACCTTTCTTCCTCCTTTACGCAACACTCCCCAAAAATAGGAGTAATTCATAGAATTCAGCGCACAAGTGGCGCACGTGGCTGGTGCACAGTGTGCGCGTGCGGCAGTCTGTGCCAGCTGCGTGTGCCAAAATCCATTTCCGCGCACAGCGTATTCATGGATTTAAACATCCGTAACCAGCCATGGCACAGAGTGGCGCACCGACCCTGCAGCAGCGCCAGTTATGCCCTCAACCTCTCATGAACAGCGCACAAATCCCATACATGGCGCACAGCCAGTGGACCAGCATGCAGCCCCCCAACCATGAACACGCCTGTGAAATTCCCCGGGCACCCCTCCGAATACACGTACCACGACGCGCAGGGAGAATCACACGCAATAGGCCCTGTGCAAGCGGGGTACATGTATTCTAGGGGTGCCCGGGAAGTTTTACACACGATTGGCCCTGTGCGAGTGGGGTACGTGTATTTCGGGGGTGCACAGAAAGTTTTACCCGCATTTGGTCTTGTGCGAGCAGGGTACGTGTATTACGGGGGTGAGCAGGGAGAATCACACGCGATAGGCCCTGTGTGAGCGGGGTACGTGTATTTTGGGGGTGCACGGGGAGAATCACACGCGATTGGCCTTGTGCGAGCGGGGTACGTGTATTTCGGGGGTGCACGGGAGAATCACACGTGATTGGCCCTGTGCGAGCGGGGTACATGTATTTCGGGGGTGCGCAGGAAGTTTTACACGCGATTGGCCCTGTGCGAGCGGGGTACGTGTATTTCAGGGGTGCACGGGGAGAATCACACTCAATAGGCCCTGTGCGAGCGGGGTACGTGTATTTCGGGGGTGCGCGGGGAGAAACACACGCGATTGGCCCTGTGCGAGCAGGGTACGTGTATTTCGGGGGTGCATGGGGAGAATCACACGCGATAGGCCCTGTGCGAGCGGGGTACATGTATTTCGGGGGTGCGCGGGAAGTTTTACACGCGATTGGCCCTGTGCGAGCGGGGTACGTATATTTCGGGGGTGTGCAGGGAGATTCACACCCGATTGGCCCTGTGCGAGCGGGGTATGTATATTTCAGGTGGGCCCCAACAAATTGGCTGTGTGTCCCCCCAGGTGTGCCCTCTACCCCCCCCCAGGGCCTGCAGGCAGACCACAACACACTGCACCCCTGGCCATGCCCCACAGGCAGCCCTCCACCCTGGCGAAGCCCCCCAGCCAGCCCACATGTCACCACGCACAAGTGAGAACTGACACATGTCCTCCAGCACCTCCATCCACCCAGCATTGAGGGTCAGGCCCCGACTCATGTCCCCCAGCAAGCCCATCCACCCAGCATTGACGAGCACCTGCCAGCAGGCCCCAACACATGTCCCCCAGCACCCCCATCCACCCAGCATTGAGGGTCAGGCCCCGACTCATGTCCCCCAGCACCCCCATCCACCCAGCATTGAGGGTCAGGCCCCGACTCATGTCCCCCAGCACCCCCATCCACCCAGCATTGAGGGTCAGGCCCCGACACATGTCCCCCAGCACCCCATCCACCCAGCATTGAGGGTCAGGCCCCAACTCATGTCCCCCAGGACCCCCGTCCACCCAGCATTGACGGGCACCTGCCAGCAGGCCCCGACTCATGTCCCCCAGCACCCGCATCCATCCAGCATTGACGGGCACCTGCCAGCAGGCCCCGTCTCATGTTCCCCACTACCCCCATCCACCCAGCATTGACAGGCACCTGCCAGCAGGCCCCGACTCATGTCCCCCAGCACCCCCATCCACCCAGCATTGACGGACACCTGCCAGCAGGCCCCGACTCATGTCCCCCAGCACCCCCATCCACCCAGCATTGAGGGTCAGGCCCCGACTCAGGTCCCCACCCAACATGTCATGAAGATGCACATTCATGGGCCTCATGTCCACCAAAATCCCACTGCACGCCACCCCAGTCTTTAGACACAATCAAGTTTCCCATCCACCCCACACTGAAAGGCCTATTACTTGTCACTAACCAAAAGTAAAATATGCACATCAACACATGTCTTTCTCATGCACACACACTGGGTGCGAGTGATTGTGTAAACCCACATTGTGACATGCCGTAAACCAAAGAGCAAATACCACACATTGAAGTAAGAAATCAAAATGTATTGTGCACAAAAATAATAAAAATGATTCAAAGCATGTAAATAATCATAAACAAGAAAAGAAGGCATGTCCAAAACAAAACAAAAAAATAATGATGACACAATCCAAATGAATCCAAAATAAAGTTTGTTTAAAATCCTTGTCCACCAAAGTAAATCCAAATGAAACCAAAATTCAAAAAATCCATTGATCCATGGTGAGGGTAAATGATGTAAGAAAATAAATCCACTGTCCAACTATGTACAAATATTGCAACAAGGGTCCATGAGCCCAACAAATGAAATGAAACCTATATACAAAACCCTACCTAATTTACAACTATATACAAAAACGTGGGGCATTGTCCAAGCGTTCCAAAATAAAAAGAAAGGAGGAAATCTATCACTAACTAACTATATACAATGGCGGCGGGCAAGTCCTGCGGCTCACTCTGTGATGTTGTGGGCCAGGGCATCGTCGAACTCCATGTCTATCTCCTGGAGGCAGGACTCTGTCCTGGCCCTGAGGTCTCGCAGGGATGCACTCATGGCCTGTTCCAACTCCCTGCAAGTTGCCTCGAGGCACTCAGCCCGCCTCAACACCCGACACATGGAGAACTCCGCCCTGACCATGGTGAGCCGCGCCTCTTCCGCCCGCCGCCGCTACGCATCTATACGTTGGCCCAACAGCAGCCACATGGAAGACACTCCCATTCCAGGGTTCTCCTGCCCTCTGGCCGATGCCTGCCCCTCTGATGTTGATGGCCCCGAGCCATCATCGCTCCCACCTAGAGCCTGCTGCTGCTGCTGTCCATGTGCCCTGTGCGATGATGCCGGCATATCCTCCATCTGCTAGTCTCCAGTTGTTGGGGTGTCCACCCCTGCTGGACCGCCGACTCCCGACTGTGGCAGGGATGGGATCTCCACCAAGCTGGCTGTGTTGGTCCGGCCAGGTCCACAGGGGGCCCTGGTGGAATCTGGGCTGGAAGATGGCAGGGAGAACGACTGGCGCATAGTCTCCACAGAGGAGGAGAAGTCTGCCAGAGTGTGCGACGCATGTAGGAACCTACCGACCAGGGCCCCTCCCAATAGTGCCACGTTGCCACTCAGCTCTTTGTGATGGCATGCGTGCTCCCCCCAGGAAGCACGCACATCATCACAAATGTCACGCATGCGCAACACGACACCAATCAGGACGGAGCCCATACAGTCATGGGACCCCTCGTCTGCAGGTAGTGGAGAGCCAGATGACGTGGGCCTCCCCCCTACCTGCGGACGGGCCTGGAACGGGGCCTCCCTGGTGGTGCATGGTGGTGCAGTGAGAGGGTCAGGGATAGTGACATGCACAGGCCCATCCGCGGTGACCTGTGCTGCCTCCTGACCCTGGACCTGGACTGCACCACTTGCACCAGTGGTACTACCCCCACCAGGCCCCATGTGCGGCTCAGTAGCGGGCTCCTCCTCCTCTGTGGAGACCACCAAACTGGATGTCTCCACACCGTCTTCCGACATTGCAAGCCCCTGGGGGGGCTCACCCGGCCCTTCCGCTACAGCCGTAGTGGCAGACGCTGAACCAGTCCACTCGCTCCCGGATGATGGCAATTCATGGGAGGGTGGCTGGGCCTTGCGTCGCCGCCCGGTGGAGGCATCCCCGCCGCTTGCCTCCACAGCGCCGTCTCCGCCCTCTTCTTCACTCGACGCTGCGTAGAGGGAGACACAGAACACAAGCATCAGGGCACTGTACAATAGTCCCCTAGACAGGAAGCAATAACACATGAGTGGCACTGTCAAACGTCACTTCCATCCTGTCCCTCCAGAACACATGGGTCAATGCACGCAACACACATGCAGAAACAGGCACGGCGCATGCAATCAACATCAGCATCCATGTACAAGGCCCTCCATGGACATAAATGTTGCCTTCAAACTCACATGCATCATGGCTCATACTGATCCCATGCACACACATCACCGGAGGGTCATGCATCATGGCTCGTACACCACAGACACAGTGGATACAACGGTGACCAGACTGCATGAGTGAATCTACACATCATCACGAACATGTGTCATACATCCATGGCGTTTCAAAGTCACAAATACGCTTCACAGACACACAGACATGCACACCATACATGTACATGAGAGCAGCAGCCATCTCTCACCCCCACCTATGTCCAAGAACAGGGACTGGCATGCATTCATGTGTGCATTCCGCATGCAGCTCCCCGTGCCTCATTGGAACACATGTACCATCCATGTGGTTCACGCATTATTGGTCTCACATGCATTACCATGATGTCATGGCGCACACACATCCATACATGCCCTATGTTACAAATACAGGCAAGTAGCTGACTACCAGCACACTGCAACATGCCCTGTTTCACACAGCAATGCATGGCCACTTACCGCTCGACTCCAGACGGGTCTTCCTCCGAAGGATCTGGGCGTGGAGCGCTGGGCTTAGGCGTTCCAGGACCCTCATCTGGATGTTGCTCAGGTGGACCCGGCACCCCTCTGCATCCTCTGCCTTCACGAGGCACCGGGCCTTGTTGAGGGTCCTGGACCTGAAGTCCTCCCAGTGCTTCCGGACATGCTTGATGTCGCGGGTTGCCACCCCCTCCGCGTTGATGGCAACCACAATGTCCTCCCAGATCCTCTCCCGTCCTTCCTTGTCGGCGCGCGATGGTGTGAAGAGGGCATCATAATGCCCCAGGACATGCTCCACCAGGACACCAACTTCCTTCTCACTGAAGCTGGTGGCCCTCTGCCTCTCTGGCTGGGGATCGCCAGTGGTCTCGGATGGTGTTTGCCCCGACATGGCGACCCCCGAGGCAACTAGGTCCTTGGGCTGGGCTGTGGAGCGATGGTATCCCAGTCAGGAGTCTTCTGTTCCAGCAGGGGTGGACACAGCAACCGGACCCCTGCAGATAGCTGACGTGCAGGCACCAAATAGCAGGGCACGTGGGCAGCAGGCAGGCAGCAGCAGATGGCAGGTGGGAGCGTGCTCGTGGCTCTTGGGGGCAGGAAAATGGCCTTTTGGGCAGGAGTGTGGTCTTCTGTGTGTTTTTGCGTGGCTAGCTTGATATGGAGTGATTTGGCATGTGAAAAAAGTGCACGTCAGCGCTTAATTCGAGGAAAGGCCCTTAGCGCGTAAGTGCGTCTGTGACGTTACATGCGTGGGGGTTTCCCATAACACAGGTGCATAGTGAATCAGCACATGAGAAAAATGCATGTCAGCGTGCTATTGGAGGAAAGGGCCTTAGTGCGTATGCGCGTAAGTGACGTTGCACGTGTGGGCTGGCTTAAAAGGTATGCGTATGATGCCATTTTCTTGTACGTGCTTTTTGTGGAGAGCGAGCGGGTGATTCTTGTACTTCTTGTCAGTTCACACGCGATTACTTCACAACGGTTCCAGTTCGTACTCCATGTTTCCTCAGACAGCGTTAATTTCTTCTTTTGGCGGGGGTGTTGCCAACACGCATAGGCGCATCTTTTTCACGTTCTTTTTCCAGGCAGACAGTGATTCACGCACGTATTTTCCAACTGTGGTTGCCCCCGTGTGTCACGTACCCCTTCAGAGGTCATTGGAGGCTGCGTGTATCACGCGTAGACTTATTTTTGTGTTTCTGGATGCCACAGCGTAGTGCGGGTTAATTTTTCCACACACGCACGTGGTCTACCAGGGTTTGCAGGCACATTCAATTTTGTTTTAGGGGTGCCTGTGCGTTGCGTGACCCGTCATCTTCCCCCAGGGGTCACAGACAGCCTTGCTAGAGCACTAGGGTACGAATTCCATCTAGTACCCTACCCCTTTCACCCCAATTGCCCAGGACAATTGTTAACTGCAACTCCCATACGCACAACAACATCCGTGCCATGGTTGGGAGGCGACCAAGCAGTAAGGGAGGCAAAGGTGGCTGAGCTCAAAGAGGTGGGCATGGTAGGGGACGTGGCCAGGATGTGCAGGGCGGCCCAAGAGGCCAGTGTTTGGAGGACCAATCGGGGCTACCTACGTCCCCCCAATGGTTGGGGCAAATGTAGCTGACACCATCCCAGCTCAGCCCTTGTTACACCGGCCCATATTTTCAACTGAACCGGCACAGGATGACTCCCAGGCTGACTTCCAGGTCACCAAGTCTAAGCCACGTGTGGCAGTGAAAGTTGCTGTCACCAGGCCACGTGGATCTGGGGCAGCAATGTCATCTGCTGCCCCAAGTAGCCAGGGTGAGGAGGCTGCAGTGGCAGCTGCAGCTCAATCCACCCCAGCTCTGAGTCTCCCAGCCGGGACAGTGTCGGTCCAAGTCCATCACACCGACGTTGGCCCTGCCGACATCATCCTGCAGCCAATGCATGCATCAAGACCTTTGGTCATTGTGCCTTTGCAAACTACAAGTACGCAGTCCACCTGCGCTTCTGCCCCTACTAACCAGAGCGGCATAAGCCACTCAGGATCCGCACCACCTTCCAAGAAGAAGAAGGGTGCTCTTGAACTACAGGCTGAGACCCCAGACACGGCTACACACTCTGGCACGTCAAGGAAGCCTAGCTTCAATGATGCCGAACTTGATGCACTTGTGGCCTATGTGTTGGCACATAGCCGTGAAATGGTGGTGACTGCAGGCTGCAAGACTACACCTGCTCAACGTAGGGCCCACTGGCAGACCATCGCGGACCACATTAGTGCCCTTGGATTTGTGAGGCGCACAGCTGATGATTGCTACAAGCGGTGGAATGACCTGAAACGCAGAGCAAAGAACAAGCTGGCTTCCAATCATGCCTCTACTCTGGTGACTGGCAGTGGGTCTCCACCAGAGGACAACCAACTCACTGAACATGAGTCTGTTGCTGGAACCTTCGTCACAGAGGAATAGATCCAAGGCATGGGAGACCTACCAGATTTTGAAGCATTGTCCGGTGAGTGCCCATGCATGTGTATGTTGCTTGAGTGATGTGTACTGATTGAGTGCCAGGTGAGGGTGTGTACTCATGAGTGGTATGGGTCACCCATGTGCTTCCTCCAAACCATTCACCAGCCTTGGGTTTGGGTATGACATTATCCCTTCTGACCACAGTAGCCAATTTGCACCACATTACTGCAGTTGCCCTTGAACTGTCATCTTGCGACTACATTGTTCATGATATTCTGTGTTCATTCAGCCTGATTGTTTCGATCCTTCCCATTTTTAAAATGCATTTTTCTGCCCTACTGCCACATATGTGACATGCTTCTGTCATAGATTAGACCCCACAATGGCCCGCATTTATGACCTTGTTATGGGTATGTTTTTACCATTCAGGCTGATTGAGTGATGGCCTGCACACAATCATTTTTGGGCCCTGTTTGGATGTAGAACATGACTGTTGTCTACTGTCATGTTGAAGTGACCAACCATGTATGTATCCATCTGCCTGCCATCACTGTATAATTGAACACTGGATCTGTTGCAGCGTGTAGCACATGCGTGTTTTTGAACACTATTTTGCATGCTGTATCTCATGATGTCCATCTCACATGGATGGGTGACAGTACTCATTTCCTTCCATATGTCTGTACCTCTGAACAGTACCATGGCTATGCTACGTGCCACCTGTGTGCTGGCATGTGTCATGGATATGTATTGGACATGCCACTCACAGGCTAACGTGTGATTCCAGTGCTATCCAGCATGCAGCTAATGTGTTGCTTTTCCATCTTGGAGTCCTCAGTGTCTGCTTTTTGCCTCCCCTTCCAACTCATCGACAGTGCATGCATGCCAGGGTTATAGTCATGTGGGACATGTGTAATTCATGTACTGGATCTCTGGTTTGTCAGGCCTATGTGTGTGCTAAGGTGCTCATGCCTGTTTCCATTTGTTATCTTTCATTTTTTTCAGGTGATGAGGAGCTTGATGCTGTTGAGGTGGAGATGGTGCAGACCCAGGAGGAATCACAGCCACAACCGGGCACCAGTGGAGGACGTGGGTTGGTGGTGGGTGAAAACACATTTGTCCTACAGACCATGCTGTCCATGGGTGTCTCTGGGTAGACCTCCGCTGAACTCTATGAATCAGGTGCTGAATCAGACAGTGAGACATATGTGCCGTCGCAGGTGAGTGTTTCTGGCAGGGATGCTGTTCTGTTCAACCAACCTGCACAGGGGGTAGACCCCTCTGCGGAGATGTCAGTGTTGGTAACTCCTCCTTTGGCAGTTACGGATGCAGGGTCACACTCCACAACATTTGATCCTGTTCCTGGGCCAGCAGATCAAAGGGGGAATGCAGTCCTGCAGCCTGAGGCAGTCCCAGCACAGCAAGGTGCAGATCACCTTGCCCCAAACAGTTGTAGTGCCCGCCGACGCAGTGGCCGTGCACCACCAGGCAATACTGTATGGGAGAACTCCATGTACAGTATAGCAGCACAAGAGGGAGCATCGTGTGAAATGATGGCTCAGGCAATGGATAGGGTGGCCACTTCCATTCTCCCCCCTGAAAGGCAGATGGAGCTCCAGCAGCAGGCAACAGACTTCATTTGCCAATCACACAGGGAGGACATGTTGGCGTCCAACAATGACCGACGGGCTGGAGTGGAGGCTCTGCGCGAAGCCATATCTGTAGAGTCACAGGCCCACAGGGAAGCCCTGAGGATAGAACTGGCGTTCCTCAGAGAGACTCTGGATGAACTTGAGGCTTCCCGGAAATTTAGGTCAGAACAGCAGCTGGAGCAGCTCACATGTTCGCTCTCAGCTGAGCTCCAGGCAACCCGTGCGGAGATCCGGGCATCACGTGAGACCATGCATGCAGAAATGCAGGCAACCCGTGAGGTGCTGCATGGGGATCTCCGTACCCTCATCCTCCAGAACCAAACCTTCCAGACCCGCATGCTTGCTGCCATGGAGGACCATACCAGGGCTTTGTGTGGGCTGCCTCCCATATCACAGCCACCTCCTGATGTAGCAGCAGAGGGTGAAGAAAGCAACGGCAGTTCTCCCACTGTAGCGTAGCTGTGCAGGCCATGAGCCCATGGAGGTATTTTTTTTTCCAACATCCATGCATGTTGGTGTTGGGATGCACCCTGTACCTCGTGCCTCCAGGGTGCCCCCCCTAGTCCACACATGGCCATTTTTGATTTAATTTTTTCTTCTTTTTTTTTTTACAGTGTGTTGCTTTGTGTGGCTCCCGTGGGCATCCACTGTGTATTCTAGCTGGGCACATGCAGGCTTGTCCTGTGCTTGGGTTAGGTGCTTGGTTTCCTACCACACACACCCCTCCTGCTTCCCCTTTCCATGGGCTTGCAAAGGGTGTGACCAAGTGACAGTAACTTACACAGTGACATTGGGCTCCCATGAGCTGTGTGGGCAGTCTGTAGTGAAAACTGTGTGTACATCCCTAGTGGGGATTGTTGTTGGATTGTACACTGCATGGTGTATTGATATGTGCTTGTGCATCCATGTATTTCTCCTTATTCACATGTACCTTCTTCATGTCTTCACAAGCCCGTCTCCTTTGCAGATGCAGTTCATGTTGTATGCAATACAACTGACACATTTGCCGGACAGCAACACTCTGCAGTTGGAAGGGGTTGATGTGCTGGCTTTGTCAGGTTGTGAGACTTGCACTACTTTAATTTTTACTGTCATATATTGCCACTGTTTCATCCTGTGTTGCTGTTTTGTGTTGCTGGTAAGTATTTGTTCATGTGTGCTGTTTCTTATTGATTACTGGGAACATATTGTCTGTGGCCTGTTTACATTAGGGACAGTGCACTTTGTGACACTTGTGTCATGTGTTGTGCATTCATCTGGTTGCTTCCACGTTGCATGCCATGCCATGGTGTGTTGGGTAGCTAAAATGGGGAGGGGTTTGTTGATATGGCACTATTTTCATGTGGTATTTTACAAGGGGGTAGTCATTCGTGCTGCATTAATGTGTGTCTTTTTGTCACACAGCATTGGTTGTCTTTAAGTAGGTAGGGATGCACACAATGTAACACTTCCAGATGACCAATCTCAGGCTGGTATGGTTGTGACAGTTGACTGTCCCTTATGTCATCATCATTGATTGTCATCTGGTATAGGCCAGGGCTGTGTGCACTCCACAAGGGTAGGATTTTAGGTGAAGTAATTAGCCACCAGCTGGGTACGGGCTGCCTCACCATGTGCCCTTTCACCCCCCATGCGCAGTGGCCGGGCATGTGGTTGGGGATGTGAGGGCACCACCATGTCCACTGGAAGGCCCCGGCGGGTCGCAACGTTGTGCAGGACACATGCTGCCACTATGATCCTGCACACTACTGGGGGCGCATATAGCAGCTGCCCACCAGAGCGGTCAAGGGATCGAAAGCATGACTTGAGCACTCCAAATGTGCGCTCCACTATGCCCCGGTTTGCAATATGGGCTGTGTTGCATCTTACCTCGGGTGGTGTGGTGGGGTTCCGAATTGGCGTCATCATGTAGGTGCTCAGAGGGTAGGCACTGTCCCTTGGTGAGGTGATGATGGGTATCATTAGTGGGGTTGTCACATTACTCAGTATCTGACATGCATGCATGTGCAGTGTCATTTATACTCACCAATCAGCCATGTGTCGCCATGCCGCCCAGCTTCTAGGTCCCGGTTTAGGGATGGCATTCTGAAAATGAAACTATCATGGGTGAACCCTGGATAGTTTGCATATAATAAGGTGATGATGCCCTTGGCATCACATACTACCTGAACTTTGATGGAATGCCAGTGCTTGCGGTTTCGATAGATGTGCTCAGTTGCCCTTGGAGGACGTAGAGCCACATGGGTGCAATCAATGGCACCTAGCACTTTTGGGAAGTGTGCCACCTCCTAAAAGTCCTGGACGGCAGCCTGCCTTTCTGCATGTGTTCTGGGCATGTATATGTGCCTGCGGACTGAGGGGCGTGGAGTCATGATGGCCAACACCTGGTGTAGGCAGCGTGACTGCGTGGCCTGTGACACCCCCCCGACTATGGCACTTGGCGGCTGAAATGAACCAGTAGCCAAGAAGTGCAGTACATTGAGCACCTTTTCCAAGGGGCTCAGTGCTTGGGAGCACAGGGTGGGTGATGTGAGGTCATCCTCCCACTCAATCACCAGGTCGAGTATTATGCGTGGTGGAAACCTGTACCTCCCATACACCTGGTCATCAGGCATCCCAAAAAGGCTGGTCCTGGGTAAAAAAAATGCAGGGCCTGGCTATCCTCCTCCTTCTGCGGTGTCCCACGATCACTGCAGCAAATAACGGTATATTCATCATAGCGTCTGAGATTGTTTGTTGTTTGCGCGCACTTTCATGCTGCGCGGGCCGCTTACGCCTGCTGGCATATGTGTTTCCGGATTAGCGCGTCTTTTTTGGTGCACGCCTTTCCCCTGTTCGATTCCATGAATACGTGTTGTTGGCGTGTGTGTGGGCGTTGCGAGCATTTACCTACTGTACTTCCCCGTAACGCCCACATTTTCATGCGTTGTTCCCCATTCCGCATGTTACGCCCACTTTTGTTGTCTGTGCTGCGCTATGTGCGCTTTCGCTGTGCGTGTAGCGCATGCCGTTTAATGACGTGTGCGCCCGCGTGCGCCCGCGTGCGCCACCCACGATTTTAGCATCCCAGCATTTACACGCACACTGACTTCCATGAATCGATGTGCGCGGCTTTGGCACACTTGTGCTGCGATTTTCACGCTTGCGCTGCGATTTTCACGCTTGCGCAGCAATTTTTGGCGCACATTGATACCACGAATCAGCCTGAATATTTCCCCACATATTGACACCTATGCGTCTCTCTGGGAGACCATGCTTCCTGCACCACTCAACCAGTGGTCGAAGTGTACGAAAAGAAGTAGTGGAGCTATGTTCCCTACAGGTCTGCACCGCTCCCAGCAAACCCCATCGCCATACCCCCTCCCATGCACAGTATAAACCCCCAAATGCATGCGCCTGCAGTTTAACGGAATGTTCAGTGCACTGCACTGAAAGTGCAAGTTTCAACTGCTTCCTACACATTTATTTTAAAACAAAACCGTTCCGGAACGGTTTCTTTTTAAAATAATAGTGTAGGAGCTGTAAAAGGTAATTTAAAAAAGTATAGGAGCACCGCTCCCGACCGCTCCCGCTCACTTCGACCACTGCACTCAACCCTTCTGAGTGGCATCACAAATGCCCCTCATGCTCCAAGCATCTCCATCTCACTGCTCCCGCACTGGAGACCCTTCTTGGTCCACACCACCACTTCATATCCTCCACAAATTCAAAGGAAACCACTTATGAAAGCCTAAGCTATCTCAGAACACAAGGCTGCCATCAGAAATCTTTACCAGCAAAATACAGCTGTCTTCTCACTTTCTATGAAGGATCCATCTCTTTATTACTGTCCCATATAGAGGCTTATCACACGATCTTTCCCAACTCTTGTCAGAAGCTATATTTTTATCAATCCCTTATTTCTTCACAAACCCATAATATACACACAAGTACATTTCCCTGTTTTGCCATGCCTTTGTCATACTTACATCCACGGATCTGCTGAAGGTCTTTGTCATTGAGCCTCCCCCATCAGCCTGCTGCCTCCACACCCTATGGGGTGGCTTGCAAGCACCAGACTTCTCTTAAAAGGTGGCACATGTCGAACTCTCTCTGTTGTGCCGAATCCTGCTCTCCACAGGTTGCCTCCGAAGTCTTTGAGGAAACAGTAGGGACTCCTCGACAGCCTGACAATGTGTAGCCAACCAGCTTCTTCTACCATATGTTAAAGTGGTCTAATACATCCCAGATTAGCACAGAGGAATCTGAGTCAATCCAGACCAGACTCAATGACAGAGCAGACAAAGTGCATGGCAAAACCAAACTTTATTCACATAGAAACAAAGCTGGGAAAACATATAAGCATTCTAGTCTTGCTTCTCTCAACATCTTAATTAGAAACAATAGCTTAAGTACTACAAACACATCATCAATGATGCCATAACATAGTATCAGTTTACAAAGCCTACAAGAAACAGGGATAGGTTAATGGGTTTGACTACATATAGATGTCATAGGGGTTAACCAGTTTATTGGGTTACAAGTATCTGATGGCTGGACATGGAGGCACCCATATATTGAACGAGGGTGAAATGCATGACTTCTATGACTAGTGACTGATTGGCATACTACTTAATGGGCAACGTGACAACAAGTATTCTTATAGGTTGGATCTCTACTAACCAACCTTGGACACTTGACAGGTCATCAAGATATGAGCCAGACAGCAAGAGGCCCATGGACTGTTCATCTTCCAATTAAACAAAGTTACCATCCCTCATTCTCAGGTCATGAAACTGGGCAATCCTTTTGTACTTGGCCTTGTGTGGTGCCTCATATCTACATCTGATTTTAGGGAATACGGCAGGTGTCCTATCTGTGTTTGGTACTAATAACTGGCCAGTGCTCTCTGTCATGTGTGATGAGACCGTGTATGAAACTGAATTGAATTTATTGAGGTTTTAGCTAATATTAATGTATGTCTCTTGTTTTCTGCTTCCACTGGGGACACTCTTGTGTTATGCTTCATGCTTCATAGAGTTATTTGGCTTACTGCTCTACTGCACCTGGCCATCAAAGGTTATTTGTGCACTTCTGAAACTTTAATTAATATAGGAGTCTACTGCTTGCATCTTGGGAATTGCTATCTCCTGCCTTTGTTACGCCGTTCCAATCCTCCCTTATTTAACTCTAACCTTGATTGATACTAATTGCCAACCACTGTCTGAGCTCTGCACGGATTTGCATTTCTGTGGATTAAGCCTTTTGAGTTTTCCCAAGGCTTTGATGCCTGTGCTCATTCAGAGACATGCTGTGGATTCAATTTTTAATAAACTGGCTGCTCTGCTACTCTGTTGCTTCTGTATTAGCGAACTATATTCACGTGTTGTCCATGTTCACCTTATACATTGGTCATGTTAGTGTTCTTCATGTCTGTGGATGCTATGTTAGTATTCTTCAAGTCTAAATGCATATATTACCTATTGTACATGTTCTTCATGTGGAGCGCATGTTTGCCTTGTGTCTAATGCATGCTCATTTACTGGTAAAACGTTAGTTTGAATGCTTTTGCCATATTCAGCTAACATTTTCCCAAAGCCCTGCTGTTCCTGTGGGGGATAAGGGTGGAATGAGTAATGTCTCTCATATTTACGGTGCTGGTGCAGGGTAGGGGCAGATCTATGGGTGACGTATTCATCTGACTCCCAACAGTCTGTATTAGCCTCAAGATTGAAATTTAGAGAAAGTTTGCTGAGCCTTGTCACAATGTCATGTATTCATTCATTGGTAGCTTGCATTTAGTTGTAAAATTGAGTGTATGTTTATTTTATTTTCTGCATCTCCAAACTTTTTGTTGGGTACTGATAGCTTTCAAATAGTAATCACATTAATCTCCTGGATTAGGTGGCATGACGGAGGATAGCACAGGGCAACGTGCTGGTTTTGGAAGCAAGAATGAGCAGAGCAACAGAGGTTCAAATCCTGTGTCTGCATTTAGAAACCAAACTCAAATAAGTTATTAGGCGTGTTATAAAAAAAAATTAAATAAATCTATTGGGCATTCTAATAGTGATCTGTGTCCCCTATGTTGTTTAATAGCATGTATTTCTTTCTTGTAGATTTAAATGCAACCCAATTGTTTGCTTCAATGTAGTTTTGAAATAATTGATATCACTGCCACCAATGGATCGTCAGTTTACCCGGATTCTGGAGGAAACGGTGGTGGAGTGGTAGAGTTCTGCATGATAGGCTGGCCTTTATGTTGTGCCTGGAGGCAGGTAGAGGTTTTCGCGTTTCTAATGCCTTCGTTTGGATTAATACAAATCCTGAATCATCTCAATCTTTCTGAGACTTAAGACACAGTGATTTAGGTTTACATTGTTCAATTTCATATATGCTGACATGCAAGGTACAACTTTCACTTATGCCTTCCCATCTCAGAATGTCTGCACTCTCATCACTTCCTGCCTCTCCCACATTGTGCTGAGGTAAACCACACAGAGCTGAGAGGAGCGGAGAATGACTAATAGCCTCTCATGCGCCCGCAATGGCGTATCTGGGAACGTTGGAGGCATCAGTACCGAGCTGTACGATACATTGGAGTTGGGCATAGAAGTCAGAGTGACTGTCTAAACTTCATCCAAGATGGCCACCCGACGTCACTATATCAACACACTACACGGTCTACCTAGTGTGTTGTATGCATCTCCCTTCCGGGTATCCAATGCTGCTCTCGGCAGTTCCAGCTCTCCAGTTTGCTTCCTTCCGATTCCTCTAGTTCTGCTTCTATTGTGCTCCTTACAGTCCCCCTTCCTTCCGCTCATTCCTTTCTATTTTATTTCACCGTTTGCCGTGTTGGCCTTGTAGACTGTTTCTTCTTCTCTCTCCTTTCCGCTTCTATGCTACGTTTTGTAGTTACTTTTCTGTACATCGGTACAACCTTTTTATCATTCTGGTATTCATCCTGTTACTTACTTTTTCCATCTGTGCGCTTTGCTTGTTTACCTACCTACGGTACTTCTTTCTGTTCACCCTTCGCTTCTGCAACTTTTCCTGGCTGTTCATCCATCCATCACTTCTTTACTTCATTACAGAGATGCTCACATACTGACTGTTCGTATTCTTTGGACTTGATTTCACAGAGTAACCACAATCACAGAGCCAGCCATGTCTCCAGTATTATTCCATCAGCAGGGTTTTTTGGTGCCATCAAGCTTTTTCCCTGCAAATTGGGGTTGGCTCCCTGGGGTTCCCTTTGTGCTATAACTTCTGATCCTACCAAGGTGGCCTCCAGGGGAGCCAGACCTTAACTTCAAACCAAGAAGGAAAAGAAGCTCGAGAGGGTGAAAGAGCCACAGAGGCTACGACTCCAGACGACATCCAAGACTCTAGACAACTCTTTAGACGAAAGAGGTGAGAAGGGGTCACGGGAGGTACACCTGAATCATCCAAGCAAGACAGAATATAACGCCCAATAACAGGGATGGCGTCCCTGGAACAATACCAGGAAATGGTAGCCGCTATCCAAGGGCTGACTGCAGAGGTTCAGAATGTTCATGCTGAAAACGACGTTTTGAAACAGCAAGTGGCCAATCGGGATGAGACCAAAGGAGACTTGCCACATATTCCTTTACCCTTTGGAAAGTATGATGGCAAAACCAATGAGCCCTTAAGGAGTTCATAGACGCCTGTCAAGTTTACTTTTCTTTCCAACCCAAGACATATGAAACGGCCAGGTCTCGAGAAGGATTTGTAGTTTCAAACCTGTCAGGTAATGCCCTAGCTTGGGCAACCCCTTTGGTAACTCACAATGACCCAGCTCTACAGGATTAAAATCAGTTTCTACAGCAATTCCGTACCAGATGTGAGAGACCAGAAGTTCAATTTTCTTCATATGAAGCCATGCTTGACATTCAGCAAGGCACAACTGATGTCCTCACTTATGTCTCACGTTTCCAGAAACTCGCAGTAGAGGTGGGTTGGCCGGACTCTGCCCAACAGACATTATTCCGGCGAGATCTCCATGTGGATTTGAATGATGAATTAGCCAGGGTGGCTAGACCAACCACCTTTCATGATCTAGTGACTCTAACATTACAAATTAAATACCGCTTAACGGAGCATCGACAAGAAAGAAGGAGAGGTCATAACTATGCTCCTTTGACCAGCCTTCTCCCTCCAACTAAGGAAGTCAGTCCTCCAGATCGACCAACCGAGGCAGATCGGACTTACCTGGGCTCCCTTGACACCTGAAGAATGTCAACGTAGCAGAGATGCGGGACTCTGCATATATTGTGGTTCTGCTAAGCATCTATCGCGAAACTGCACTGAAGTACCACCTAGAAGAAAGGTAAACTACTGCCCCGATCCTATGCAGGGGAGATGTCGGGGGAGACAACTGCAATCCCTGCAACCACACCCAAACAATCAGACCTGAAGAAGACACAAGATTGATAGTTTTTGCTGCAAGCTTACTGATCAACCCCAAGAAAACGATTGAAGTGTTAGCCATGCTAGATTGTGGAGCAGACGGGAACTTTGTAGATATGAACTGGGCAAGAGAACAAGAGATTCCTCTAACCACTAAGCAAAGGCGATTCTGGTGGAAGCTGTCGACGGAACTCCACTTTCCTCTCGTCCCATAATCATGGAAACAGAAGACCTCCAGCTATTTCGGGGAAGACATCAGGAGGAACTACGGTTCGACATTATCCGTGCTGCGCACTTTCCATTGATTTTGGAAATTCCATGGCTTCGCAAGCACAATCCCAGGATTGACTGGAAACAGAACATTCTAAGCTTTGACTCCGCTTATTGCTTTCATCACTGCCTATATTATGCAGAACATGAAGATACGCATCAGGGACAGGCCGTTCCTTTGAAACATCCTGTGTTATCAGCCATTCCTCCTTGTTACTTACAGTTTTCAGTAGTCTTTGAGGACAAAAGCCTAGATTGCTGCCTCCTCACAGAAGTGAGGATTGTTCAATAGACTTACTGGAAGATTTGACTGTTCCTTTTGGTTGTATGTACACCCTGTCCCTTCCAGAAAAGAAGGCACTCTGTGATTACCTAGAGGACAACTTAAAGAATGGGTTAATCACTGAGTCTAGAGCTTCAGGAGGAGCATCACTTATTTTTATTTCTAAGAGAAGTACCACCGAACTAAGACTTTGTATAGACTACCGCGGTCTCAACAGCATCATCAGGAGGGATTGTTACCCCATGCCACTCATACGGGACATATTAGAAGCCGTGCAAGGTTCTGTGATCTTTACCAAGCTAGACCTCCGGGGGATCAAGGAAGGGGACAAATGGAAGACTGCCTTTCGTACCCCATTAGGTCTCTCTGAATACAGGTTAATGCCCTTTTGTCTCGTAAATGCCCCTGCGATTTTTCAGAGATTTATAGATAAGATCTTTGCAGACCTCTTGTTCAGATCGGTAGTGATATATTTGGACAACATACTGATCTTCTCATCTTCTGAGAAGGAACACTACGGGCATGTCACAGAGGTCTTGCAACGTCTTCTCCACAACAATCTCTATGCCAAGCCAGAAAAATGCCAGTTTCATGTTCCTTCAGTTTGTTACTTGGGATATGTTCCGTCAAGGGAAGGTGTACATATGGATCAATGTAAGGTTGATGCCTATACCCCAGAATGTGAAGGAAGTACATAGGTTTTTAGGCCTTGCCAACTTCTAGGGACGTTCATTCCGTGCTTTTCAGAGATCGTCTTGCCCATTACAGGGAGTGGTGTTTCACATGGACTCTAATGCCCTAAAGGCCTTTCAAAAGCTGAACACTTTGTTTTCTACTGCACCGATCCTAGTCCAACCGGATCAATCCCACCAGTTTATCCTGCAAACAGATGCTTCTGATGGTGCTCTAGGCGCAGGGTTACTCCAGAGGGTGGAGGACAAGCAAGAACACCCCATCGCGTATTACTCAAGAACTCTCTCAGCCAGTGAGAGAAATTATGCCGTCCTCGAGAAGGAGCTGCTTGTTATTAAGCAAGCCTGCGAAGAGTGGAGACATTTGTTACAGGATACTGCCCAGCCTTTTTGATCAGAACTGATCACTGTAACTTGAAGGTACTTCAGCAAATGGAGTGTAACAATGCGAGACATGCTAGGTGGGCTTATTATTTTTCTCAATATGATTTTCAACTCTCCTACATCCCAGGATCTCAGAACAAGGTGGCTGATGCCCTTTCCCTGAAGCCCGAGACTACCTATTGAGAAGACACAGAGCGGAGTACTCTTACCAGATAAAATATTCATAGCCCATGTATCTTCATTCCTTCAGAAAGTCAGGGAGAACATTCGTAACACTGACACATCCTCACTCAGGCTGATCCCAAGGGATGGATTACTGTTTCATGATTCTGCATTATATCTTCCAATCAAACCTTTGCAAGAGAGAGTTCTCTCCTGGTGTCATGAGACTCCCTAGCAGGACATACGGGGCAAAAGGGTACGCTAGATCTGGAAAGAAGACATTTCTGGTGGCCTACTGTAACTAAGGATGTTATCAAATATGTTTCTTCATGCCCCATCTGTGCCTCTAGCAAGGTGGCCACAGGTCGTCCCTTTGGTCAGCTACAACAGCCTCCTTTGCCATCTCATCCCTGGGAACACGTTTCAACTGACTTTATTGAGGACCTTCCATTCTCAGAAGGAAATCGGGCCACAATGGTTACTGTCGATTCCTACAGCAAAGTGGCCCATTTCTCTGCCTTACCCGGCTTACCGTCAGCTCCAGAAATGGCATCTGTCTGTCATTATTCCTGCCCCTCATGTCCCCAGTCCTCCAAGGTGTCAGGCTGGAGCGAGGCCACAATCACCTACATGGCCCTCAAGGGCCTCTCCATCCCTCCAAAGACCCGCTCGAGTCAGACTTGGCACTTGTGTCACCAGACTCACTCACTCCCATAGGATAACATTGGGGATTGGACTTGTAGTGCATTGATGGGGACAAAATGGATGCCCCCACATATTTTGGTTCCCAGAACTGCATGTGCGGTCTAGTCTTTTGGGTGTGGTTCAGCCCAGAGACACCTGGGATACCCAGAGACTATTTAAGCCACACCCAGGCTGAGGAACATGCTTTGCGTTTTCTGCACCTGTAGTGTGACACTCACCGTGTTCGGATCGGTCTCCAGTAGGCCTGCATCTTTCTTCTGCGCTCAGCTCCTGCAAGAACAAGAACACCGTTAGGAACAGCCTTACCTTGCGGCGCTTCTGCCCATCATTCATCGCTCCTTCTGTTCTGCGGGCATCTTGGGCGGTGTCATTCCCATCCCGGCACGCCGCTTCATAAGGAAAAGGGAAAAGAACAGAAAAAAGGCATTACTAAGCATTCTGCAAATCTTCGCTTATTTTTAAATACTGTACGAGTTTCAAACGCTTACCTGAATCCCAGCCGCTCTGGAGGAACTCTGTCTCCGGAACGTCTCATCCATCTGCAAGAGGGAAAAGACACTCCAGGTTAGCGTGGAAACATCTAGAGGCGCCGCATACCGCGCTTACCCACCGCATTTGTTCTTCATAACCGGCATCCATGCTGAAAACGTTGCGGCACCTAAAAGACACAGAAAAAGAACAATACAATACAATCAATACAAATACGAAAGGGGTGCATCGCGGATCACGCTCACACTCACCTTCAGCGCTACTCATCTCAGCAGCACGCCGCCATCCCCGGATGCAGGCCATCATCTAAGGAAGGAAAGGAATGAAGTTAGAGAACTGTTCAAAAGACTCATTATACTTACCTGTCAGACTCTTGCCAGTGAAGTAACTAGGCAGCAACGAGCCTGCATCAATTAACGCACCCCTGCGCTGAAAGCAGGATGGAGAGCACACTATCCAAGAAAACAAGGTGAGCTGTGGATCAAAGGGACGGGTTGGACCCCGTGGAAGAAGGGGTTCAAGCACACAGCGACAATAGGGAGTTAAACTCTACCAATCCTGTGTTTCAGGCCCAGTCTCCAGTCGAATAGCCTCCAGGGAAGGGTCTGAGGTCGTAAGAGGTCAGAACAGGCTGAGTGACGTCCCCGTGGATACCAGGTGAGCCTTACAGAACGCAAAGCCTCACATCAAAATCCACCTGGGCGTCATGGAAACGACAGAAACCGACCAGTTAGCCCACATGTTGGGGCAGCTACGTTCCGAAGTACATGCAGCCAGGCAGGAGACCAACACCCTGAGAAGAGAGCTGATAGTAGCCAAAGAATGCACTGATGATTTAAGCCGGCAACTTCTCCAGTCACAAGCAGGGCATGCACCATTGCTGGGAAGCGTGCCCTCAATGCCAGCACCATCAGCCAATTCCATTCAGATAACCCTTCCTGGGGTAGTTTGGTTGGCCCTGCCCGAACGATTTACGGGGGATCCCAAGAGGTTTGCAACGTTCATGAACCAGTGCCGCCTGCACTTCCTTTGTAGGCCAGGGGCCTTTCCGAATGACCAATCACGGGTCGCTTTTGTGCTATCCTACCTGAGTGATAGCGCCGCGGACTGGTCTGTACCCTTTGTGGCCCAAGACGATCCTTTGCTGCATGACTTCAGGGGCTTTCAGCAGTAGATGGAAATGCTGTTCGCCCACCGTACTCATGGGCAGGCATTAGACAATGAACTTCTGTCCCTATGCCAAGGGAATCAAGACCTATTAACATACATAGCCACGTTCAATAGGCTCGTAGTTGAAGCAGAATGGCCAGTGGAGCACAGAACCAAGTTATTTCATCAGGGGTTGCGGGGGGTGCTCAAGGATGTTCTCGCACAAGTAGTGAACTCCCCGAAAGACTGTTCAGAATTCATTGACCTTGTTGTTCAACTGGAACATAGGTTGCAGGACCGAAGAGCAGATCGAACCAGACCGGACCCTCGCCCTATTTATGTGCGTTCAAAGGACAATACTGCCCGAACAACGGAAGGTTCGGGAGAACCAATGCAAATCGGGGGGGGCCAGATCCCCCTTGACAAAAGCGGAAAGGGATAAAAGGAGACAGCAGCAGTTATGTCTGTACTGTTGAAGGTCAGGTAATTTCCTTAAAGAGTGCCCTGTGAAGCCACCGAGGAGGACGCTGGGGGCCACGGACAAGGAAGATACCATCCCCAGCCCGGCAAGTGTAGGGGTCCACTTGTCGAGCGAAGAAAGTGAATTACAGACCTCCCATTTTGCACTATCTGTGGTCTTGATCAATCACCAACAACGATCTCGGATGCACGCAGTAAGAGCGTATATAGACAGTGGAGCCGTTGGGATACATCGACCAGGATCTTGCGGCAAAGATGGGGCTTCCGTTACGACCTAAATCAACCACCGACACTATTACCACTGTCGACGGCACAGAAATAGCTTCTGGTCCAATATCCCAATGCACTGCAGATTTAACCCTTCTGTGCCAGGATGGACACCAAGAATCTATCGTTTTAGACCTCATTAGGCACCACAGTTCCGGTTGATTTTGGGAATTCCATGGTTGGTAGCTCACAATCCTTGAATCGATTGGCAAGCAAAAGAATTGGCTTTTCCTGAGACTTGCGCCCACACATGTTATCACCAAGAGAAACAACCAATAGACTCCAGAACCTCCACGCTTGCGACTGTGGCAATTGGCACTCTACCAAGTGAATACCAGGACTTTCAAGATGTCTTTCAGAAAGAACAGGCTAATACCCTGCCACCGCATAAACC
Organism: Ambystoma mexicanum; assembly: GCF_040938575.1. Lineage (NCBI taxonomy): Eukaryota > Metazoa > Chordata > Amphibia > Caudata > Ambystomatidae > Ambystoma > Ambystoma mexicanum. Next base: position 381,897,180 of record NC_090933.1, read on the forward strand.
ATACGATTGCCAAATAGACCTGATACCCGGCGCACAAATCCCTTGTGGGCGAATTTACGCACTCACAGAACCAGAAAACCAGCACCTGAAGGCCTTTCTTGACCAATACCTAGCCAATGGGTTCATCCGTCCCTCGAAGTCTCCAGCAGCCAGTCCTCTATTCTTCGTACCGAAAAAGGAGGGGGACTTGAGAACGTGCATCGACTATCGCGCACTGAACCAGATTACCATAAAAAATCGCTACCCCCTGCCACTGATCTCTGAATTGCATGATCAAGTCAAAGATGCCCAAGGCTACAGAAAACTAGACCTGAGGGGGGAATATCACCTTGTTCGCGTAAAACAGGGGAACGAATGGAAAACCGCTTTTCGCACCAAATACGGCTTGTACGAATATCAAGTAATGTCCTTTGGCCTTTGCAACACGCCTGCTGCATTTCAATACTTCATGAACGATGTCCTACGGGAATTGATTGATGTCTGTGCTCTAGTGTACATCGACGATATCCTAGTATATTCCGCATCAAAGAAGGACCACGTTAAAGACGTCTGATCCGTATTGGAGAAACTCCGCCAACAGCAGCTCTACACCAAGCTCGAAAAGTGCTAATTCCACGTCTCCGAAGTGGAATTCCTGGGCTTTATTCTCAGCCCGAATGGAATCCGAATGGATGTCCCCAAGGTAGATGCTATCCTGAACTGGCCATCCCCAAATTCATTCAAGGGGGTTCAAAGTATGCTGGGTTTTGCAAACTTCTACCACCGGTTCATCCCAGGATTTTCACAAATCGTGCATCCCATCACGTCATTACTAAGGAAAAGCAACAAAAAGTTCCAGTGGACAACAGAAGCCAAGGAGGCTTTCCAGGAACTCAAAGCAAGATTCACATCTGCCCCAATCTTACGCCACCCTCGCCCTGATCTCCCATACCTGGTGGAAATGGACGCCTCAAGCATGGCTATGGGAGCCGTCCTCGCACAAAAGGACCCCGAAACGGGACAGTTACACCCTGTTGCCTTCTGGTTGCGTAAATTCACACCCCCTGAACTCAATCACGCTATCACAAACAAAGAACTCCTGGCCATTAAGTCAGCCTTTAAGGCATGATGGCACTACCTCTTGGGCGCCAGACACACAATCACCGTAATAACTGACCACCGGAACCTCCAGTACCTAAAAACGGCAGAGGCCCAATCCTCACGACAACTTCGTTGGGCTCTTTTTTTTGCTGAATATGACTACGTGATTACATTTCGACCAGGGGTGAAAAATGGGAAGGCCGATCCCCTTTCCCGTATGGGGATGGAAGAGCGAGGGTATCAGACCCCTGACCCAATAGCAATCATCCCGAGTGACAAGCTCCTCGGAATCACAGCAACCATAACTCAGAAAGAATAATATGAAGAAATCCAAAACCTGATGAGTCCAGAGCAATTACAAGCGTGGAGTGCACAAGGAGAACATTACATGATAAAAGATCAGTTGCCCTACTTCAGGAATCGTTTATTCTTACCAAACCAAGAACTAAGAGAACAAGTCATGTCCGGTTATCATGATTCCTTGATCGAGGGCCACCCCGGAATCGCTAAAACCCTAGCCAAGGTAAAACAAAATTATTGGTGGCCCACGTGGCGTAAAGACATTATCCAATTCATCCTATCTTGTGGAGCGTGTGCTCAAAACAAGTCATCCAAGCAGAAACCGGCTGGGCTATTACAACCATTGGAAATTCCAACAGCACCCTGGCACATGTTGTCCCTCGATTTTATTACTGACTTACCACCCAGTCAAGGGTTTAACATTATTCTTGTGGTCGTGGACCTATTTTCAAAAATGGCACATTTCATTCCTCTTAAGGGGCTCCCAAATGCTTCCACTCTGGCAAAGGTATTTCTTGAAGGCATCGTACGGCTCCATGGGTTTCCTTCAGTTTTGGTCTCAGACCGAGATGTTCAATTTGTATCTAACTTCTGGAGAAAATACTGCTCTATGGCCCAGATAGACATCCGGCTAGCCACCAGTCACCATCCCCAAATGGATGGTCAAACTGAGAGGACAAATCAGACGCTCGAGCAGTCTCTGCGTTGCATGTTACACCAAGCTGAAGGAAGCTGGGTCGACCTATTATGGACAGCTGAATATGCTTATAATAATTCCCTACACACCTGCACTGGGCAGACACCCTTTTAAACCATGTATGGCAGGCACCCACATACTTCTGAGTTGGACGTTCCTACAACCCTGGAAATGCCAGCAGTCAAAACATTGCACACAACCATTTCTCAAACCTTTAAAAGGGCAGCTGAACACCTACTTCAAGTTAAGAATCGCCAAAAGAAGTTTGCTGATCAACACCGAGCAAAGACCCCCAACTACCAAGTGGGAGACAAAGTCTTGCTGGCGTCTAAACACGTGTCCATTAAAGGAACCCAAACTTTCCGTCCAAGATACCTGGGTCCATTCACTGTCACCTCCGTGATAAATCCTGTGGTGGTCAGGCTAGCTTTGCCACAAACATGCAGGTTCATCCTGTGTTCCACGTGTCTCTCCTTAAACCTGTTCAACCTGGGACCCAGGTAGCAACGCCACCGCAGCCAGTAGTAGTCGCCGGGGAGCCAGAATTCAAAGTCAAGGACATCCTAGATTCAAAGTACGTCAGATCCAAATTATACTACTTAGTAGACTGGAAGGGGTATGGTCCACAAGACAGGACATGGGAGCCTTGTGAGTACATCCATGCACCTCGATTGCTTAGACGATTTCATCAAAACCATCCAACCAAACCAGGACCAGACAGAAGAGCCACCTTGAGAAGGGCCTTGGGAGAGATTGCTGTCATGATTCCTGCCCCTCATGTCCCCAGCCCTCCAAGATGTCAGGCTGGAACCAGGCTACAATCATCTACCTATATGGCCCTCAAGGGCCTCTCCATCCCTCCAAAGACCCACTTGGAGTCAGACTTGGCACTTGTGGCACCAGACTCACTCACTCCCATAGGATAACATTGGGGATTGGACTTGTAGTGTATTGATGGAGACGGGATGGATGCCCCCACATATTTTGGTTCCCAGAACTGCATGTGCGGTCTAGTCTTTTGGGTGTGGTTCAGCCCAGAGACACCTGGGATACCCAGAGACTATTTAAGCCACTCCCAGGCTGAGAAACATGCTTTGCGTTTTCTGCATCTGCAGCGTGACACCGTGTTCGGATCGGTCTCCAGTAGGCCTGCATCTTTCTTCTGCGCTCAGCTCCTGCAAGAACAAGAACACTGTTATCAACAGCCTTACCTTGCGGCGCTTCTGCTCATCATTCATCGCTCCTTCTGTTCTGCGGGCATCTTTGGCGGTGTCATTCCCATCCCGGCACGCCGCTTCCTAAGGAAAAGGGAAAAGAACAGAAAAAAGGCATTACTAAGCATTCTGCAAATCTTCGCTTATTTTTAAATACTGTATGAGTTTCAAACGCTTTCCTGAATCCGAGCCGCTCTGGGGGAGCTCTGTCTCCGGAACTTCTCATCCATCTGCAAGAGGGAAAAGACACTCCAGGTTAGCGTGGAAACATCTAGAGGCACCACATACCGCGCTTACCCACCGCATTTGTTCTTCATAACCGGCATCCACGCTGAAAACATTGTGGCACCTAAAAGACACAGAAAAAGAACTCAGTTCAATACAAATATGAAAGGGGTGCATTGCGCATCGCACTCTCACTCACCTTCAGCGCTACTCATCTCAGCAGCACACCGCCATCCCCGGACGCCGGCCATCATCTAAGGAAGGAAAGGAACGAAGTTAGAGAACTGTTCAAAAGACTCATTATACTTACCTGTCAGACTCTTGCCAGTGAAGTAACTAGGCAGCAACGAGCCTGCATCAATTAACGCACCCCTGCGCTGAAAGCAGGATGGAGAGCACACTATCCAAGAAAGCAAGGTGAGCTGTCGATCAAAGGGAAGGGTTGGACCCCGGGGAAGAAGGGGTTCAAGCACACAGAGACAATAGGGAGTTAAACTCTACAAATCCTGTGTTTCAGGCCCAGTCTCTAGTTGAATAGCCTCCAGGGAAGGGTTTGAGGTCGCAAGAGGTCAGAACAGGCTGAGTGACATCCCCGTGGATACCAGGTGAGCGTTACACTGTCTTCCTCAGAGCCATAGTCTGTTTACATGGCATTCTGAAGATTCTGGTCTCAGATAGAGGATCCCAATTTACCTCAGAATTCTGGGCAGCCTTATGTAACCAATTGGGAATCCAGTGGGCCCTCTCCTCGGGATTCCATCCTCAAAGTAACGGCCAGACTGAGCGTCTCAATGCCACCGTCGAGCAGTATTTCCGCTGTTTTTGCAATTGTGAACAGGACAATTGGGCATCATTACTACCATTAGCAGAATTCTCATACAACAATGCTTACCATACCGCCATCCGCATGAGTCCATTTATGTGCACCTTCGGCTATCACCCCCAACATCTTCCTTGGGAAGGATTGACTGCCACAATAACTCCTTCGGTGGATCAATTGCTTCATAGCATCCATCAAGCCCAAAAGGATGCTAGAACCTACTTGGAGGAGAGTAGGAAGGGTTATAAGAGCTTGGCAGATCAAAGGAGAAGAGCCAATACAGATTGGGGTCCAGACACATTGGTATGTTTGTTGACTAAACACCTACCCAGATGGGCACATACTGGAAAGTTTTCTCCCAGATACCTTGGTCCTTACCCCATCACAGCTCAAATCAATCCAGTGGCCTATAAACTCAGACTACCAAAGTGTCTGCAGAGAGTTCACCCTGTCTTCCATGCGTCCCTTCTTAAGGAATATATATCAGACCCTTACCAAAGAAGAAAAAAGAGATTTGTGACCAGAGCCCCTGAAGAGCCTAAAGAATATGAAGTTTCCTGGATTGTGGACTCTAGTGTCATGAATCACAGAATGCGCCCCTTCTGGACTTCCTGGTCCTTATCTCAGTGGGGCTTGCATTCATTGATACTTCCAACATGGCCGTCTCGCGTGACATGCCTCGCGCCAGCCTTCACGGCGGACGTAGTACGTCCTACAAATAGGCCATGCCCCCGCGGCTCCGCGTGTCTCAATGCTATGACAGGTAGTGACTAGACGTGTGCTTCGTAGCTTAGTGAACTATTCCTCTATCCTAAGTTCCTGGATCCATATTCCCATTCCTTACACCTTCTCCTTTCCACCCTGTTCCTGGATTGCACATAACCCTTTGTGCACGCTTCCTCTTTTCCTGGATGTCCTAAACCTCAGAGTATCCTGGAACACTGAACGCACGCTGGAGTCAGAAGAGACTCGTGCGGGCTTGTACAAAACCCGATCCGTGCGCAAGAAGAATTCTCCTGCGGAATCCTGCAAGAAGCGGACTCAGGTGAGACGGGGGGAATTGCATGACAGTTTGAGACGCCGTACGACCGACAGTGAAACCAATATGGAAAAGGCTGTTCAGGATCTCATGCGCGGCATGCAAGAACTAACGACCAAGGTGCAGAATTTAAAAGCGGAGAATGCTGCATTAAAGCAACTTGTTCTGTCTCGTGATTCTGCTACAAAAGAGAGTGTTCTACTGGGTGGCATTGTAGACAAGTACGATGGGTCTGCAAAAACCCTGGATTCCTGGACTCCTGCTTGGTTAATTTTACCTTTTACCTTTAAGCCCTATTATTTTTCAACTCCCAGGGCAAAGGTGGGCTTTATAATCTCGCACCTCGCTGGGAATGCTTTGACTTGGGCTACTCCCATAGTCAATTCTGGGGATGCCCTCCTGAATGATTGTGACGGGTTCATACAGGCCCTCAAGACTATGTTTGACTGCCCAGAACAGGTTTATAGTGCCCAGGAACGCCTACTTGACTTTCGGCAAGGATCCCAGGACATGCTAACGTATGTCACAAGATTCAAACAATTGGCCAAGGAAGCCGATTGGTCCTCAGAAGCAAGTTTCACTCTCTTCCACAGGGGCCTAAACGAGGAAATAAAAGACGAATTAGCTAGAGTGGCTCGTCCAAGCTCATTCCAGGCTCTTATGGATCTAGCCATGCAGATAGACTTTCGTATCCAGGAAAGAAAGGCAGAGAGAAAAAAGACCAAGGTGCCCTTCGAGAAGAGTTCCCTTGAGACTTCATTGAAAACTGATCCTACTCCAGCCCCTGACTATGATCCGGAACCCATGCAAATAGGGGCCTTCCGTGGACCCATATCCCCACAAGAAAGGATGAGGAGGATCCACATGGGCATGTGCATGTATTGTGCCTCAGATACACACCTGGTTAGAGAATGTCCTCTAGCTCCTCCACGGCGTTTGGGAAACGCCAGCTCCCGATCCTAGATGGAGTAAGGTGTTGGGAGAGAGATGTTTGCTCCACATCTATTCCATCCTTGAACTCTCCTGGACAGAACAACTTAGTGGTTCTACAAGCCTTCTTATCATTAACGAGGAAGGAGACCTACCCTATCCTGGCGTTGGTGGATTGTGGGGCTATGGGAATATTCATTGATCAATATTGGGTCTTTAAGCACCATATTCCATATGAAGCACGGGGTGTAATGCAACCTGTGGAGGCAATTGATGGAAGACCCCTCACTTCATGACCCATATCCTTGCAGACCAAGGAAATACAACTTTCAATAAACCATCACCAGGAATTGATCAAATTTGATATCATCAAGTCAGCCCACTACCCCATGGTACTAGGCATGCCCTGGTTGCAGAAGCACAATCCATACATCAATTGGACAGCATGTTCTTTGTTTCTTGGTTCAGAGTTTTACCTGTCACATTGTCTATCCCCGGATCCCTCCTTGATAACATCTGAAAACACTCCAACAGATCAACAAGGCCCACTTATGGTTTTGAACGTCGTACAGGTTCCTAAAGCCTACCAGGGCTACGCTGATGTATTTTCAACTGCTATAGTCCAGGCCCTACCCCCTCACAGACCTGAAGACTGCGCAATTGATACGGAACCTTCGGCAGTGATTCCCTTTGGGAGGATGTTCATTCTCTCAGAAACAGAAAAGAAGGCCCTCAGAGAATACTTGGACACCAATCTGGAAAATGGCACCATAAAACCATCTAAATCTACAGCTGGAGCCTCATTGTTTTTCGTTCCCAAAAAAGACACCAAAGTACTTAGACCTTGTCTTGATTATCGTGGATTGAATCAATGCACCCTCAAGGATCGCTACCCCTTGCCCTTAATCTCGGATATCTTGGAAGCGGTGAGAGGAGCTATGATCTTCACTAAGTTGAACCTCAGGGGTGCTTACCATCTGATCCGTATCAGGGAAGGAATCGAGTGGAAGACGGCCTTTAGAACACCCTTTGGTCACTTTGAATACTTGGTTATGCCCTTCGGGCTCGCAAATGCCCCCGCAGTTTTCCAAAGCTTCATGGATAGGGTGTTTTCTGACATGCTGTTTCTCTTCGTCATCGTTTACCTGGACGATATCTTGATATACTCCAAGGACTCTCAAAAACACGAAGAGCATGTGAAGGCAGTTCTAAAACCACTACGTGAACATAAACTCCTGGCTAAACCCGAGAAATGTCTTTTTCATGTCACTTCTGTTCATAATCTAGGATTCGTCCTTAGTCCAGAAGGAATAGGAATGGACCATTCAAAGGTAAAAGCCATACTATTTTGGCCTGCCCCCACTTCTGTAAAACAAATTCAATCCTTTCTGGGACTTGCCAATTTCTATCGGAAATTCATACCATCTTTTTATGAGATAGTTCAACCGATTATCACCTTATTGAAGAAAGATATGCCCTTCCTCTGGACCTCAGCCCAAGACCAAGCATTTCAATGATTGAAGACGGAATTTACACAAGCTCCTTTCCTTGCTCAACCCGATATTAATCGACCATTCTTAGTGGAGACGGACGCCTCTAACTACGCCATAGGAGCAGTTTTAAAGCAGGAACTCGAAGATAAATTAGAACACCCTATTGCTTATCTCTCACGAACCCTGACTTCTAATGAGACCCATTACTCCGTCTTAGAAAAGGAACTGTTGGCGATCCGCCAAGCCTTCACTGAATGGCGACATCTACTTCTGGGTGCTAAACATCCTGTCCAGGTCCGTACGGACCATCGAAATCTTCAAGTGCTGCAATCTATGGAATGTAGAAATAGCCGACAAGCCCCTTTTTCTTCGCCCAGTACCAGTTCCACATCCATCATGTTCCCGGATCACAAAACATAATCGGAGATGCCCTATCTCGGCGTCCTGACTATGAAACTCCTGAAGATCGGGCTTACCCAAGAATGTTTCCACAATTTTTGTAGTCCAAGCAGTCAGTCTCTTGGAAGAGATTAGAACGCAAACCCAGTCTTCTGAAATCTGGAAAGAATTCACAGGAAAGAACTGATGGAAACTTACTTCTAGAGATGGATATTTCTTCAAGTCCAAGGCTCTGGTCATTCCCACACAGAGACTACAACTAAGGATTATTAACCTCTGTCATGGCACTCTACATTCCGGACATCGTGGTGTCACCAATACCCTTCATCTCATACAGAGACAATTCTGGTGGCCCAGGAGGAAAACTGACATCCACCGCTACATCCAAGCCTGTGCAGTCTGCAATCAAAACAAACATGACAATAAAAACCGGCAGGTCTCCTACTGCAACCTACAATACCCTCTTGACCCTGGGAGTGCATAGCTACGGACTTTATTGTGGAATTACCACCATCTACAGGCTATACGACGATCATGGTTACCATAGATTAGTTTACACACCTGGCCCATTTCACACCATTGCACAAATTGCCATCCTCCTCAGAACTCGCTGGCATTTTTCTGGAGCATATATTTCGTCTTCCTGGACTCCCTTCCAAGATCATATCTGATAGAGGTCCTCAATACATCTCTCAATTTTGGAAACATCTCTGTCGAATTCTAGGAATACAACGTGCTCTCTCATCAGGTTATCACCCACAGACTAACGGAGCTACAGAGCGTGTAAACCAGACCCTGGAACAGTATCTTCGTTGTTTCGCTACCAAGGTGCAAGATGACTGGTCGCTCCTTATACCTGTGGCTGAATTCACTTACAACAACTCTGATCATTCGGCACTCAAGACCAGTCCCTTTTATTGCAACCAAGGTTTCCACCCTTCAGTCCTACCTTCCATTCTACCACAATCCACACCTGTACCAGCAGTTGATTCCTGGATTGAAACTCTCATCAATGTTCACAAGGATGCCAAAGAACATCTACAAAAGGCCCGGACTCACGCTAAACATTTTGCGGACACCAAACGAAGACCAGGTCCTTCTTATGCCATCGGTGATCAGGTCTGGTTGTCTTCGAAACTACTGCCTCGCCATTTACGATCAAACAAACTAGCCCCCTGTTACTATGGTCCTTTTTCCATAAAGGAGCTCAGAAACCCAGTCTCCTTCCGGCTCAAATTACCTGATTCCTTGAAGAAGATTCATCCAGTTTTACACACTTCCTTACTGAAATCTTACGTCCAATCTTCCCGGAAATCCTGCAGACCCAATCCCGTGCTAGTGGGCAACCAACTGGAATATGAGGTATCAAGAATATGTGATTCCAGGTATAGACGGGGACAACTTCAATATCTGGTTGAGTGGAAAGGATACCCTCCAAGTGAAAGAACCTGGGAACCTATAGCAAATCTGAATATCCCTCGACTACTCAGAAGATATCATCCCTTACACCCAGGCAAACCTGGTGGAACAGGTTTTCGGAGGAGGCATGCTGTCATGAATCACAGAATGCGCCCCTTCTGGACTTCTTGGTCCTTATCGCAGCGGGGCTTGCATTCATTGATACTTCCAACATGGCTGTCTCGCGTGATACGCCTCGCCCCAGCCTTCACGGCGGACGTAGTACGTCCTACAAATAGGCCGCGCCCCCGCGGCCCTGTGTGTCTCAACGCTATCACAGGTAGTGACTAGACGTGTGCTTTGTAGTTTAGCAAACTATTCCTCTATCCTAAGTTCCTGGATACTTATTCCCATTCCTTACACCTTCTCCTTTCCACCCTGTTCCTGGATTCCATGTGCCCCCTTTGTGCATGCTTCCTCTTTTCCTGGACGTCCTAAACCTCTGAGTATCCTGGAACGCTGAACGCACGCTGGAGTCAGAAGAGACTCGTGCGGGCTTGTACAAAACCTGATCCGTGCGCAAGAAGAATTCCACCGTGGAATCCTGCAAGAAGCGGACTCAGGTGAGACGGGGGAATTTCATGACATCTAGGTACCGAAAGGGTCTATTACAGTACCTTATCCATTAGAAAGTGTATTCGACCTCTGAGCGAACATGGGAACCCAAGTCTCATGTGCATGCACCCCAACTATTACAGCGATACCATCGACTGTATCCGGCAAAACCAGGGGGGGGTGCCTGGAGGAAGAGGGCATACTGTCATGCGCCTGCAGTGGCGTATCTGGCAATGTTGGAGGCATCAGTATCGACCTGTACGATACATTGGAGTTGGGCATAGAAGTCAGAGTGTTGGTCTAGACTTAATCCAAGATGGCCACCCAACGTCACTATATCAACTCACTACACGGTCTACGTAGTGCGTTGTATCCATCTCCCTTCCTGGTCTCAGCAGTTCCAGCTCTCCAGTTTGCTTCCTTCCGATTCCTCTAGTTCTGCTTCTGTTGTGCTCCTTTCAGTCCCCCCTCCTTCAGCTCATTCCTTTCTATTTTATTTCACAGCGTGCCGTGTTAGCCTTGTAGACCATTTCTTATTCTCTCTCCTTTCCGTTTCTATGCTACGTTTTGTAGTTACTTTTCTGTACATCCCTACAACCTTTTTAGCATTCTGGTATTCATCCTGTTACTTACTTATTCCATCTGTACACTTTGCTTGTTTACCTGCTTACGGTACTTCTTTCTGTTCACCCATCGCGTCTGCAACTTTTACTGGCTGTTCATTCATCTGTCGCTTCTGTACTTCATTACAGAGCTCTATCACTTGCTGACTGTTCGTATTCTTTAGACTTGATTTCATGGAGTAACCACAATCACAGAGCCAGCCAAATCTCAAGGATTATTCCATCAGCAGGGTTTTTTGGTGCCATCAAGCTTTTTCCCTGCAAATTGGCGTTGGCTCCCTGGGGTTCCCTTTGTGCTAGGACCTCTGATCCTGCCAAGGTGGCCTCCGGGGGAGCCAGACCTTACCTTCATACCAAGAAGGAAAAGAAGCTCGAGAAGGTGAAAGAGCCACAGAGGCTACGACGCCAGACAACATCCGAGACTCTAGACAACTCTTTAGAAGAAAGAGGTGAGAAGGGGTCACGGGAGGGTACAGCTGAATCATCCAAGCAAGACATAACCACACTGTGTTTTTCAATTAAGTATAAGGTGTCATCTGAACCTCTTAGACTACCGGCACAACTAAGACCTTCAAGGTTGTCTGGAGAAGGAGATCTGAATACCTTTTTGGCAGATTTAACGCAAGTGCTTAATTTCCTTCATAGCACCATCTGCTGTGTAGAATGTTGAAAAGGGATCATGTTGTTGACCCATATATTCATTTATTTTCTATGAGATTCTAATAGGATGCTTTATTTCTAAAATAGCTAGACAACGAGATTCTCTCAATGTAGGCTTCCTCAGGCATGATGACTATATCATTTCTTTTTTTTTTTTTTTTTTTTTTTTTTTGTGTTTAATCACTTTGGATTTTTTACAAAAACGAACGAAAAAAGGACTGAAGGTCTGACTCAGTAAGATCTAATTCAGTGTCTGGTTCTGGAAGATCAAGGGTCAAGTTATAGGCGAGGAACAGAGGAGATCAACCAGTCTGTGTCAAAGTGGAACAAGCGACTGCTATTAAAGCGTGCGGCGTGCTAGTGAGCTGTTCCCCGCTATTACGGTATAGAGGAGACAAATAGGTGGCAACCTGACTAGGGGCTGTCTGCCGGAGAATCGGCGGCCTCCTGGGCCTCCAAGGAGCGCATCAAGTTGATAGTGTGTTGTATGATGTTAACCGTGGCTAGGGCCCAGCCTGGTTTGTCACCTGCTATCAATTTGTTCCAACAATTTTCCTCATCTAGGAGTGCAAAGTCGGAAATTAGGTTCTTCAAGTAAATACGACGAATTTCTCGTGTCATAGGGCAGTTTAGCAAAAGATGGCGGATCGTTTCTTTTTCTGTAGGGGATTTACAGTGACGGCATCGGTTTGTGTTTGATAAACCTCTTATTGCCAGAATCTCGTTTGTCTCTAAGAGATTTAAACGAATTTTCAAAAAATAGAGGCGAGCTGCTCTACTTGGAAATAGTTTGAGGTAGGTTTGCAGCGTGTCCTGTTTCTTAAAAAATGGAGGAAGGTGACTGGTAAGTTTGTATTTGTTTGCTGTTTCTGAGGTTTTAATCCAATCCCACTCTTTGATTTTTTTAGAGGTTTTTACAGGGTTGCTTATCAGCTCTTCCTTACAGCTTTCTGTTGAACGTAGGAGGGCGAGGATATTTGATTCCCATTTCAGGAGAGAGTTGGATGATTTCAGTTCGAGTTCCTGGTTTATCAGATGATAAGCGTATGGGGTCCCTGGCATGATGCATTTCCTGTAGAGTAGGAGACTGTTCAACGCAACCACGGTGCCCAGAGATAAAAGACCAAGTTCTCTCCTGAGCGGTGCTATCGGTGTCGATTTCGGGAGACCGAGGGTTTTCCTCCAAAATTGGGCTTCCAATTTTGGCCATAGCTCCGCCGGTAGGTTGGTCATGGCGTCTGATCCGTACGTTATCGAGGGAATCACCTTTTTTTTGTAGAAGTCTCTCACTGGGATTATAGAGTAGCGGCCAAATTTAAGATCGATTGCCATTCCCTGAATGGATAAGGTCTTGACTTTGTCAATGAGGGATTCTTGCATTGCTTTGTCTTTCGCAGAACTGTCCAGCGTGACTCCCAGGTACTTAAAGCTGTTGACTGATTCAATTTGAGTGGGGCCGAGACGAAGGTTAATTTTTTCCATTCTCTTTGATGTTTTGTGAAGCCTCATCGATTTGGTTTTGGACACGTTGATTTCTAGATTGTTTTCAGCCATGTATCTTTGGAGGTTATTCAATTGACGTTGCAGACCTATGGGAGTGTGGTCCAGTAGGATCAGGTCGTCAGCGTACAATAGGTGGCTAATCTGGTCACCCCCCAGTTTTGGTGGGAAAGATCGAATTTGTTTTTCAGAGTCTTGAAAGTCCCCTAGGTAAGTCCAAAACAGCGCGGGGGCAAGTGGACAGCCCTGCTTGACACCTCTCGATGTTTTTATCTCTCCCGAGAGGGACCCTTGTTGGTTCAACCTTACTCTCATTGACGTGTCTGTGTATAAAGCTTTAATCGGGTTCAAGATCTCGGCTGGACATTTCCAGGTTGTTAGTTTCTGCCAAAGTCTAGACCGATCCACTTTGTCGAAGGCCTGGGATAGGTCAATAAACGTGATGTAAAGGTTGGGTTTACCTTCAAGGATCTTGTTTTTCAGTGCGTTCAAGATCAAGATGTTTGCGTTCGTGCCCAGGTTCTTCTTAAATCCTGTTTGGAGATTATCTTGACAGGGGGCGTTAATTGCCCACCTTAGAAAGTGTTTCAGAAGAAGGGATCCAAATAGTTTGCCAATTGAGTCCAAGAGCGCTATGGGGCGAAAGTTAGTGGGGTCGGCTCTATTGCCCTTTTTATAAATTGGAACAATGTTCGCCCGGGTCCATGATGGGGGAATTGATCTCAAAGCTGCGCAGCGAGCAAAAATGATACTTAGAAGTTGAGACCACTTCTCCGGATGAGTTTTGAGGTCGAGATTTGTTATCCCATCCGGTCCCGGGGCCCGGGATGGTTTTAGTTTTCTTATCTGTGTTTGTATGTCGTCCTGGTCACTAATGTCGATCCATGCGCTGGTTGTCTCAGAAATTTTAATCTCTGTTGGCTCCAGTTCTTTGTATAAGGCTTCGAAGTGTTCCTCCCATGCGGCGGCCGCGATGCCATTTATTTGGTCAGGTAGAGCACCTGGAGTGGCTGAATGAATGAGCGTCCAAAAGTCTCTGGCGTGGTTGCCGTTTATGGCCCTGAGGATGTTTTCCGCATCTTGTTGAAGGAGGTTATGTCGATAGGTTCTCAGCCAAGTTTTGTAAGTTTTTACCGCAGTTGAAACGGTAGATGTTGCTAGTGGTTGTTTCAGTTTCCAGGCGAGTCTTTTTATTCTCCTTAGCTCTCTCTTTTTTTCTTGAATTGATTTGTCAAATGTGTGCGACCGCTGTGGGTGGCTTTCTCTTTTCTTTCCACGAGGGATTCTAAAAGCTGTCAGCAGAGGAGTGTAATCAGTCGGAGACAACTGGTTTCATGGAATTAAGTCTTTGTACGCTGTTGTTAACGGGTTTATGGCTTTTCCGGTCATTTTTAGTCTTGTTCCTTGCGATGATAGCTCGACATTGTTTGGCATCGCGGCCTTATTTGGCACCGTCAAGTGCCAGGTGGTTTCTAGAAGGTTATGGTCACTCTCTTCAGTTCTTTTCACATTGAATGAAGTAACCAGGTTTAGTAGTGGCCGAGAGACGAAGATGTGGTCAATTGTTGATTTGGAATTAGCTCTTTCCCACGTTGGGGGCCTCTTTGAATCGGGGAAGGCGTGGTCAAGGTTGTGGAATGCTCTAGAATCCATTAACTTTAGCCATTCAGATGCCCTTTGATCTGTAAAGAGGTCTTTCGTTATGACAGGAAGAGGGTTATCTGGGTTGTGACACTTGATGTTGAGGTCCCCACATATAAGTATGTGATCGACTTGATGGTTTAGGTGAATCCAGTCAATGTCGCATTCCATTTCTTTAATGAATTTTGGAGTAATTGTCGTGGCCGGGTTCCAGTATATAGTGATGATGACCATCGACTTTGAATGGACTGAAGTGCTCTCTGTGGCAAACGACCAGTTTAGCTTTATCATCAGCATGTCGTGGGTCTCTTTCAGTTTTACTATGTTCGTTATGCCTCGACCGCTTCGAATCGCGACAAGTAGGCCGGCAGTCAGTCGGCCTGTTGCGCCTTTTTTGGCTGCGACAATATTTGTCACGAACCCATCGATGATCGGAGGTTGGAGGAGCCAGGTCTCTTGAAGGCAAATGATGTCATATTCGCACCAATCAATGGAGCTCTGAGTAGTTAGATGGTGGAAGCCTCTAGTGTTCCATGAGCATAGTTTTAATCGGTCAGGAGACCGGCTGTGTGGCTCCTTGGACGTGTCGCCGTTGGTGAGGCACGTTGGTGGCTATTTTTGGCGCTGGGACTTCAAGGCCTTAGGCAGCCATGACCACATCGTCTCTAAGGTCGAGGCTGGAGTGGTTTTGACCACGTTTGAGTATGACATGATTTGAACCTTCTTTTGGATTTTTCTTGGGTCTGTCGTTGGCCGTTTATCCTGGGTGTCTCTTTGGAGTGTTGAGGAGGACAGCGTTTTCTGGAGGTGGTCGCCTGATGTTATCGAGTCGCCTCTTCGTTTGGTGAGTAGTTTCGGACGGTCTTTCTGAACGGTTGGATTTGTAGTTTTTTTCCGTTTTTCGTTGTCTCTGATGCTTTTCGTGAGCCGGTGTTGATGTTGGTGAACGTTTTTTGAGTCATTTTTCCCCTTTTTACAGGTCATAGTGGGGTCTAATGTCGCGTGTTTAGGAGTTTTTATTTCCCTTGTCGATTCGGTTAGCTCATAGCCCATGATTAGCAGGTCTTCTGCTGCTGCTCTTAGGATTTTATTTGTTGCTGAGGATGAAATGTAAAGATGGGAAATCGCCTTATGGTGCCTGTGGCTTGGGTCGACTATCCGGATGTCCGCGGATTTCACTGCTCGCAGGTTAGGGATGTAGCTGAAGAGGTCAAGGACTGATCGTCTATTTAGAGTGACTCTATCTTGATTTTCTTGAATTTGCTCCAACTTCAGAATCCATCTAATGTGGGGGTCTTTTTGCGGTGAGGCTTTGATTGTTTTGTTAGTTGAGAGGAGAGGTCTGTTGGAGGGTCTTTGTGGACGGAGTGAGTATCGTCTTTCGTCACGGAGGGAGTATTTAGTTTCTTCGTGGCGATCGTTCCGATTCTGGGGACGATAGGAGCGCGATCGCTCTTCACGGTTTTTGTGGGAGGATCTGTTCTTTGTATTGAACCTTGTGTGTTGGGAATAGTGTTTCCTTACTTCATCTTGTTTCCTGACGGAGGACCTTCTGCGATTCGTCGTGATAGGCGGTGAAAGCTCAGTTCCCGAGTCTACTACGTTAATTCTGGTTTGGTGATGGGGGTGTGGCATAATTGTATCAGACATGGGGATTTCTTTCATTGAGAGCGGTGTAGAATTCTCTGTTAGATGTTGTGTGAGGTTCATCAACTCTTCATGATTTAGGAACTCCTGGACCCCTCTGGGTGAGGGGTGAAGAGGGTCATTTTTTTCGGGGGGCGATCTTTGTTTGTCCTTCGGTGTTAACGTAGAGGTCGATTGGTTTGCTAAGGTTTTTATCAAAGGTGGAAGTTTCGCCCTGATGGGTGCTTGGATTTGAAATATTGGTTCTAAGTTTAAGGTGGTCATGGATTTTGTGGAACCCTCTAGGGGATCTTTTGTAGATTTTTCTGTCGTTGGTTGTAAGTTAAGGGTCGTTGTTAAGTCTATGAACACAGCGGTTTGAGTCGCTTTCGATTCACGTGATATGTGGGGTGGCCCCATTGTCGCTTTTGTTGCCGTGTCGATTCCTATATCGTTGGCTAGAATAGGATGATGTGGTTTAATATGGTCCCCCTGTTTTTGGTTCCGCTCAAGGGCCATTATGTAGCCTTCAACGAATGTCAGTTTAGTTGACATAGCCGCCTGTATAGAGATTTGATCTTTCAAGGTGTCTCTGATGGTCTCGTAAAGTTTAGTAAAAGGCGCGAGGGCAATTGTCAAGGCTGACATTAGCGTGCACATATCTAGTTTTTTTGGTGGAGAGTCATTAGAGGTGGTCGGGCCTTGAGAGAGGGAACTGCTACTCAGTGGAGTAGGTGGGTGTGAGGATAGGGTTCCTGTATTTAACGTTCTGTGGGAATGGTCTAGTGAGTGTCTTCTTTGGTTATTGTAAGTATTGAGATTGGAGTAAAAAGTGTCCAGAGATCTCTCAAATTGTAGGTTGAGTTTAGGCGTTTGAGGGGGCTTCTTGCTCCGAGAGTGGCCGGGAGGAGAGCTCGTTGTTCTGGGGCGGTCATCACGGCCCAAGGGAGAGGGCTTTGTCACTAAATCCTTTCCAGGTGTTGGCTCCTCAACATGGCAGGATAGGTCGAGCTTTCCTGGAGCTTCCTCTGGTAGGGTTGGGTGAGACGAAAGGGTTGTATCAGTAGTAATTGGACTTTGGGAGACCGTCGAGTGGTTTGAAGGCATCTCGTTGGGCGTTCCTACCGGCTGCAAGGGAACCGGGAGTATTGGGTTGCTCTCTTTGAGAGGCAGAGGGGCCGTGACATCCTCTATTGGGCCCGGAGATTCTGTGATGGTATCCGTATTATTTAGCGACCACGGTGTTAACAACTTGGTTGTTGCGGCTCCTTCCGTTAAGGTGGGGCCTAAGTGTAGGGGGACTGATTTAGCAACCACGAGTGCTGCTGTGGCTAGTGACTCTGATTGCCCATTTTCATTAGTTGGGGGTGGTGATGGGGGGGCTGCCTCTTTGGGTTGGGACTGAGTGAGGGTATTAGGTAAAAGGTTCAGTCTACGTTGTTTGTTTGGGGGGGGCTTTCAGTGGTCGCTTCTAGAATTTCCTCGTCGGTCAAATCTTGACGCAGGCCTTGGAAGGCCTTTGAGTGCTTGCGAAAAAAGTCTGTTAAAAGTTTCAGTGGTTGTTGAAGTTGTTTAGAGCCCTTTTTCAAGTTATTGGATGAGTTTAAATTGAAGGTCTTGTTTGTTTTTTCAAGGTTGCCGTTGGTTCCTGACTTTGCAGATGGATTGGGCGTCTTCTTTTTCTGTTTCTGATTTATGTCCTGTTTTTTTTTATTAATTTTTTTTGAAGTAGTACCAGCAGGTCGTGGTCTTTTTTTCTGGTTTGTTTCAGTAGGAGTTTCGTCCACGGCCGTGGGTGTTAAAGGAAGGGATTCCACGTCAAGTAAGTATTGTAAATCTTCGCCGTTGTTTGGAGGCTTCTTTGCGTCTTTGTGGATCTGAGCTAATACCGTTAATACGGTAGGGGGCCGGGCTAGCTGTAAATCAATCTCCCGGGAGGCCGGGGTGCACACAAGGTTGTGTTTCATTGCTGCCACTGAGCTGATCTGGCGGCCCCCGTCCAGCACGACCGCCTCCACGAGGAGCCCACACCTCAGCTGAGTTGAGGCGGACCCCGACCGTGACTGTGCCTCCACCAGGGTCGTCGCGACGCCACCCGTCGCCCCGTCCAGAGGACTCCACGCCGTCCCCCCTCCGGGGGACGGCGGAGCCTCGGTCGCGAACGAGGAAGGGCGCGGGCGGACAGACTCCGCCGAGGCTTCCGAGGTCTGGCGCGAACTCGCTGGACCATCAACCCGGCTGCCGACTTCGACCTCGCCATGAGGAGGAAGGACTCCAGGCGAAGGTGTCCCCGAAACACCGGGTAGGTCCATTTTACGTCGTTCGTTGATTTGTAGAGTTGGGGTGATGGTCGATGCAGGCGTTATGTCGCTCGCTCTCGTTGATGAGGTTTTCAGCCTGATGTCTTGAGTCAAGGGGGCCTGAGGCAGAATTGTGTCAAAGGGAAAGTTTGTTGTGGTTTGTGCTGTGTTTTTTCTAGTACTAGCGTTAGAGCTGGCGCTTCTTAACCGGAGGCCCAAGTCGTCTTCAGGGTCCGTTTGAGCCGGCGGCAGAGTGGACATCTTTGCCTGCTTGCCTTGCATGACTGCAGGACTGCCACTCGCCGCCACTCCGCGTCCGCTCCGCGGAGTTAATGCGCTTTTGTAGAAAGAGCAGGTATCTGGAAACGCCTCCCAGTAGGAGTAGGCACTGAAGAGAGACCGCAGTGGAAAAGAAGTAGCAGACTGCAGGACTGCCACTCGCCGCCACTCCGCTGTATCATTTCTGGTTTCCTGTAGGAAAGAGTCAAACGTTATAGTACTGGATATATCACCTTCTATTCATTCCCTGTTGGGAGGGGAATTTCTCATTTACTGAAGAACAGAGATATACTCTGAATCTAGACCTTACCTTACCTTCTTGGTGCATCCTGAAGAATTGTGACTCTTAACAGGTGAAAACCAAACAACGGGATTAGGCTGCATAGAGGAACTCATTTGTGAATTGCTGTGAGAGGTTCCTTAATCCTCACTGTGAAGTTTGGTCAGATGGATCCTGCAGAAGGCCAAGGTGACTACAGAGACTTTTGGCATCTTCTCACCAAGGGGAGCCATGAAACACATTTGAGATTAGGGACCGATTGGAGGAAATTATGAAGGACGTTGATCACTCATGGAAATCAGTGTTCAGCAACTTTGACTTTAAACTGATGGGCTAGGTAGCATGAGTGAGTAAGCTTGAAATCTCATTAATAGAGTCTCTTGTATTCACAATGAATGTTGATTTTTTGAACAGTAGTGTGTAGGAAAGACAAGATTATATTAAAGTTATGGCAGCATACAAATGAGGATTGTTAAAATGTGATCATTTGCGTAGTTCTTTTTAAAATTTGATATACAAAGGTTCACTGAAGATGAATTGCAATGTGATAGTAGTGACACATGTATATTGGGGTTGTAATCTTGGGGTTGTATGTTTAGTCGCTTGCTTCTAATTTCTGTTGTCTTTTATTTTTGCAGATTCAATTTAAGTTTAGTTTAAGACATCTTAGATCAAACTGACCAGTGAGTGAGGGTTATATTTGATGGACAAGATGACTCACACCATGGAAAGAGAAGGGGCACAGAGAGATGTGACTCTTACGTTGGGACGGATCATTGGATTGGCAGAGTAGGTCACATGGGGCCGACTGAGGTAATTTTGGGAAACATCATTTTTGTTTGTGATCTATTAATGCTTCGCTGAAAAGACGACATGTCGTTACATCAATGCATTTTTATCTTTGTGCATTTGCATCTATGCATGTACGTCGGCTTTGCTCATTGTGTGGTGGACAGGCAAAACTGATGTAAAAAAGTAATAGGGTATAGGAAAAATAAAAATTGAGCAGTTTAAAAAGATGCAAATGCACAGATGCAAATGAATAACGATGTGAATATATAGAACAATATTTTATGAGAAATCAGGTTACTCCATCCGTCATGTGATCAGTTATGTGGGCAGAATTATCATTCGAGAGATGTTTGATAATATTTTTCGGTTTTTATAATATTTTTCGGGTTTGCTTTTAAGTGTGTGCTGGTGCCTTCATCTCTGTGCTTGTGTCTATACGCCAAGTGCATGTGCTATGTGCACGTGTGTGGGGGGCGTGGGGGTGTTTGTGAATGTGATTGTGTGTGCGTAAGCAATTGTCCCATTGGGAGTCTGCTAAACAATCTATAAAAATAAACGAATGCAAACACTCTCCATTAAGCTGTTGAGTTTCGCTAATGGAGCCATTTGAATCATGCCGTACTAGAACATTTTTTATGTTTGTTTTTCCAAGTCATGCACTGTGAATTTTCTTTCAAAGGGTTTCTCTTATGTCCTAAAGTTACTACAATATTTTATGATCACTGCAGTTTTCAGGGCCATCTTGCAATGCATAATATGCATTTGGTATTCACTTTTACACTTTGCACACCATAAAATGAAGAAAAAAACATGTATATCATCGTGGTTCTATCTTCGTATAACTGTCAGACTTGCTACACGTTTAAAACCATTTCTCTGACCTTTAAATAAGTAATGTTACTGCTAGAGCTGAGAGGGCCGGCGTCGCAGAGGAAAGTGATTTTACAAGGCTCGAGAAAAAAAAAGAATCTAAATAATTGAAATGGATCGCATAGAAAATATCTTGTGGAAAATGCACTTTTTCCGATCCCCGAATCAAGAGGCACCTTTCAAAAAGAAATTCACTCGCAGTACAATGAACTAGAAGACAGACATGTAGGACAAACCCCTGTCTTTAAAGAGCAAAATTAGCATTCTAATGGTGCCATATTACAGTATTGACCTTATGCACGAAAAACAGATGCCATATGAACCCAAGTCCAACAATGTGAGGAAAGCACACTAAAAACCACTGGCAACGCTTGCCATATCACAATGATATTTCTTATAAAGCACTGCTCGGAAAATACAAAGGGTTTGGTTATTTTATGTTTCGTGGAGATTTTACTTAAGCAATAAACCCCACCGGGGCACAGGCATTGCCTGGTCAGGTGATGCCTGGGATCGAGTTATAGGCCAGACCGAAACAAGGACCTTAACATTAGCCCTAGGGCATTACCAGACCCAGCAAAGCCCCCGCCCAAGAAGGGTTTATCAATATTTGTGTCCTGGAATGCATTTTTCCAGGATGCTAATATATATTTTTTTCAAGTTGACAAATTAAGTCTTTGCGTTTCTCAACTTAAGAAAAACTACAAACCAAGATGGCTGCCATGGACAAAAGAGAAAGGAGCTACATGGAGTAGCTTCTCCCTTTCCTTTAGCAGATGTTCGCAGTACAGAGGCTGTAGTGGAGACAGGAGAAATACCGCAAACATAGCCCATGAAGTTGCAAACGGTTCAGGGGTAAGCTCCGGGATATATGTGAACCTACAAATAAGAATGGAGACAGTATAATTTCAATAATAATAAATAGTGAATTCAATGCAGTTTTAGCAGTGTGGATGGTAAGTAATGTGGCAGTAAGTGTCTAGAAACACGATACGTCTATCAGTCTGCAAAGTTTCCTAGCCTGCAATGTTGATCAGAAAATGGCTATCAGTTACACCTTTCCAATAACTGCATGTCAATCAGTAGACCCTGCACCATCTAAATCAGTCCTGATAGAGGATCTTGATTCATCTGCATTCTGGATGCACTCCCCTGTTGCTCCCAAGTAAGATGTGTGCTTCATAAGTACTAATAGTGATCCAGAGGAGAAGTGCACTCCGTCTGGTCTTATCATTATCTGGTAGTGCACCAGGCACTTCAAACCTCTGGATGCCTTATGTTATCTCTCCCAGCTGCCTCACAGGAACCTCTTCTTACTCTCTGTGCGGGAAGCAGGACAATCCAAACCACGCTTGTCTCCGTCGCTCCACTGCTTTCTTATTGCTTCCCATTATTCCACTTCATCAAAATCAGGTACATCTCACTCTCTCCCATGGGTGTTATATTCTAATATATGACTCTTCTCTAAGCCTGTAATTAATTCTAAGTTTATCAGGAGAACCCTCATTGTGTTCCACCCACACTAGATCAGTGAAAAACTGCGTCACTGTTGTTTCTCAGCGGTTTCTCATGGTTCTGTGCCTGGATTATTGCCAATTTGACGAGGAACTGCCGCTTAGTCAAGTGGACTAGGCCAACAAGCTACATTATTTAATGAATTCCAGCCTTCCTTCACAGGCCGCATGCACCCTATGACTTCTACCTGGACGATATGTTTCACATTTCTTTTGTAACACTCACCTCAAGAATTTTCTGAACACTTTCAGCACCTGCTGTCTTGCCAACTGTGGAGCCCCCATCTGCCTTCAAGTAGGGTCTGGCCTGATCTTGCCAGATCTATGAGAAACTATTCTAATCTGCTACCTCTGTTTTCTGCTTTTGACCTGTGCAGCATAATTGATAGGCCCCTAATTTGCTTCCTCAAATTTTCTGTCCTTTTCCCAGTCATAGCACTCCTGGCCATCGTATCTGCTATCTTCAATACTCCAAAAATCCAAAAATATGATGGAAAACGTGAGCAATTGATCCTCCATGAATTAACTCTCAAGAATGTGCCTAGTGTACCCCCATTGTCCCCATCTTCCCCTTCATGCCTAAGGCCATCCTTAAGTAATTCCCCCATTCATCCCACCTCCTGCTAGTTTAAAGCCCCGGAACCAAACCCTGGAGATGTCTTTACATGCCATGTCACCTGCTATTGTCTCGGTTGATATCCCTTTACCAACCATGGCGAGCAGAAAACAATGAACATGTTTTCTTCTTTATTTCTTGCTGTAGCGCTTGATTCTGCATTTCTCCCGCTTCTAAGCCCTGTTTTTACAAGTGTTGGTATTGCCAAATGTAATTGTGTTACATGTATGAACCTTGGGAGTATGTTGGGTTGAGTTGCTCCTGCTATGAGATTCTAACTTATGAAAGACATGCCACTCCATGTCATAGGAGACCCTTTACATTGTATGGCTTCTAACCAGACATGTCTCAAACACCTCCATCCTGCCCATCAGTTCTCTCAGCCTTCACTAGCTAAAATCCTTGGCTATGCTTGCCTCAAAGTCTTCTTGGTGGGCAGTGACAAAAGTCCCTCTAGTAGCTTGAGTGCCCACATTCACCCAGAGGTAGGCATTTAAATAGTAAGTCTTGATAAGCCCTACTTCGAATGGCCCCGCCCCATTTTACCACACAATTCAAGTTTGGGGTCGAGATACTGTTTCGCTTGGTCTATTTTACTTCCTTTCTATGCCGCAGTGAGTGTTTTTGCTTCAGTGCAGCGAGCATCTCCATCAATGAGGGTGCTTCAGAAACATTGGGATGACTGCCTGTCTCTCTCCAAGTTGCAGTGGTCTCTGGTAGCGGCCAGGTCAGTTGGTCTTTGTGTTTCCGAAACAAAAAGAACTTATACCAGCAATTGGGCAGAAAGGAATTGTGTGATTGGAAGTGGACCCATATTGATTCAGGCCCTCAAAAATCCTTTGCTCCACTTCTAGGGCAAGCCTGGCTCCGGCACAGGCCCTTGTAGGCCTTCTGCCCCAGGCTGGGAGGCATCACTGCTTCCCATTGCCTGGGTCAACTCCCTAATACTGTCACAGTATGCACAATATTTCTGTCAACCTACAGTTCCTAATTGATCTAGAATGTTTATTATCTGCCATGCAACGCAATACAAACACTTTTAAGAGGTCTGACTATTTGCTCATTTCCATACAACAGTTTATCATTGCTGTCTCATTATGTACAAAAATGTATAAGGCCACGGCTCACAGTGTCAGTACCACCACCATTGGAAAGCGTAGGAGGTGTCCTTTCATCAAATGTGCTCTCTTAAAATCCACACACCATGCTTTAGTATTCTACTGGCCCTCTCAATAACCAGTGAACCAAATTGATTTGGAAAGAACCTGTGCAACACACTCGATAGGTTCTTCAGCCATCACATGGAAACCCCGCTGTTAGCTATTGGGACTACTGTTACACCCATAGGTCTTCCCTGATGCCCTCCTGATATGCATGACGTGTGGAGGAGTGCTTTAAGCACAGAGATATTAGCCTGCAAAATGTTGCCCCATTTGCACTCATTTTCTGACATGTCTTCGACCCAGCATCATAGAGCAGTAAAATGGCCTCCTTGAATGCAATGCAACTGACTCCAGTCACTTCTCAAACCTCAGTGGAATCCTGGCCCTTCTGCAAGGAATCTTCTATGCCCAGGAATCTTCTATGATTAGACAAATACTGAATTATATGACGTATATCTCCCTAGGCACAGGAGACCAATTGTGCCATAGGAAAGGCCTAGCCTAGCTACTTCTGCCTTTCCAACGGAATGCTTATTCAGGCTGTGAACCCACATTATGCACGAGAGGGGTGAGTAAATCAGCAGGAGCAGATATGTGCATTATGGACTTTAAAACTGGCTATTGTACAAAAAACAAACATTGGTAGGCTTTGAGAGGAAGGAGGGTCTGAAAGACAACTGAATCATTTTCAAGAATTATGATCTATGGGCAGACTAGGATGCTGAAATAGAAAAGTCAATGATAAACTCTCACAATCTCATTATATAAATGGCTTTAGAATCATGTGCAGCAAAAATAATTATTATTGCTTTATTTTACCATCCTGACTAGGAGATTACAGTAAAAGCCTACAAACGTGTGTGCGTTTTTGAAACTGTTTTCACAGTGAACGATAATGGGGTTTAAAACTGTATTCAGGGTGAAATAAAATGCAAATCATTTCAATGTCATCTGTGAGAGTCTTTATTTCACACATGCAACGTTAGGCTTCCCTGCCATGTATTATCACTCCCAATTAACACCTCTGAAAGGACAACAGTCCTTCCCCAGGCACCCCTGTGCCTGGGTTATTGACCAATAATCTCTCTTGTTGTTATGGTTTGTTGCCACAAGGCTAAAACTCAGGGGAGCAGCTGTGCGCCCCTGCTCTTTGACGTTGCACAACAAAAAGTGTGAACCCCGAGCCTGGTTGGCAATGTATTGAGTGTCAGTGCCCTCCTCAAGCTTGGAGAAGTGCCAGCCCTCAATACTGCCAACAATTAGAAGAGCAGGTATTGAGGCCCCCTAGATGGGGGCACTGAATAATACGCATTTTCAGTGTGTTTATACTCCCTTTGTACTGAACGGATTGCGATGAGATGTTTTAAGATGTTACACTTGCACCTTTCAGTGTTTATCTAGTCTACTGTGCCTTTATGTTTAAGCGTGGTTGTGTAGATTTGAAAATATAAGAGATAAAATATACCTATGTATCACACTGCAATAAAATAGTATTTTACTGTGATTGTTGGTGGAATGTATAAATAGCTGCCACTTGAGGGATCTACTGTTCCCCGGGCAAGAAGGCAACTGTCCTGATTTACAAAACCTTTCTTCAGTGTTAAAAGCCCATCGAAAAATGCTTTGTATATCAGCCCCAGCATGTTTTAACGTGTTCCTCGGCTATTTTGATGTGAAATAAACAGACCTTTCTGCAATAAAGCTAGAGATTGGGGACTGGTATTGCATGACATGGGTTGGGACTTTTAAATAACATTTGTGTGCTCCCTCATTTTTATGGTTCCTGGATTGAAGAACTACAATATCCATTTTGCCATCAGCAAACCTTGGTCATTCTTCCAGTGTACCACTGCACAGTCATCTTTCATAAAATGTTTTACGGTTTGGCCTCCCAGCCATGACAAAGCACGTCTAAAGTGGGGTTCATTCAGCGCCCGCCTTTATTTGTATAGCCGCCAATATTGCAATAATCAAGTTGTAGAAGGTTCATCTGCAAAAGGTGGCCACTTGTCTCACTTATGAGAATTCTGTTGCAAGTTTTTTCTCACCACTGCAATGCATTAACTTGATGGGGCCTAAGTTCTCTTTTCATTTTCTAACTGTAAGATACCTAGTGTTAAATTAGAAACCCTCTCTCAAAACCTTGTCTATGTATATGTTTATGGAACAGAATTTGAGTCTTTTCCCAAAGTGGCCTGTCATGCTTGTCAATATACACTCCTTGCCAGAGCCTAACCTCCACCCTAGAGGTAGTCAAAGTGTCCACCTGGGGCTGTGGCAGTTTTTAAGGCAGAGAACAGTTCTATCCTGGATATCAGGCTCTGAGGGGGGCTTGGATCGATGACTTAGTGCAAGAGAAACTACTAGCCCTGTGTCGCTGATAGATTTACTATTGGAAGGAAATATTGTTGCGGGCCTACCCCAGAAGATTACTAGTGCCCTTGTGTAAAGGATTAGCATTAGATCTGGTTGAATATTTCTCTACACAGTTTTATCACTAAAACAACATGCATGTACGGTTGCGATATAGTGCATTCATATACTCATAAATAGAAACACAGGTTCTCATTGTTTTATCTAGCATTCATGTATATTCATGCTCCTGTAGCGATAATATATGAGCATTACAAATAGTACTGTATAACACTCAGCAGTCCCCAATGTTATCCATAAGTTGTTGAAAGTAGTCCTGACATCCTATTCTTCTCCTATTTACTTATGGAATCTAAAGCCTACAACCAATCAAAAATGTGGATCGCCATCTAAAATATGGCACACATAAAGATATACTCACAGTAGTGCTATCAGGATTACAGGCCACCATTAGACGGGTGATGTGAAACCTATCATTGTAAACCCTTAAAATCAAAAAGGGAAACAAATATCTATCAAAAGTCAAGCGCATATATGGATCCACTTACCCTGGGTAGGAAAACTGAAAGGAGGAGCCAAGGTTCTAAATGCACTTTGCCCAAATTTGCCACACAAAATGGCTCAGTATTTCTCCATATACCAGAGAACACCTAGAAGCTAGGCTAACAAAAATACACCGTTGTCACTACTAACTATCCTAGACCATGTAAAGGACACTGTGGGCCTCATTACGAGGTGGGCGGTAAGGGATTACTGGCACCAGTAAGGGCACCGGTGCCGGTAATCCCTTACCGCCCTACTAGGAGTTCCCTTTGCGGGTCCTTCCTTAACGCCTGGTTTTACCAGGCGTTAAGGACAGGACCCGCAAAGGGATACCGGGGTCAATAACGGTACCACAATTTGTGGTACCATTATTGCCACCTTCCCGTTGAGCCCTATGGGGGCTCAAATGGGAATGGGGAATGGCTCTGGTGAATGGGGAATTACCGGTCCCACCGACCTCGGATGGGACCAGTAAATGCTCCATCCACCAGACCGGAGTCGGAACGATTTTGGAGGCAGCCATGGCGCTAATAGCGCCATGGCTACCTCCAACCTCGTAATGAGGCCCAGTATCTGTTACGCTCACCTGGCTCCCACAGGGGCGTCGGTCGGACCCGGACAGCTGCGGTCTCAACCCACGTGGTGCGTAGCCAGACCAGGGAATCAAGTCCTGCATGGGGGCAGAAAGAGCCAAAGGAGACGCGTTTGGGACATTCTTTGTCAAGTAAGTGCTGAGTGTATGTAACCTCCACACCAAAAGAAATCACCATAAGGTTAGCGAATTGGCTACTTATCTGTATTACACTCACACAACGGATACAAAGGTTTTTACTGGTATTGAGTAAATCTTATATTTGCTTCCATTTTTTATTCACTGTATAGGTGACTACACTGCTACATATGCGTCATGTTGACAGTGTAACCGCCCTCCTAACTCACTGCGTCCTGAAGACGGGTCCTGGGACACTACTGACGAGCCTTTGACTGCAACAGTGCTGCCCTTTGCCCCAGAAACACATCAGATTGTAGACGAACATTATACCATATTTGTGCATAATAGTTATGTGATTCAGTCACACTATTACCGACATCACGCTAAATAACCAATGTTGATAGATTGTAAACATTGTGATGTGAACTACAGCCATAAGTGTGAAGTGTTGTTTTCTCTCCATCTTGTCCATTACGGCTTTCGTAAATGATGAACACTGTATATGGCTTTTTATGTTGTTTTTACTGTTATGTTTGGAGTAAATATTAATTAAAATATGTTTAAGATAACTTTTTTACCGTGGTGGTAGACAGAATTGTGTGAAAATTCCACTGTGAGGATAATTTCTGATAAGTAGCCTTCCCCTTGGGTGTGTTAGAGGTGGGTAGCTAGTGGTTAATGTACTCGCTTGTTTGATGTATCCTTCCTCATATACCACAGCCCCCTTTACAAAAAATTGAGGAATCTTGTGTGCTCACAACATTTGTTTACTCGAGTCACAAAAGGATGCCTCCGGTGGTAAATCAGGTAAGTCTATGGTGGTAAGAATTATATTTGTTTGTTCCCTCGGCTCACTTTGTGGTTTTCTTTTGTCTCCTAGGTGCCGAAGTTCGGCGAAGAAATGATGGAGGCAGCGCCGATCCGAAGGATGATGTGAAGACTGGTGAGTATGGTGCGCCGCTGCAGCTGGAGGTGGGGCACGTGCAGAAATGATGTTCTTTACAGGTCCGGAGACAAGATGGATCCAGAATCAGGCGTGGAATAGAAATAAGTTTGTTTTCTAACCTTGTCCCTTTCTTTCCTCTTTGTTTTAGGAGCTCCGGGTCCGAGGCGGGGTGGCAGAAGACTGGATGCAGGCTGCAGGCACGGTGAGTGTTACGCTGCTGGATGCAGAATAACGCAAAGCGTGTGTTGCTGGTCGGGCGTGGTTTAAATAGCCTCAAAAGTAGTCCCAGGTAAGAAGTCCCTAGATCCACATCCGAGTAAAAAATAGTCCCTGTAGAAAAATAGTCCCTTTCAGACTTCATGTTGGATTGGAGTCATTTGCAGCCTGTTCTGCCTGAGGTAAGTAATCACTATGAGCCTGGCGCTTTAGGCGCCAGGACTGATTCCTACTATGAGCCTGGCACCTAAGGCGCCAGGACTGAACCCAGATATCCCCTAGCCGGGGCTGCTGAGGTTTTACTAAATGTCTAGATGCCTGCTCCCGGGGCTGATGGGCTTGGTCTGGATGCCTGGGGGTAGGCATCATGACAGTATCTCTTTTGCTAGCAGTCTTCCCCAACATTTTCAACAGTGGACATTTAGGACCAGCTTTTGATTTATTGTACAACAAACATCGCCTCTTTAGAGCTACAGCTGGAAGAGAGATCAGGCCTAATTCCAAACGAAGCAGCTCAATGGACACAGACAGCACCACTCACAACACTTTTCTTCGATCACTTTTAGCCAGTTATAATCCTTCATCACTAGGGCACCTTTACCATCCACATGGGGTGGCAGACACATTGCTTGTACAGCATCAATATCCCAGCCAGACTGTATCCAGATGTCTCCACCGTGAACCTGGTAACAAGGGAAGTTAATGATACCGCCTTCCTTCGCTTACCATCTCTAAACTCCTTGTAAACTGCGCTTATTAGTTAGCTCAATGCCAATGTATCTATAGCTGTCAACACAGTCCATTTCCTTCCCTGATATAACCAATTCAGGTTTCCTGAACTTACTTGGTTTTTTTCAAAATTGATGCCCAGTGTATTTATGCTGGCATAGTTATTGAGTTCTTGAAATTTCTTTTTATTCCTGAAAAGGTGTGATCAATGATTACTAGATCATCAGTGTATAATACAGAAGTGATCTTTGAATCTGCTATCCTGGGAGAGCAATTTTGTATTATACTCAGTCTTTGTGGAAGGTCAGAGAGGTAAATGTTGAACAGCAAGGGCGCAAGAACACAACCTTGTTTGACACCCTTAATAGTATCAATGGGTACCGTTATGCCCCCTGCTGCCCACTGTAACCTGTACAATAGTGTCCTCATGCAGACTTCTGACCACCCTCAACAGATTTCTAGGATAGCCGAAATCCTCCATATTGGCCCAAACTCTTTTTTCTGTCGAATATAGTTACGAACATAAAGTCAGAATTTGAATACATTTGCAAAGCTCCAACTCATAGGACTCAAAAGCAGCCTTACCCTGCTGTGGTAAATGTGTTAGAATAGCTTCTGCATTTTCTTACCAAATCAGTCAGGAGTCCTACCCTGATCTGTGGTTCAGTTCTGCCTGATAACTCTGCCCCTGAAGGAATCTCACCAGAAAACACAGAAATATCTGTTGTCATTTCCCTTTGGAGCCTGCTTTTTAGGCTAAAATCATTCCTATCTAAACCCCTCCTCTTTTCCTGCCAGCCAATCCTGATCTGGAAGGGGCATTTATTTAGTTGATCTTTTGACCAACCATACTTTTTCTGCATATCTTAAGATTGATTTTTTGATTAACAAGACTGTGGAAAGGAATGCCATGGTGATTTCATGGCATATAATCGGAGTCTCCTACCACAACACAAATTAGCCTGTAAACAAAACAATAAACCAGCTACATGCTCTTTTTTCAACACCTTAACATAGATTTCTAAGAAAAGACAGTGAACATGTTGTGTACATGACAATTCAATGGTTCCTTCACAGAAACATACATTGTTCGAGTTTAGGGCTACATTCTTTATCAATACTTACATTTCCAAAATGCATGAAAAACCAAATTACACAAGAGGTGCTTTTGGTATGATGGAGAATTTTATTTGAACTTTTTCTTATGACTTTTATAATGAGTGAAGGCCATCAATATACAGCTTATTTGTTATATTAAAACAATATAATTTGCTTTGTGAACATAGGAGCACTGTGTGCATGTGTGTCTGTCTGTCTGTTAGAGAGACATAGAGAGAGAGAGAGAGAGAGAGAGAGAGAGAGAGAGAGAGAGAGAGAGAGAGAGGTTGAACTACTGATAATACAAGCACATTTTCAAATGAATGAACTATGTAACAATACATGTAGGGTGGCGTTACAGAGCTCGTCCAGGAATGGTGGACTCGTCTTGATTTCTGAGCATTGGCTCCCCAAAATCCTGGTTAATTGCTGCTAAGGAGGTGACCAGGTGTGTCTAACCAGTGGAGTTGATGTGCGGAACGTGGCCACGTAGCCTTGAGCGGTTTCCCGATCTGACAGGGCTGCTGTGACATGCTGAACACTTCAGGGACTGGTGAACCATTCTGGAACCCTCTCCGGGTATTCACTCCACCATTACATCTATAGCATATTTTAACACTCACGAATGGTTATGGAGCACATACAAGTACATATATCATTTTTTTTATATCGAATTCAATCTCCTAGTCCACTAACACTGCCCCTAGATAGAAGCACACCCTATCCCTGTAAGGGGGTGTTTTCCCTAGGTTGTTAGTGATGCACCGCCTATCTAACTGGAAAGACAAAGTTAACTATCCCTATAAACACAACCCAATCAATTATGTGGGATATAAAATGTCAAATTTAAACAATATATAGTAGCCCACACTAACAAGGGAGAGATTTGTGGTATAGACTCATCTCATAACACTCTGGAAATTCCAAAGGGATATTTTTATTTCGGTGCAGAGTCCTTTTTATGATCCCAAAAAGCAATATGTACAGTGAACGCATGATAGGGCTAACTATTAACTTAAAGACTGTGCACAGTCACGGTTTAGAAGCTATTTGTTAGAGACTCGCTATACAAGCCCTTCGGCCAGTTTTCATTTATTAGTTAAAAAAAAGTTGCATCCATACCTATTTGCGGATATCAAAACTGGAAAAAGTCGACTGGTTTCGATGACTCCATTTGTTGGGGTCATCATCTTCAGGACCAATCATTTATATTGCCGTGTCAGTCGCTGTGATCAATCAATCAAGATCTGGCAGCCATTCTGTAACCTAGAGGAAAATGTCAATATTTGTTCAACTAGGTGTCATGGAGTGGACACTCATTATATTAAAGGCTACAACTGCCACAAAAAAAGGTTTCACAAGAACCATTGCCATAATTTCGGACATGAACTGTCTGCACACAGGGGTTCTCACCCACCTCACAATAGAGCCTGACAGCATTGCCACATCATGAATTCGTTAAAATAAGATGAGAAATGTATGGAAGTACCTTCAGACCCAAGTGTAGTCTGTGTGGGCTCAAAAGGACCAAGCTTCTCAGAAGCGCAAGCTGCTTTCTCAATAAATGCTCATCTAGCTTTATCAGGGGGCTTACAAAACAATGGGTTAAGTCAAATCCAAATAGCATTTCTCGTTCGCTGTCACTATAGAAGACCTACCAGGTACTGTTGTATACAGTGATCAATGTTTGGAACAGCATTTGAATTGGCTCGAGCAGTCCTCATACACTCACTGGGACAGAGCCTGCTACCGGGTGCAGATGCTTGTGGATGAAGTGGGCCTGGACGGGCAACCTATCGTCATTCCCCAATCCTGTTCGCAGCTACCATACACTTAGTGTTCCCAAAAGCTACCTAGATGTTGCAGTCTCTTGAAACTGCTTACCTTTCCTGAGCATTTTCGATTGATCGCTATGGATTCCTCCTGTGTCCTTCTGACGCGGTGTGTACAAAGGTTACTACGCTACTCTTGCGCTAGTCTTATTATATCATGAATGGGGGCACGGCAGGCCTGGAACTAATGGAACACTCTGTGGGGAGGCCATTTTCAAGCGGTGTGCCATCTAATGCAATCCATGACATTTTATATGCCACATAATAGATTGGGTTGTGTTTACAGGGATAGTTATCCCTCTCTTTCCTGTTAGACAGGAGTTACATACCCAACAACCTAGGGACAGCACCCCCTGACAGGAACAGGGTGTGATTCTATCTAGGTACAGTGTTAGTGGACTCGGAAATTTAATTCGATATTAAAGAATTATATATGCACTTGTATGTGCTCCATAAACGTTCCTGTGTGTTAAAATGCGACATGCTGAACGACACTCCCTGGTGAGTGACAGCCGCTGCAGTGCTCGGCCGTGCTCAGGGAGAGCAGGCCCAAGGAGCGGGCTTGCCAGGCATTAGTGCATGTACCCGCTCAGGGCTGGTGATGGCCCGGTGGCGAGCTGTAGACACCTCTTGAGCCATTGGGGGTGGAGGAAGTGTGCTAGAGCCTGATCACGGGCTGAAGAAAGAAGAGGCCTGGGAGTGAGCCCCTAGGGTTACGTGGCGGAGCGCAGCCCCAGGAGAACAGTGTCTGGGAGTAGAATAGCAGCATATTGACACAGAAGCAGTCTGGAGCCCGCCGATGACACTGGTGGAGCATGGCGGGCCGGAGTGAGAGCCTTGGCCTGATGGAGGCGATCTGGTGCACGGTGGGTATGCTGAGAACCCCGTGGCCTTCAGCTGTTTGGGAGGCCTCACCGGGCCTTGCAACTCACCTTATGGTGTGGAGGGGGACAGCCTTGCAGAGAAGTAAATCCTGAAGGGGCATAGTGTGCGGAGCGGCAGACCGGGGAGAGCAAAGACCTGCCGCCCCACCCGTGACAATCTGTCGGTGCTACTGTGATTGTACCTGCGGTGCCGGAGGGTGGCCTGGCTGAGCTTGCCCGGAGTGACTGACTTTTGGGGGGGGTGTGGAGACTGGGGCCCTGGATTCTCTGACAGCACCGGCCTGGTCACAGTGGTGAGGTGCCCAACTTGGTCTGGTGCTTGTTGAATACGGCCGACACGTTCTCTTTTTTCCATCCACATTCCACGCGACCTCACTGGACCATAGTGCCCCTGAAGAATTTCTGTTAACCAAGATTTGCACAGAAAGAAACATGTCGGGTCGGGGAATGTACTGTTATTTGTAAACAGTTTTTAATAGATATCAGTCTGAGTCAGATTAGACCATATAAACAAGAGACTGGCTCAGCTGTGTTAAACTCACTGTTCATATTAATAATGGACTAGAAATTGTACAGTTGTGTTTTAGTATGTTTGTTTTTATTGATGAAATATGTTGTGACAATTGAGTGATTTGATGAATTGTTTGAGTATGAATGTAGTATGGTTGATGTGTGGTCTGTTGTGGTTTTAGATGGGAATGTTGTATCTTATCAGTCCAACTATGAAATGTATGGATTGATTAACGAATTTATTGATACTTATATTGATGTATGTTTTTATAATTATAAGATCAGTTTTTTATAATGATTTGTTCCATATATGTTAATAAAAAATATTGAATTGTGTTTGAGCGTCTACTGTGTTGAATTTAATTTGTTTCAGCTCAGGGTTTGGTTTTTTGAAAGACGCGCTTGTCCATAGACATTGTTTTTTTGTTTTTTGTATCGTGAAGCTATTATGATCATGTAGACAGGTGTACTACACTGGGACTCACCACATAAACACAACAGTACTCTGACCTTCAATGTTAATCTTTTCTATGTTCTATCCAGGCCAGGTCACAGTACTCAGATATTCCTGGTATCCCCTGTTACTCTTGTGTTTTGGCGTTTTCGCACGGCTGTTGTCTGTGGGATTTTTCTTCTCTTTTCTTTCCTCTAAATTGGGGTATATCACTATCACTTTGTGCTTCGTTAGATTTTGTGGACATTCCAGATCCACTATTTGACCTGTTGTATGTCACAGTGCTGATAAGTTCCAGCACACCATGGCGGCCGATAAAACTTGTAGCTACGATGATAAATATGTGGCGAATTATTGGCCAAATCCTCATTATTTTCCAACGATGGAGAAAGTTCTCCTTTGACCAACATCAGGAATTGGGATGAGCTTTTCCAACTCCGCAAGAGATTCATCCGCACAGACCTCCATGGTACTATTATGTTGGAATATTTGCGCAGTGGCGTCTTACCACAAGGTCTAGTGGTGAGGAATGAGCCGCGATTATTCCTGGATAACAACGAATTCATCATTAGGTGGAGTTATATTGCGAATAAGTGCGGATGGGATTGGTTAATTCTAATAATTGACACTGCAAAGGAGATGTCAGTTAAACAACTAGAAGAGTTAACCAAATTAGAAGAGGCCATCAAAAAACTTGTGCCATTGGAAGTATACACTAAGAGGTTGGACGAGATCATTCGTGAAATGAATGATTTTAAAGAATCAACGGTACGAGATCGCATTAGACGGCTTAAAACAGACATTACAGATTTCATACATGAGAAAGCTTTTCGTTATACCCAAGAGGGGTACATGCCCGATCAACATTTTGATGGGATACCCAGATCACAACAACAGCAAAAATACGCAAGGTTTACCAACACCTCGTTTAGTTCACACAGCTCGGATGAAGATACATTTGCCCGTGGAGCTGGTGGTAGACAACAGAGACGTGGTAACAGTCGTTGGCGTGGGAATTCTAATAGACGCAGGTCTCAGAACACTCGCCCATTTCCAAGAGGGAGAGGACTTTCTGTCGGTTTTTTAGATCAGGACCTACAAAACTGGGATTACGAACCACCAGTGACAAGGAGCAACAAAGCTTATTAATCAATTTGTCATCGTACAGACCCACACCAGTTGAGATATCAGTCCTGGAAAAAGGTTTTGGGTTTGTTCCAACGATTGCCTACGACCGATTTGTCTCGAGAGTTGAAATAGAGGAATTATTCAGGAAAATACATCTGAAACAGTTTTTTCATGAGAATCCATTTGAGGATGAAGAAAGGAATAGTGGTTTGCATAACTGATCCTCTTTTTGCCCACCTACCACGAGCCACAGCCCACAGTCTGTGGTATTTGAGAGAAGGGTCTGGCTGATTTGGAAGCTTTGGAACGTACACAGTCTCCGTACGCCTTCCAGAATTGTTCGACGGCACAGAAAAAAGCCTTTGATTCCCTCAAAAATAACAAAACCATAGTGATACGAAGTGCCGATAAGGGTGGTGCGATAGTGTTACTGAATCGTCAAGATTATGTTACAGAATGTTTACGACAGCTTTCAGATACCACCTTTTATAAACCTGTCGAACAAGATCCCACGGGTCGTTTGATGAACCTTATCGCCCATAAAGATGAAAAAGCAAAAGACAGACACTGGATAACTCTGAAGGAAGCCGAGTATCTAGTTAAGAAGGACCCTAGCGTTCTCTTGTTTTATATTCTGCCTAAAATTCACAAGACACTATCTAACCCCCCGGGGAGACCGATAGTGTCAGGCATGAATACAGTGTTGGAAACATTAGCGAAATTCGCAGACTCCTTTTTAAAAGGGTTTGTCAGTAAAATGACGTCCTATGTTCAAGATTCTATGGCAGTGATCAAGCTAATTGAGAATCTACATTTCAATCCACACGAGGATATCCTTGTCACCATGGATATTGTTTCTT
The DNA here is from genome assembly GCF_040938575.1 of Ambystoma mexicanum. Taxonomy (NCBI): domain Eukaryota; kingdom Metazoa; phylum Chordata; class Amphibia; order Caudata; family Ambystomatidae; genus Ambystoma; species Ambystoma mexicanum. The sequence continues at coordinate 381,933,539 of NC_090933.1, forward strand.
TATACACAAAACTTCCTCAGTCGTCCACACTAGATGTAATTGAAGAGTTGTTACTAACTAAACGCATCTCCGGTATGACACCAAATTCGTTTATCTTATGGTGTACGGAGCTGGCCCTTACTGAAAATTATTTTCAATTTGATGGCCGCTTTTATCAACAGGTCCATGGTACTGCCATGGGGTCAGCCGTGGCACCTTCCCTGGCTAATCTTTATGTGGACTACATGGAACACATGAGTGTTTATAGTGAACAGAACATTTTCAGAGAACATATCTCGTTGTGGCGTAGGTACGTTGATGATGTGCTGTTAATCTGGCATGGTGACGAAACAACTCTATCGGCCTTTTTTCAATGGTTAAACGGGATTAATCCTTTTCTGAAGTTCACTATGAATTTTCATAAGGAACAGATAGATTTTTTGGATTTAACCATCTTTTCCAATCCCTTCACTAATCTATTGGGATTGAAACCATTCCACAAAACCACTGATAGGAACTCTCTTCTCAGATATGACAGTTTTCACCCCAAAGCCCTAAGGGAGAATTTACCGTTTGGGCAGTTTCTGCGACTCAAACGGAACAGCAGCGAGAAAGAGAGGCTTGAGTCGGAAGCCTCCATTTTGAGTCACAACTTGATCCAGCGAGGATATCCTAATAAGATTGTCAAGGGATCGCTTAAGAGAGCCTCCAATAACCATTGGGAGGCCTTGCTTGAATATAGACCTAAATCTAGTTCTTCCAAATCGGATCCACTGGTCTTTGTTAGTACCTTTAATCATCTTTCCAACCATGTGGTCAAGATTGTCAAGAAACATTGGCATCTTTTAGCACAAGCTAAGATACCCGTGTTTACTCCACGGTGTGCTTTGAAAAGGGGTCGTAATGTCAAGGAAATGGTGTGCAGGAATGACATTAGCAATAAGTCTGATAAACAAACCACCATCACCCAACAGTGGGGGTTACCAAAATTGAGAGGACATGCCCCTTGTGGCATGTGTGTCTGCTGTCCACTCACTAAACGAACCACTGAGGTTGATATTGGGCTCCCTAGTCCTTGGGAGCAAAGAGGGTTCTCGAATTGTAATTCGAGCTTTGTTATATATGCGATTTGGTGTCCCTGCCATAAAATGTATATCGGGAAAACAGAACGGAAAATTAAAGTCTGTATCAGTGAACATAAAAGTTGTATCAGATTAAGGAATTTAACAGCACCCATGGTTGGGCATTTTATAATGCGAATTTTCATAAGGAACAGATAGATTTTTTGGATTTAACCATCTTTTCCAATCCCTTCACTAATCTATTGGGATTGAAACCATTCCAAAAAACCACTGATAGGAACTCTCTTCTCAGATATGACAGTTTTCACCCCAAGGCCTTAAGGGATAATTTACCATTTGGGCAGTTTCTGCGACTCAAACGGAACAGCAGCGAGAAAGAGAGGGTGAGTCAGAAGCCTCCATTTTGAGTCACAACTTGATCCAGCGAGGATATCCTAATAAGATTGTCAAGAGATCGCTTAAGAGAGCCTCCAATAACCATCGGGAGGCCTTGCTTGAATATAGACCTAAATCTAGTTCTTCCAAATCGGATCCACTGGTCTTTGTTAGTACCTTTAATCATCTTTCCAACCATGTGGTCAAGATTGTCAAGAAACATCGGAATCTTTTAGCACAAGCTAAGATACCCATGGCTACTCCACGGTGTGCTTTCAAAAGGGGACGTAATGTCAAGGAAATGGTGTGCAGGAATGACATTAGCAATAAGTCTGATAAACAAACCACCATCACCCAACAGTGGGGGTTACCAAAATTGAGAGGACATGCCCCTTGTGGCATGTGTGTCTGCTCTCCACTCACTAAACGAATCACTGAGGTTGATATTGGGCTCCCTAGACCTTGGGAGCAAAGAGGGTTCTCGAATTGTAATTTGAGCTTTGTTATATATGCGATTTGGTGTCCCTGCCATAAAATTTATATCGGGAAAACAGAACGGAAAATTAAAGTCCGTATCAGTGAACAGTGAAGTTGTATCAGATTAAGGAATTTAACAGCACCCATGGTTGGGCATTTTATAATGCAGAATCATGGTTGTGTTGATTTAAGATGGACAATACTCAAGAAGATTGTGGTCACCAATAACATTTCTGTGGACAAACAAACTCTATCCAGGGAGGAGACTAAACTTATTTTTCTGAGTAAAAGCCATTTGGTTGGCTTAAATGAGGCATGAGATTGGAATTTTTAGCCTGTGGTGTTTCTCACTGGAAACCATCTTGTGATGAGAGCCTTTATCGCGAGAAATAGGTTGGACATATAGCGTGTTTTCAGCTGATGTCTGAGATATTCTTTCCTTAAAATGGCCAGGTCGATGGCATGACACATACTTCATCCCTTGAATAACTATGTGTCTGGGGAGTTCTGTCCCTATTGTATTGACGTGCCAGCATTCGTGTGTTAGCGTTTTCGCAGGGTTACGCTGACTTTGATGGAGTGACTCGTGTGATCCATTATAATAATTCTTTTGATTAAACACAACAGGCTTTACTTACTTTAAACCCTGATAGGAAGTTGATAACAATGTGTTTCATTATTAAGGAGGGTTGTTGTGTCCGCACTGAGATTGAGGGGCGGGTATTCTAATGGCACCTGATGTCACGTGCTTGCTACGTGATTACGCGAGCACGTATATTACCCGGAAGCGTTGAGCCTGACCTTTGGACATGCCGGCTGATTTAATTTTCATGGCTTCCAACATTGCACGCTTGAGAGTGACGCAGGTAAGATGGTCTTTGGCTTTGGCTCTCGTTCACGTTGTTGATGGCATTGGGGGGATACCGGTAGAATTATACTGTGGTCTTGTTACCAGTTTGTGTTCCCCTTTTACGATGTTAACGACAGTAGGGGATACTTGCATCTTTATCCCCCGCATTGAACACTAGTTTGCGAGTTTGTATTGTCTTTTATTCATGCCCGGGTGGGGACGGATTACCGATTTTCGATTCCACGAGTTGCGTTATTTTGAATAACGCATGGTGCACCTTCTAATGTATGGATGCCTTGTGTAAATGAATTGATCACTTTACAGTGGTTATTCGGTCCATTGATTTGTCTGCGTTACTTCTCTCTCTCTCCCCTATAGTAATGTTAAACATCACGGTTACGACTAATACAGATGACGTTTCTGTTGCTGTCCCATGGGAAGACACCTGCTAGGATGCAGTTATTACATGTGCACATGCCGGATAGTGACAGACGTTTGTAATGAAGGTAAGCCTGGGTGACTTATGCATGTTCTTGCGTTATCGTTCTATACCGTGTGTTGTCACCATGAGTGGAGAATTTCTATAGAGGCTTCTCTCCAAGACATCATGTGTCTGTGTGGAAGAATAGAGGCTTTTTTGCCTTATAGTTCGGTAACGGTTGGTAACTGGTTATGTTCTGCCTTTATATTTATTTTTATAGGTGGGCTATAAGTTGCCGTGACGCATATACAGAGTCTACGAGATTGGGCTCCTCTATTTAATTAGGTGCTGAGCGCCGTTTGTTCTCTGGCTATTGTGTACTACTAGAGCTGGTATACACCAACGCTATCAATCGACAAAGTTATAGAAGATCGATCGTGAGTGTTTGGTCTGAATGACCCTATTTATAGCTCTTCTCTTTTTTTCCTATGCATGGTACACAATTGGGTCATGTTAGGTTCTACTTCATTTAGAAGTACAACCCTAGTGATTCTGGAAATCTCAAAGTGTCACAAGGTGCTGGTGATGGTGGTAATATTTTAGACATACCAATTTATATGGTATTTCTATCATGGCTCTGGACCACGGTTCACATGTTTTCCCTAGTGATAGAGGCAGATGGAGGGTATTGATAACCCCTTTTTTCTACACCCCGTTCATTCATGGTACGGTGGTAGTAATGATCAATCTAGAAACTTAAGCATCTAGCCCGATTGATGTTGTGTTTTTATGTTTATATTTAGGTGAGCCCTGCTGGTGCAGTATACACGTTCTCTTTTTTCCATCCACATTCCACGCGACCTCGCTGGACCATAGTGCCCCTGAAGAATTTCTGTTAACCAAGATTTGCACAAAAAGAAACATGTCGGGTCGGGGAATGTACTGTTATTTGTAAACAGTTTTTAATAGATATCAGTCTGAGTCAGATTAGACCATATAAACAAGAGACTGGCTCAGCTGTGTTAAACTCACGGTTCATATTAATAATGGACTAGAAATTGTACAGTTGTGTTTTAGTATGTTTGTTTTTATTGATGAAATATGTTGTGACAATTGAGTGATTTGATGAATTGTTTGAGTCTGAATGTAGCATGGTTGATGTGTGGTCTGTTGTGGTTTTAGATGGGAATATTGTATCTTATCAGTCCAACTATGAAATGTATGGATTGATTAACGAATTTATTGATACTTATATTGATGTATGTTTTTATAATTATAAGATCAGTTTTTTTATAATGATTTGTTCCATATATGTTAATAAAAAATATTGAATTGTGTTTGAGCGTCTACTGGGTTGAATTTAATTTGTTTCAGCTCAGGATTTGGTTTTTTGAAAGACGCGCTTGTCCATAGACATTGTTTTTTTGTTTTTTGTATCGTGAAGCTATTATGATCATGTAGACAGGTGTACTACACTGGGACTCACCACATAAACACAACAGTACTCTGACCTTCAATGTTAATCTTTTCTATGTTCTATCCAGGCCAGGTCACAGTACTCAGATATTCCTGGTATCCCCTATTACTCTTGTGTTTTGGCGTTGTGGAGGGGACCTGGTGCATTGAGGGGAAGATGAGGAGAGACACTGCAGAGCCCCGAGTGGAGGCATGGTCCTGTTAGATTGGACTTCACCTATTGGAATTGTGGCTCACAGTGAGGACGTAGCAGCAAGTAGGCCAGAGCCAGTGTTCGCCGCCTTCTGGTAGCGACTGACTGACGACTGTCTTGTGCCTTGTGTCTCTATCCTCTCTTCTGCAAAAACAGACAAGCTGCAAAGTAAGCTCATGTTTTAGGGGGGCTTCTCTTCCAAGGCCCCCGGCCCAGTCCCAGGTGGCGGAGCCAGATTCCATGGAGTCAGTCCCCAGAGGGGCTGACCCTTTGCCGGAGCTGGATATCAAGGAGATTCTGCTAAAGGCGGGCATTGGTAGCCTGGACTTTAAGCTAGATTCACTTTTCTCTAAAGTCGACCTGCTGCAGTACCGGTTGGACAAGCACAGCAACTGGCTGGACCAGGTGGAGCACAGGGTATCAGGTCTGCAGGATGGGTCAACATTGCTTGTGGCCAGGGTGTCGGCTCTGGAGGTGCAGATCAAATCGGTGTCTGCGAAGAATGAGAATTCGGAGGACAGGGCCTGCAGGAACAATATCCGTCTGGTTGGGATCCGGGAGCACCAGGGACAGAGCAGGATGGATGAGTTTGTTGAAGCTTTCTGCAAGGAAGTCTTTGGAGAAACAGAGGTCTCCACCCTGTTTGTGATAGAGAGAGCATGTTGGATCCCGACGGTGCAACCAACACGCGGGACAGCCCCCCGTCCCATCCTAGCCATCTTTTGAATTACAGAGACCGGGATGTGATCCTTTGTTTGGCTAGGCAGAAGTGGGAGCTCCAATATGATGGTGAGAAATGACAGATGTTCCCAGACTTTTCAGCGGCAGTGCAAGCGTTGAGAAGGTCATTCACAGGGGTTAAATGTGGTCTCAGAGATAACAACAGTCCATACTCTATGTTGTTCCCTGCAAAACCTCTCATTCAGCATGATGGAAGAACACAATTTATTATGTCCCTGGAGGCTGCCAGATCCTTCCTGGGTGGGATCGGTAAACCACATCGTCCTAGCAACAAAAGACTCCGGAATGGGGCCAGAAATCACTGCCGGGAAGGCAGGGAAGATTCCTGAGGAAAGGCAATGGCCCGAGAGAGAACTGGGGGGGTGGGCAGCTCTGATGTCTAACAGCTGACTATGAGACACTGGCACCTCTTGCTGAGGGCCGGATCTGCCTTGAGAATATCTTATAACTGCCTGTAGGTGTTTAAGGCGGCACTTGCCTGGATGGCCACTCGTGCCCCGAGCTCAGCATTGTACACTTTGGGTGGTTGGATGAGTAAGGGTGGGTTTTTTGGGTGGGTTGGGGGTTGCCAGAGGGTTTGGGGGTACAGGGAACAGGGTTGGGCTGGGAGGGATTCTAGGGGTGAGTGGGTAGAGGGGGCATGTGGGGATGCAACAGGAGGGGGGGTTTGTTCTATTACATTTGTTTGGAGTCTGACCCTATACCTGCCAGGCCACCGGTTAATATTACTCTGCAATGGTCATGCAATCGATCTGGTGGTGCTGGGCTCCATCAGAATGGTGTTATTGAGCAAGAATGGCCTTCCGGGTAGGCAAATGGAATATTAGGGGGGAATCATCCCTCCAAATGCAGGAAGGTGGTACAATATCTACAGGGACACCAGGTGGAGGTGGCCTTTCTTCAGGAGACCCACTTGACCCCTTCCTCAGGACACAGGTGAGGTCCCCATTGGGGCCGCCACCAATACTTTTCGCCATATTCATCCTATGCAAGGGGGGTGGCTATCCTGATAGTCAAGGGACTTAAATGTCACCTGGTCTCGGTGGTGAGGGTTGATGAGGGAAAGTTCTGCCAGTCTGTGGCATCCTGGAGGGGGTGATGGTAGCATTGGTGAACTTGTACAGGCCGAAAGTGGGCAACAGTAATGCCTTTGATTGGGTGATGGTTCAGTTGGTGGGATGTCTGGATGTCAGGATGCCACCATTGTTTGGGCAGGAGGTCTCAACACATTAATGGACCCTCTGTTGAAGAGGTCTGTGGCTGGCCAAGGCTTTGTGTCTCTTAAGCGAGTTTTCAAGTACAGGAGATATGCAAGACATATGACCTTGTGGTTGGCTGGCAGAGGCAGCATGGAGATGCATGCAAATATACTTTTCACTCCTGGGTTCATGGGTCCAGCTCGAGGCTAGATTACCTTCTGGTGTCCCGGGCTGGGGGTTTCATTTGGGGTAACAGCTGGATTCTCCGCCAGACCTTGTCGGACCGCTCACCTGTGATCCTCGAATACAGAAGGGGCGGGGTGGGGGGAGCTCACTCTTGGTGCTTTAAGCCTCACATGCTGGAGGATGTGGTGTTCTGTCAGGAGTTGTGGGATGAGAGCAAGGCCTATTTTCAACATAATGAGGGCTCGGTCTCCTCGCAGGATGTGCTCTGGGAGTCTTTAAAGTGCTATATCAGAAGGGTGTGCATGGCCAAGGAGGACAGGATCCTCAGGCTAATCATAGGTGACCTTGCAGCAGGTGAGGGTCATTTAAAGAGACTGGAGGGTGAATATGTGACCTTGGGGGTCCCAAGACACGGGGGGAGCTCCAAAGGGATCTGGATGGGTTCAGGGTGAATGCTTACTGGGAAATTCCATTTCTGGGCAAGAGACATCAGGTGCATCAGTATGGGGAGGGGCAGAAGTGTGGGGCTCTGTTGGTGTGGATGTTGACGGCCAATTGGCGATCCCCGCAGGTGGAGTGCTTCAGGGACCCCCAAGGTAGGCCCCTGTACGTGGAGGATGATATAGCAGATTAATTCTGTGCTTTCTATGGTTGCCTGTATGGTTCTAGGTACTCACAGGTGTCTGCAGCATTATTTAGAGGAGGTGGAAATGTATTGGTTGGAGCCCCAATTCTGCAAGGCACTTAGACAGGGGATCTTGTTAGAGGAAGTTATGGCAGTGATAAAGGAGCTCCCGGGATCTAAGTCTCCCTCCCTACGTGAGGCAAATATTGTACTCCTGCACAAGAAGGGGAAATCGCCAGAGGACTGCGTATCATATCGGCCGATCGCCTTAATTAATGTAGACAACAAGATATTCGCTAAGGTTGTCGCTAATAGGCTGCTTCCCTTGATGCTGGGCCTGATGCTGGTGGATCAGGCTGGGTGTGTCCCCGGGAAGAGCACAACATATGGGTTGTGTCGATTTTTGGGGTCCTGGCGGCACTTGAGCAGGAATCGCAGGCAGCAGCAGTTTTCTTAGATGCTGAATAGGCATTCGACTCTGCCTAATGGCCTTATTTATTCGCAGTCCTCCAGAAGCTTGGACTTGGCGCCCACTTTATAGCACTGGTATCTCTTCTATATGTCAACCCAAAAGCGCGGATCGTGGTAGGGCGGGCAGGATCTGAAAGCTTCAACATAGGAAGGGATACGTGGCAAGGCTGTCCGCTTTCCCCTCTTCTATATGCGCTCACAATGGAGCCTCTGGCTACGATTCTGAGAGAGGAACACATTCAGCGGGGGCTGAGGCTGGGGCAGCATAGGCTGATTATTTCTTTATATGCGGATGATGTGGCAACCCAGCACGCAATCTGAACCCAGTGATGTGGGAGGTGCTCCGGTTTGCAGGGTTTTCTGGTTTGAGGATTAATCATGGTAAATCGGTAGTCTTTCCCCTCACAGATGGGACAAGAGCTTTCGGGAATGAGTTCAGCTTCATGTGGGAGTCTTCCGCGATCCAGTACATAGCCACAAAAAGTTGTTTCGAGATAACTATGGGGGAACGGTTGGGTTTCTCCTGGAGGCAGTGGCGAGATGGCGGACGCCCCCGCTCACATTGTTGGGCCGAATCTCGATTTTAAAAATGATCGTACTTCCCAAACCTCTATACCTTTTCCTCAAAGTCCCCTTGTTTTTATCTGGCAGCTTTTTTCTAAGGCTACAGGGGCTCATACTTGATCTGCTGTGGTCTGGGAGACGGGAGAGGGTGAACAAAGAAAAAGTGTCTAAAGCTTAAGACACTCCTGTCCCCTGCACACCATTAAAGCTGATACACAATCAGTCAAATCTTTACAAATTTTTACTTCGAAAATGATGAGTATATACAGATGTAAACACATTCACAAAATCAATTCAATCCAGAGACTTCTGGTTAGCATTTAAATTAAAAAAAAATGATCTAAAAAAATTCAAAAAGGCCATCATAGGACAGAGAAATATACAATTACACTCTTCTTGTAGTAAACTGAAAAAAGGTATCCAAACACAATATTCTTGTGATGAACTGAAAGGCTCTACGCGTTTCGGGGAACACCCCCTTCTTCAGGAGCAAAATGATCTGTAATAACATACATTAAAAGATCATCAGTTTCAAATTTACAACATATCCTTTGCAAACAACATAGAGAAAATCTGACAATTTTGAATGGAATAATGCACATTCTAGGCTGTACATAATCACCCACATCGATTTTAAGAGAATCTATATAAACAAAGTAGGAAGATACAAATTGTGTCCATTAGGCATGCAACAGATGTGGCTCCAAAAAAGAATATAACTGTACTAAGAATGAACACTTAAATAAGAAAAATATACGGAAACAAAGTATACCTGATCAAATAAAGAAAAAGTAAGCAAAGCTGGGTTCACAAAAGTCGTCTGACACTCGAAGGTTGTGTCGATGTTCCTCAAGGGAAAAGGGCTCGTGTGTAGGTAGGTAAATGGTAAGATGAATCCAAGTATGGTATATACCCTGCTGAATGCACAGAATGTATATATAAGATAATAATCAAACACTATCCCCGAACCAAAGAAAGGTACAGCTATTCCGGATTAAATGTAGTGCTTACCCAAATGTTTAGTGAACAGTCTGTCCCGCAATGCGCGTTTAACTGACAGAGGACTATCACCCTGGAAGTATCCAAAAATGTACAGTCTACATACATATGTATCCAACTTCAATGTGGAAAGGGTTCACCACGGATGTTATGGACCACTGAAAGAAAAAATCAAGGAAAGGCTATGCAGTCTTAGATGTATAGAACCCTCTGCAGGGTCAAAAATGTCAATTCAATCATTCAGGCAAAATTCAAAGTTATCTCCCCCTCATTATCTAAGGGATACAAACATCATGGTACACCCACTCAAAGGGCAAAGCATAAGCCTTAACTCGGTTTTAAATAGTTCAAACCAACATGCAAATATAGATAAAACTTTCATACATCCAGTGTCTGCTTTAAAAAAATCAAGAAAGTACCAAAGTACCCCATCTATTCCTTTTGACTCACCTTAACATAAACATCACTGATTCCAGGACTCGCCACTACCTGTATGGCATAGCGTTTCCTGGAATCAGTCTCCTTTTAACTTCCGTTTTATGTCATGTGACCAATTCACGTGATCAAGTGCTGAAATCGGCATGAAGCGACGACATGAAAAATGAAGTCACCATATTACACCATGTTACACCCACCTGGTTCCCACAGTGGCGTCGATCGGGCCCGGACAGCTGCGGTCTCCACCAACATGATGCGTAGTGAAGAGATGACAGTCTGGACTGGCCCGCCTAATCTTGTCTGCTGGGCTCGTAGAAGTATTCTCCTGCAAGTGCAGAAAGGGATTTAGCCACCCGTGGACTTTAGTGATGGCCCCTCAACAGTTCTCGTTCTCCCCACTAATCACCTCCCATATCCCCTTTTGGTAACCTCACCTTATGTTTTTAAATGATGAGCTCTCCATCCTGCCTGGCATGCAGGGGCGCATAGATGCTAGTTACTTCACTGGGTTGAAGGTGCTGGAGGAGTTCCGGAGGAATATTGACTCCAGTGTCTATAAAGTTTAAAGAGTTCAATATGTCCGATGTTCACTCTTGTTCCATTCCCTCGTTAGTTTGCAGCTGGGTCCAAAATAATATTGCCTGGAGGCAGCTGATGGCGTTCAGGTAAGAGTCTGTACTACCAAACACTGTCCGGTAAAAGTTGCATGAATTTAACTTGCTGTGTTCTCTCCCTTTATAGGTGCGGCATAGGAAGATGCAGCGAATTAAAGAATAATACCTCAGGAAAGTCTGTGGTGGCAAAGAGATTGTCTTTGTCGGTTTTCTCAGCTCACCTTGTTATTCCTTTTGTTTTCCCCCCAGGTGCTGGGTTTCGACGAAGAAAATGATGGAGGCAGCAGCGAGTCGAAAGATGCAGTGGACTGGTGAGTATAACGCGGCGCTGCTGCTGGTGAAGCGACGCGTGCTGAAATAATGTCCTTTCCAGGCTCAGAGATGTGCTGGGTCCGGAATCAGGTAAGGAATCAAATAATGTCCGTGATCTAACCTCTTCTCCTTTCTTTTCCTTTTGTCTAGGAGCTCCGGATTCGAGGCGGGCGTGGCAGAACACTGGATGCTGACTTGCAGACATGGTGAGCGTCACCCTGCTGGATGCAGAATAACGCAAAGCATGGGCTGCTGTTCGGGCGTGGTTTTAATAGCCTGCAAAGTAGTCCCAGGTAAGAAGTTCCCCAGAACCACACCCGAGTGAAAAATAGTCCCTGTAATAAAATAGTCCCATCCAGGCCTCACGTTGGCTTGGACTCATTTGCAGCATGGTCTGCATAAGTTAAGTAAAGTCTATGAGCCTGGCGCCTATGGCCTATGGCCTATAGCCTATGGCGCCAGGACTTATTTCTATGATGAGTCTGGCGCCTAAGGCGCCAGGACTGAATCCAAACAGCCCCCAGCTGGGGCTGTTGGGGTTTTAATGAGTATCTGGATGCCTGTTCCCGGGGCTGATGGACTCGATCCGGATGCCCGGGGGTAGGCATCATGACAGCACTCCCCACCAAGGCCCCTCTCAAAGTTGTTCTTCCCCTTGGCCCTGGCTTGTCTGGGAAGTCCGATGGAATTTTTTCACCTATCAAGGAGCATGAACGTGGTCACTAGGTTCCCATGACCTTTCTTGTGGTCCGTAACCCTTCCAGTCTATTAAATAAAAAAGTCTTGATTTAACCATTTTAGAGTCCAGGATGTTTTTTACCTCGAATTCAGGTTCTCCATCTATTAGGATGGGGTCAGGTGGTTTGGTTAATCTTGTCCCGGGTTGAACTGGTTTTAGAAGTGAAACATGAAAGACAGGATGAATCCGCATATTAGAGGGTAATTCTAATTTGACTGCCACCGGATTGATAATGGCCTTAATGGTGTAAGGTCCCAAATATCTAGGATTAAAAGTCTGAGTTCCTTTCAGAGGTATATGTCTTGTAGCTAGCCAAACCTAGTCTCTGATTCGATATGGTGGGGTCAGACTTCTACGTTGATCAGCATTCTTCTTGTATTTCTCTTTTGCTTGTTTCAAATGTTTTGTTGGCTCTTTAAAGGCTTGTGTAATAGTAGAATGCAGATGAGTTACCGCTGGCATTTCTAAATGCTGGGGCGAATCGAGTTCTGAGGTTCAAGGATGATGTCCATATATGGTATAAAAGGGGCTTTGTCCGGTTCCTGAATGTACAGAGTTATTGTATGCGTATTCAGAAATCCATAAAATGTCCTTCCAATTACTTTCGGTTTGGTGGAGCATACAACGTAGGTATTGTTCAAGAGTCTGGTTGGTTCTCTCCGTCTGACCATCGGTTTGGGGATGGTGACTGGTTGATAACCTTACGTCGATTTGTGCCAATTGACAACACTTCTGCCAAAATTGCGAAATGAACTGACTACCTCGGTCAGAGATCAATACGGAAGGAAATCCATGTATTCGAACAATATTTTCGAGAAATTTCTTGGCCAAGATTGAAGCAGAAGGTAATCCTTTTGAAGGAATAAAGTGGGCCATCTTGGAAAAAAGATCCACAATAACTAGAATGGTGTTGAATCCATTACATGGCGGTAGATCTGTAATAAAGTCTAAAGACAAAGTGTGCCATGGTGTGGGTGGAATATCTAAAGGTTGTAAAAGACCAGATGGTTTCTTCTTTTGACTTTTGTTCTGGGCGCAGATGCCGCAAGACAGTACAAATGACTTTACATCTTTTCGCCAGGTGGGCCACCAGAATTGTCTTTTAATTTTATCTTCAGTTTTTGCAATACCTGGGTGCCCTTCCATCAGAGCTTCATGGTAATTGGAGATGACTTGTTCTTGTAGTTCCTTGTGTGGTAGAAATAGACGCCCTTGATAGTAAGGTAGGTCATTGACAACTGAATAATCTTGGCCCTTTTTAACCCAATCCGGCAGGGCTGCTGAATCGAAAAGTTGTTGGATCTTTAAATGAATATCTTCTAAGGTCTGTAGAGTAGTTATCCCAAGAATTCTTTGTTCAGGAATTATAGGCACTGGTTACGGGTTCGAATATGCTTCTCCCATCCCGATTCGGGATAAAGCGTCTGCCTTACCATTTTTACAACCTGGTCGGTAAGTGATCACAAATTGAATTCGGCAAGGAATAAGGCCCATCGAAGTTGACGCGATGATTGGGCCTTGGCTGTTTTTAAATACTGCAAGTTCCTGTGATCGGTGATTACAGTAATGGTATGCCTGGCACCGAGAAGATATTGCCGCCAAGCCTTGAAGGCGGATTTGATGACTAACAACTCTTTATCGGTAACCGCATAGTTTAATTTGGGGGCCGAGACTTTTCTGGACCAAAATGCTACTGGATGAAGTTGACCGGTTTATGGATCCTTCTGGGACAGGACAGCCCCCATGGCTAAACTGGATGCATCGGTTTCAACTATGTATGGGAGCTCGGGGCGTGGATGCTTTAAGACAGGTGCCGGCGTGAATTTCAATTTCAGTTCTTGGAAGGCTTTTTCAGCCTCTTCGGTCCACTAGAAGCGTTTGTTTTTTCGCAAAAGTGCTGTGATGGGGTGTACAACATATGAGAATTCAGGAATAAATCTGCGGTAGAAATTAGCAAATCCAAGCATGCTTTGCACACCTTTAACTGAACTGGGTGATGGCCACTTGAGAATTGCGTCCACCATTCGAGAGTCCATTCGTACTCCTTTTGGAGTCAGGATAAATCCAAGGAATTCAACTTCTGTAGCATGAAAAACACATTTTTCCAATTTTGCACATAACTTGTACTGGCATAGTTTCTCAAGGACTGCACGAACGTGCTTAACATGGTCTGATTCTGAGGAGGAGTACACTAGAATATCGTCTATGTATACAACAACACAGACGTCAATGAGTTCACGAAGGACATTGTTCATAAAATACTGGAAGGCTGCTGGTGCATTGCACAACCCGAAGGGCATCACCTGATATTCGAATAATCCGTACTTGGTGCGAAAAGCATTCTTTCATTCGTCGCCCTTCTTTACATGTACCAGATGATATGCCCCTCGAGTTCTAGTTTAGTGTAGATGCAAGCATCCTTTACTTGGTCTAGTAGTTCGGGGATCAGAGGCAATGGATATCGGTTCTTCACCGTGATCTGGATTAATGCGTGGTAGTCTATGCACGTTCTGAGGTCACTTTCCTTTTTGGGCTTGAAGAATAAAGCTGAAGATGCAGGGGACTTAGATGGACGAATGAAGCCATTATCAAGGTATTGGTCCAAGTATTGTCGTAGGTGACGGTTTTCGGGTTCCATAAGGGCGTAGATTCTACTGCATGGAGGTTGTGCACCGGGTATGAGGTCGATTTGACAATCGTATGATCTATGAGGTGGTAAGGTGTTTGCCTGTTCTTTTTGGAAAACATCCTGGAATTCTT